>NC_056525.1:27815747-27967936 GCF_019175285.1 Sceloporus undulatus | reverse complement strand
GGTGGGGACCCCCAGTCCCCCATCTGCCTTTAGGTAACAGAAGGAAAATGGATTTCACAGGAAAGATGTTCCAAAATGTGGATGCTATAACCGAGAAGGCCTTTTCCCTTGTTGTACCCAACTGTGCTTCCCTTTGGTTCAGGATAAAGAGCAGGATCCCCAGAAGATCTTAGTATATGGATATGCTGATATGAGAGAAGTTTTAAACTTATCCAGGACCCAAGACATTTAGGATTTGAAAATAATCACCTTCAGAGCTCAGTTCATTGTCTTACTAATTTTAGTTCCTGCCACCTGTTTCTTATCTTATTTTATGGCCAACACACTGGCCTAAATTCTATGCTTAGTCCCAGCTAGCACGAACCAGAGGCATTTACCTCTGTGTTGAGTTGTCACTCAAATATTGATTCTGTTAGTCTTCTCAAATTGGGATTGACCAATAAGATTTTGGCCATTGTTTCTTTCTTTGAAGGTGTTTAAACAGAAGCTGGATGTCCATCTGTCAGAAGTGCTTTGATTTTTTATTCCTGCATGCCAGGGGATTTCACTGGATGGCTCTTGGCCTTCCAGGTCTATGATTCTATTAAAGTGGCATGATGTTACTCCCTGTCTGTGTTTATGTTGTCACTCCACAATCCCAGTCACTTCCCATTATGTTTTGTATTGACCGAGGGCTGTCATGGTTCACCTACTCCAGTGCAGTATAGATCTTATACAGTGGACCCTTGTTATACGCTGGGATTTGGTTCCAAGATCTCCCATGTATAACAAAATCCGTGTATGCTCAAGTCCCATTACATATAATGACATAGCAAAATGCTGTCCCTTATAAAAAATGGAAAATCAAGGTAAATTTATACTTTTTTTGGAACATTTTCAAACCGTGTATGCTTGAATCCGTGTATAAAAAATCCGTGTATAAGAAGGGCCAACTGTAGTTCAGCACCAGAAACTTCTCTGGGCCACTGTCAAGATGTCCTGGCTCCTAACAATATTGCTCTCTTCGAATATAATTTAGCATACATAGGTAGGATTCCAGGAACATAGAACAACAGCTCTTTCTAGGAGAGCTTTCCCTCACATTGAATTGTTCACACCCATGCAGGTGAAGACGTTTCTGGTTGACTTTTTGTGTTTCCTAGTAATTCATTAGAGCTAAATTATTCAGGATAATCAGGTCATACTGAACATATAATTAAAACTATAGTAATTTGATTATATATATATATCATGGCAGTTGGGCATAATATATATATCCAACTCCTTTCCAGGCAAGCATTCTCTGAAGATGCCAGCCACAGATGCTGACAAAACGCCAGGAAGAAACTGTTCTGGAACATGGCCACAAAGCCCCCCAAAAAACCACAAAAAACTATAGCTACTGGGAGATAATTACACACTATTTTACTCAGCAAATGAACATCTAAGATGAAACAGAGGCGGGTTACACACCGCCATGAAAGTACGCGCGGAGTGCGTACTAGGGTTAGGGAGGTGCGGTGCTTCCACACCTCCCTAACCCTAATACGTGCTCTGCGCATAAAAAATGATGGTGGCCGTTCCGTTCTCTATACGGGGCGGCGCGGCCGTGACGTCCTCGCTCCGCACCAGGGCGCCTAGGGCGGCCTTAGCGCGAACTAGGAAGGAGCTCCATTTTGGAGCTCCTTCCTGGTTTGCGGTGCTGCTTTGCTTCGCTGGGCGCAGCCTGCAGATGGCTGCGCCCAGCGAAGCAAGGGAGAAAGGGGCCTTCTCTCCCTCCCCACCGCCGCGGGGTGTACTTGGGGTTTGAAGCCCCAAGGACACCCCTTTTCAGGCAGCAGGGAAGCGGCGTTTTGCCGCTTCCCCGCAGCCTGGAAAGCGGCGGATTGGGGCCTCAGCGGCTGCCGTTCTGGCCACTGAGGCCCCGATACACCGGGGAAAGGGGCGGGTACAGCCCGCCCCAAATAGATGGTCTGTAACCCGCCAGAGTGACAATAAAAGTGAGGAGTCATGTAGCAAAAGCAGTCAAAGGATATAATGCAAAGTCTGACCAAATAATAGCAATAAGACCTCAAGGAAAACTCATCAGTCTAACCATAGTCCAAGTTTACGCTCCAACTGTAGAGGCAGAAGAAGAAGAAATGGAAAGAGTCTGTGCCCGAGTCCTGTGTGTGTCCTGAGTAAGTCAAACAGTGGGCCAGGGTACAATCAATTGTACTCAGAGACTTTCCAGTTGCCTCTTTCCCCCATAGCTCTGCCCCATCAGTAGAAACCTTATATTATTAAATTATTCACATGAGAAATGTATTTTCTCATAGGGGAATGCCTCTTAACCCCTTGCCCCTACAACTTGAGAAAAGGAACCTGTGTCACAGTATTTCATAAAATAATAGAGTCAGCCAAGGGGAATAAGCAGCTGAGGGGAGAACCCTGATGAGCCCACTGATTTCACAGCTGTGTTTGAACTAACCTAGCTCTGAGATGATATGGTTCTTGTAGTCTTAAAAATAAAACCCCCACAACACCCCCAGATGTTGACACCCTTTCCACAATTCCTCCACCACATACAACTATGGAATAATATGAGAATCCACTCAAAATCCCAGAAAAATGAAGTCCCTCTTCAAGGGTGACACCAGAAGCAAAGAAGCAATACCCAAATACCTGTTTTGGCTCACAACTCTATGCAGTGCATGCTTTCGCTGAACTAATGTTTGAGTTCCAATCTCTTCCCCGGATCCCATTCAAGGTCATGCACCCTACTGCAGTTGTCAAGACTATTCTTGTCACTGTACTCTGTGCTTTTATCATCTTAACACCAGAAGATGACACTTCGAAAAGCTTGTTACACCCGGCTGCTTTGTTCACTCAAGGTATTTCATTTTTCTTCTTTTTCCTAGCTTCTTTCATCTTATTTTATTTTTATTTATTTTTTGCTTTTGCCAAGTACAAAATGTGTTTGGTGACTTTTCAATAGTTTAGTTTAATCAGCAATGAGGCCGTGAAATCAACTAAAAGTAATTAAGCCAAAATTATTAGTTTGATTGCTGAAGAAGGTTCCCTTTCCTGAATATGCATGAAAATAATTGATACTTTCAACTCAAAAACAGGGGGTAGGGGAGGAAACCTAACCATTTTTTATTGCCACACATGCTCTGTACTTTTTCTTCCTTCAAAAAAGGAGGAAAACAGCAGCATTATCAAATGCTTCAGCTGAAAAGTTATAATTATGTTTACTGGAAGGAGATACCAAGTTGCTGATGAGATGCTGGTCTGCTGAATTGTGAAAAAATAGCAAGAGCATGCCAACAACATCTTCATAATTCAAAAGCACACAGCAGAAAAACAACAACCTATAATTAAACAAATATTGCTCAGGGCTTGTGTTTCTTCAGAAACTCCATCTAAACTATGAAATACTGCATGGGTATAAATACAAAAATGCCTGTTTACCAGTACCAAAGCATGGTGACCTTCCATTCAGTGGAATGGTGCATATGAACTGCACATATAAGAAGAGAGCATAGGAAAGTTACTTTTAAACTACAATACCCAGATCTTCAGACACCATTGTTGAGGGTTTCTGGGAGCCGTAGGAAAAAAAACAAAATTCTTCCAAACTCAGTGCAAAGGGGTATTGTAGCACTTTTGAGACTGAGTTGTATCATAAGCTTTTATAGACTTGGGTGGGTTACAGACCGCCTATTTGGGGCAGGCTGTACCCGCTCCTTTCCCCGGTGTATCAGGGCCTCAGCTGCTAGAACGGCAGCCGCTGAGGCCCCGATCCACAGCTTTTCAGGCTGCGGGGAAGCGGCAAAATGCTGCATCCCCGCAGCCTGAAAAGGGGTTTCCTTGGGGCTTCAAGCCCCAAGGACACCCTGCGGCGGCGGGGAGGGGGAGAAAGGGGCCGCTTGGCCCCTTTCTCCCTTGCTTCGCTGGGCGCAGCCGTCTGAAGGCTGTGCCCAGCGAAGCAAAGCGGCGCTGCAAACCAGGAAGGAGCTCTGGTCCGTGAGAAGGGTGCACTAAGCACCCTGGTGCGGACCGACGACGTCACTTCCGCGCCGCCCCATATAGAGGCGGCGTGGTCGTGACGTCGTCATGGCGGCCCCCATGTGGAAGGGGGGCTGCCATTTTGTACGGACTCAGGCCGTACTAGGGTTAGGGGGGTGCGGAAGCACCGCACCTTCCTAGCCCTAGTACGGACTGACTCCGTACTTTAATGGCGGTGTGTAACCCGCCATGGTCTACTTCCTCAGATGAAGTGAACTCAGATGCATCTGAAGAAACAGACCAAGTCAATGAGCTCTTTTGCTATGACTTATTTCATTCAATCTCAAAGATGCTACAAGTTCCCTTTACATATTGATATTCCAAACTAACATGGCTATGTCTCTGAAATTTTTCCAAACTTTAAATATGGTCTCAACAGTTAATCTATTAACAGATCACTTAATAGGTGAAGGATAGGGAAATCTCCCTGCGCTCTGCACTTCTGCTGATCTTTGCTCTTTGCAAACAGCAAAGAGTAGCAGGGGCGCAAGTGGCGCCCAGGGCTTGCCCGGGAGCACGCGCCCCAGCCAAGCGCCATGCACCAGTGCCACCCCTAAACTTTTGCCGCCCTAGGCAGCTGCCTACGCTGCCTATATGGATGAGCTGGCCCTGATTGTGAGCAAACTACTTTTGCATTTTGAATTCAGTCTGCAACAACTGAAGTAAGTTGAGGACAAATGGTGAAAGTGGGAGGAGGAGAGAGAAACTGGAACATTTTAAAAGGAACAGAAAAAGGATAGGCACCCACTCCTTTATGAAGAGTTTCCATACTGTGAGGAACATGGATATAAAATCATGATTGCTCTTGAAGAATTGTGTTATGCAGAAACATAACACAACCAGATCTGGGATAATTACTTTTTTGGACTTTAGTTCCAGAATCCCCCAGCTACCATGGCCATTTGCTATACTGGATGGGAGATTCTAGAAGATTTAATCCCAATAAAGTAATTTCCCCCTAAAACTGAATCTTGGCAATTAGCTTTTATTTTGCAGTAAAAGGGGAAAGGGGAAAACACAAATTGGATTCTGAATGAAGCAAAGCAGATTAGGACACACAGTACAGTGGCACTCTATTTTAGCTGGAATTTAAATGATAGCAGAAGGCAGGGCTTGGTGGGCTGAAACATTTATTTGCTATTGAATATTCATGAATGGTAAGGATGAATGAACAGAAGTACAAGAAGCCTGAGTAAAACAATGAGAATTGTCAAAAGAGAGGTATACAATTTCGAAGATAATGCAATGGTGGTCAGTGGAAAAAAATATTTATTTGTTACATTTTAACATCCAAAGTACTTTACAAACTTTATTCTAATATTTACTTTTAATTCACAAAGTGGACTGCCACTTCTATTTCCAACATGATGAATGGGAACTCAGACTAAATTCTGGGTCACATGCTGAGTCGTCTATGGAAAAGGAAGGACTTGAACTCTGCCCCAGATCTCTCCTTCTCCATTACTGCTCTTAATCTATATAAGGGAGTCAAAAGGGAAATGCTGAACCAAGCAGGAACATAGCTGGTGAGGCCATTAGTCTGCCATTTTCAGGCAGAATTCAAAATGTTGGTATTGATTATAAAGCTCTGTATTGTTCAGGTCCAGGGCATTTGAAGGACTATATTCTTGTATAGAAACCTGTCCTCCTTTTGAGATTTGCAGAGGTCATGCTCTCTGTCCCACCACCTTCACAGATATATTTGGAGGAACACAGGAGCAGGCCTTATCGATGGCTGCTCCCAGCCTCTGTAGTATCCTTTCCAGAGAGCTAAACTGGTATGCTCCTTACAATTTTCTATAAGCAAGTAAAAAACAGGTAATATTTTCTGGCACCAACAGTACTTGTGCAGCAATATACTCTTGGAGAAATTCCTCCAATGCATTGCCAAATATATCATCCAGGAAATTAGAGAAATGTAAACCAAGAATATGGGTGCTATTCAATCAGAAGAGAAACATAATATTCTACCAAGAAAAAAAAATAATAAAAAGATTATGGAAGCAATGCACAGAAGACCTATATAAACGAGAAGGAAGGATAAATAAAACATGGAAAGAAAAACCATATGAAAATGAATCCCAAGTTCTGGAAAGTGAAGTAAAAGCAAATTTGCAGATGACACCAAATTAGGGGGAATAGCTAATACTCCAGAGGACAGGATCAAGATTCAAAATGACCTGAACAGACTAGAAAACTGGGCCATAGCTAACAAAATGAAATTCAACACAGAGAAATGTAAGGTACTGCACTTAGGGCGGAAAAAACGAAAAGCACAGATATAGGATGGAGGACACCTGGCTGAATGAAATTACGTATGAAAAGGATCAAAGAGTCCAAGTAGACCACAAGTTGAACATGAGTCAACAGTGCAATGCGGCAGCTAACAAGGCCAATGCGATTTTAGGCTGCATCAATAGAAGCATAGTGTCTAGATCAAGGGAAGTCATAGTGCCACTATATTATGCTCTGGTCAGGCCCCACCTGGAATATTGTTTCCAGTTCTGGGCACCACAATTCAAAAAGGACATTGAGAAACTGGAGCGTGTCCAAAGGAGGGCGACTAAAATGGTGAAAGGTCTGGAAACCATGCCCTACGAGGAACGACTTAGGGAGCTGGGGATGTTTAGCCTGGAGAAGAGAAGATTAAGAGGTGATATGATAGCCCTGTTCAAATATTTGAAGGGATGTCATATTGAGGAGGGAGCAAGCTTGTTTTTTGCTGCTCCAGAGACTAGAACGCGGAGCAATGGATGCAAGTTAGAGGAAAAGAGATTCCACCTCAACATTAGGAGGAACTTCCTGACAGTAAGGGCTGTTCGACAGTGGAACAAACTCCCTCGGAGTGTAGTGGAGTCTCCTTCCTTGGAGGTCTTCAAGCAGAGGCTGGATGGCCATCTGTCGGGGATGCTTTGATTGTGAATTCCTGCATGGCATGGGGGTTGGACTGGATGGCCCCTGTGGTCTCTTCCAACTCTATGATTCTATGATTCTATGATCACTCCAAGCAATTGGAAAGAATAAGTCACCAGGAACAGATGATACCAGGGAATTTCAGGAGAAAATCAGCATGTGCTTTTATAGACTATAACAAAGGCTCTGCATAGATCATGAAAAACTATGGAGTGATCTTAAAGAAATGGATGTACCATTACACTTGGTTGTCCTATACTCAGGATAGGAGGCTACCATCAGAAGTGAATATGGAGAAACGGAATGGTTCCCAATAGGTATCACTCTATCTATTCAATTTATATGCAGGAAATATCATACACAGAGCAAGTTTGGACATAGAGGAAGGAAGAGTGAAGATCAGAGGAAGGGATATCAGCAATTTAAGATTTGCAGATGACACCATACAACTAGGAGAAAACATCAAAGACTTGAAACAATTGCTAAACACAGTCAGAGAGGAAAGTGCTAAAGTAGGCTTGTTATTGAACATTAAAAAAAAAAACCCCACAAACCACAGAAGAGCTACAGGAATTCAAAGTAAATAATGCGGAAATTTAAATAGTAAAGATTCCCCATACCTGGGATCAATCATTGATCAAAAAGGGGACTGCAGTCAAGAATTCAGAAGAAGACTAGGATTGACTAGCAATAAAAAAACCTAGACAAGATCTTAAAGTGAGAGCTGGACAATGAAGAAAGAAAATAAACTTATATGAGATGCAATGCTGGAGAAGAGTTCTGGGAATACCATGGTTGGCTAAAAAATGGGTACTGGAAGCAATCAAACCTGAACTCTCTCTGGAAGCCAAAATGACTAAATTAAGGTTGTCATATTCCAGCCACATTATGAGAAGAGATGATTCACTGGAAAAAACCAACAATGCTATGAAAAGTGGAGGGCAATAGGAGAACAAGACGACATACCAGATGGATAAACTCAATTAAGGAGACCATGGCCATGAGCCCGCAGGACCTGAACAGGGCAGTTGAGGACAGAGGGGTTTGGAGGTGTATCATTCACAGACTTGCCATGAGTTGAGGCTGACTTGAGGACAGTTAACAACAAAATAATATATAATAAAATTTTAATAATATACTGTATATTATATTCTTCTCTTTTGGTGGACAGGATAACAAGAAGTCACCGGCCAACATACTGAACACACATTGGTAAATGGAACCCTCCAAGGTTAATCCAGTGGTCTCAGTACAAAGATCTTCCAAAGACTGCCAGTCCCAACAGCACTGGTTACTGAGATGTTCACAATCATATTTCTCCATACGAGAACATGGAGACCTATTCCCTTAGTTGCACATGAGGAAAAGACAGCTGATGTATGCAGTGTTGCACAACTAGAAATAAATTATCTATGTTTATTCTCAGGTAGCTCTCATATTTTTATGGACTATGGATATTCCAAATTGAAAGCTTTTAATACTAACAATAAAGGCACTCTGCCAGTGTTTTGTCTCTTTCTCCTTAACAGATTTTTCCATAGTAAGAAAAAGTCAGACGTGCGTGTGTAGGATTATGTGTAGAGGATGACATTGTGTAAAACTCCCATATAATTTATAAAATGAGGCTGGTTAGAATTAGGGTAGTGAACATTTGTTGTTGTGTAGCTTGTAGTAGTTTCTGACTTACAGTGATCCTAAGGCAAACCTATCATGGAGTCCTCTTGGCAAGATTTGTTCAGAGAAGGTTTGCCATTGCTTTCCCCTGAGGCTGAGAGCATGTGACTTGCACAATGTCACCCAGTAGGTTTTCATGCATGGCAAAGATGGGATTTGAACCCTGTCTCCAGAGTGCTCAAACCACTACCCTACTCTGGCTCAATTTAGCCCTTCTCCATTTTAAACAGATTTGAAAATACTTTCTGCTTTCCCCAAAAGCACATTTGGAAAAACACTTCTGCATGCATAACACAACACAAGAACTGGTGGCTTTTGCAAGACAGGGATGAGGGAATGGTACATCAAACAAACTCCTTTTCTTGCATGTGAAATCCCCTATTGTGAGATCTTTCAGTACACAGAAAACCGGACCATCCTGCGGGTGTGGGTAGAGTTGATATAGCGCTCTGTTGCCAAAAACACAGGATTTTGCACATGAGGAATTGAACCCAGTTCAGACTTCTGTTCTAAGCAGTGAGTATAAATGCTTACTCTTGGCTTTTGCTGTTTTGCCAGCTCTGCCTAATTAAGAAACCTGTAAAACTTTGAAAACTAGCATAATATATTTTGTACCTTTCAGCTGGCCCAATAAAGGAATCACCACAGTAGAGATTTTGTTTTTGTTTTGGTCAAAACAGCCCTAGAATGTTTTTGATCTGTGAATTCCAACTTGAATTGCAAACTGGGGGGTGCTAAACCTGAGGAAGTGGGATTTTGCATCACCATACACTAGGAACTGTTTTTCTGAGGACTACAAGGTAAACTTGTTCAACACATAATTTTGTAACCCATCCCCTCTAGCATTTCAGAGATGAAAATTGTGACACAGGTGGCCAAACAACGTCAGATTGTGGTCAAGATGACAAAAATTATTAATGAAGAAACGCAGACAAACTAGAAGAGGCTGCAGCTGTTTGCTTTTGCCCAAGCCTACTTGAAAAGGCAAGATTTCACCCCTCCTTTCTCTCCCTGCTGCTGACTTAACTGAGTGCAAACTAATTTTGCACTTTGACCTCAGTAGGACTAAGGGGGAATGTGGGAAAAAAGAGGGAAAAATTGGGATGTTCTAAAATCAGTTGAAAAAGCGAGATGACAGAGGATTAATTGAGACTGTCCTTGTAATACCAAAACAGCTGGAGGATACAGTACACAGACTGGAGAGTACAGAGCAGGGTTGCTCAACCAGGGCTCCTTGCGTTCCATGAAAAATTGTGATTAAAATAAATAAACAATTCGTTTTGTTTTGTTTTTGCTGTGGATATAATATTTAAATAAATAATAATAAAACTTTTATTTATATCCTGCCTCTCTGTCAATGTCAATCAGGGCAGTTTACAAATTAAAATTTACATACAATCCCATATCCCCAATTCCACCCTCCCCTTAAAACATAAATTAAACCATAACAATTTAAAATCATACATTAAAACAACATCATCAGTATCAACAACAACAATCAGGCAATAAACTGTGGTGAATTCAGAGGTGTAAGAAGGTTCAAATTGGTGGCTGGGTTTTCTATTCAGGAAAGGTCTGCTGAAAGAGATTCGTCTTGACAGCTTTCCCCCCACCCTTTTTTTATAAAATTTTTCAAATAACATACATATAATAAAACATCTAAACAGAAACAGAAAATATTCACACATATAACAGTTGATTGACAAATGAAAACACAAAATATCACATATCACAAATAGAACAGCTATCCAGACTGGTGATGTGACAGATCTCTTCCAGCAGGCCATTCCATAATCTGGGAGTGGTTGACGAGAAAGTCCTCTGGGTGGTTTCAGTTAGCTTAGTTTTTATAGGTTGCAATAAATTCCTCCCAGTTGACCTGAGTGCGTGGGGTGGACTGTATGTAAGGAGGTGGTCCCAGAGATAAGTTGGACCCAAGCCATTTAGGGCTTTAAAGGTGACAACCAACACCTTGTACTACACCTGGAAACTAATAGGCAGCCAGTGAAGCGATTTTAGAATAGGTGTTATCTGATAACTTCTGGTTTTACCAGTAATCAACCTGGCTGCCATATTCTGAACTAACTGAAGTTTCAGAACTAAGCACAAGGGTAGCCCCATGTAGAGCACATTGCAGAAATTTATTCAGGGTTTCTCTGAGAAAATTATCCCTGAAAATTATGTCAAAGGTTCCTCTGGGGTACAAAGGTTGATAAAGGCTGGTAGGGAGATTTCCCCAAGGGACTAGCTGCAGTCTTCCCTCATGGTGGCCTATGGCCTTGTACTTGATAGATACAAGTACAGATTTCAGAGGGAGATGATGTGTAACTTCAGGCACATCCAGACGGATTGAAAAGCCCCAGATTTCATTTCTGTTCTTTCCACTTTTATACTGGGTTAAAATAAACTGATCTGGATGGCTCGTATAAAATTCTCTGTTCATGCTGGGAGCGGACATAAAATATGTTGAGGTAAAAAATGGGTATGGATCTCCTATATAAAACTTGAAAGAACAGAAACAAAATCTGGGACTTCCTTTCCTCTGGATGATGTTTTACTATCTTTGCCTAATGATAAAGCCTGTATAATTTCATGAACTAGCAAGATATATTTTGTGCCTTTCAGTTTTTCTAATAAAGATTCCATCACAGGATTGACTTTGTATTTGATGTTTTCATTTTTGTCTTAAGATCTTTGTCATTTCTGATCTATCTACCTGTTTCTTGTAATATTTGCATGGGGAATACACATTACCTTCAGCAACCTGTAGTGTTTTAGTATATCTGGATTAGAACCTTTTGCCATTTCAGACTGACAGTTCATTTACAGGGCTACTCTTATTGTGCATGCACAAAACATATAGAAGATTTAAAAAAACTGAAATGAGATACGTTTGTCCCCAGTCATAACTAGAAAACCTTTCCATGAAGCAGATAGAAAGAAGATAAATCATGGATGAACAAGCTGCCATTTTTATGTTGTTTAGTAGTACAGTAATTGTTTATGTATATGTGTTTATGTGTGTGTGTGTGTTGCATTTATGTTTAATAAAAATGATTTAAAAAGAAGGAAGAAAAAGAAAACCTTGAAGCAAAAATTAAGTATTATGTTTGAAGGTACACAACAACAACAACAAGTGTCTTCTAAACTGAGTCTGTATGAATTGTGAAGCTCTTTTTCCTCTCCTTACATGAAAATTTTAGTACTATGGTCTCCTATTTCCTGGATGTTGATAGCAATGGAAATATGAGCACACATGGACACGCATGCATAGTTCTGGAAATACTAAGAAGCTTCTTCCTCTTTGTGAAACAAATGGCTTTCTTGTCAACTCATCATCAAAGCTACCAGCAGAGATTACCAGGCTATCTGGCATCATAGACACCATCTCCAACTCTCTCCTGCCCTTAAGGAGTATGTCAGTGGTAGTGGTCTGGGGGCTTTGGAGACTTTAGGGGCTGCCCTTTGGGATCCCAAGAGCTGCATCTGGCCCATGGGCCACATGTTGCCCACCCTTGCTCTAGGTAAAGGTAAAGGTAGTACAGTGTGCCTGCATCATACGCAGTCACTCTTTATGCGGCTTTCAGCATATGCTGAAAGCCGCACTGGGAAAAGGAGCGGCGCACTCCGTAAGGGGTCATGGTGTGCGCACCCGTGGCACATCCACTGCCGCGCTGTGTGCATGAGCCCCATTCATTTAAAGGGGGCTCAAGCATATGTGGAATTCCCCTTATGTGTGTGAGGGGGTCCAGAACGGATCCCTCGCATAAGAGATGGACCCACTGTACTTTGACATGAATGTCTATTCGTAACTGAGTGTAGGGGGGTGGTGCTCATCTCCGTTGCTAAGCCAAAGACCCAGTGTTGTTCAAGGACTACTATGTTGGTCTTGTGGGCAGCATAACTGCTCCAAATGCTGTTACCTTCCCACTGAGAAGTGGTAGCGATTTATCTACTTGCATTTGCATGGTTTCAAACTGTTAGGTTGGCAGAAGCTGGGACTAGTGACAGGAGCTCACCCCCATCATGCCGCACTTGGGCCTCAAACTGTCAACCTTCCAATCTTTTGAGCACCATAACTGATGTCTTAACCACTGAGCTAGGGCAGGCAAAATTGGATTTTAGATAAAAGTAGCTATGTTGTTGGGATTCTGCCCTTGCCTACTATTCTTTCTGTGACACAGAAATCAGTTCTGCTCTTCTGACTTAAATTTCTGGAACTCCAAAGCACCAATTTGAATGTGTGAGAATCAAAGCACATTCCTTTCATTTCAGCAGTTAGTACAAGCTTCCAGAAGGTCATGGAAAAACCACTCATGTGAGTTCACCTATTGGATTATGTTTTGTGTACAATCAGATTGAATCATCTCTAATTGAACTGTCAGATGCTTCAGACAGACTGTCTGATTTGCATAAACTTTTCACTCGACTTTACCTTCAAAGCAAAGTCTACGATTGGGTTATATTCCTTGTACATCAGGAGTAGGAAAAGTGCTCTCCATGGTCAATGTGGCTCCTCCAAGTCTTTTTCTGCATCCCACCCAGAGCTCCCTCGAAGACTCCATATCCCTCCAAATTACAAAAAGGAAAAAAAGAAAAAGAAAAGGATGAAACATTGCCCAAACTGTTGCAAAATGGCTTTAAAACCCCAGCAGTTTGTCATCTGAACAACAACAAACCAAAAACAGCTGATTTTCACCTTGAGACAAAACAGGAAGTTATGTCATGCCATTTTCAGGTTGTCTAGAAAACATTAATGTAGCCCCCTGTGGAAACACGGGGGGCAAAAATTGTTTGCTATTGCTTTACCATCTTTTTGCCAAGACAAATAAATCCAGATGAGTTTCTGAACTGCAAAGACCAAAACCCCCACAAAAGCATCCAAACCAAACCAGAACTAAATCTTGCAGTAGGATAAAAAATATCTCTGCTTGTGTAAACCCAAGGACAATTTAATTTGCACATTTATAGCTTTTCCATGGAGGAACAGAAAGTGAAGCTAGTAACAAATACATGTTGATGTTACCAGCACTGAGACCACCCAGGTTGCTGCCACACTGCAGAATTAATGCAATTTGACACTGCCTTAACTGTATTGACTCCATCCTATGGAATCCTGAGATTTTTAGTTTGTTGTGGCACCAGAGAACTCTGGCAGAAAAGGCTACAAATCTACAAACCAAATAATTTCATAGCATTGAGCAATGGCAGTGAAAACAACATCCAACTGCATTAATTTTGCAGTGTAGATGCAGCTGTCCAAATATCTTTACAACCTATAGAAGTTTATTCTAAAAATGGGAACATGGGAAGGTCCAAAAGGAGCCTGATGGAAGGGAGAATCTCATTGTGTGAAAAGACTGGCCAGAATATTGGATGTGAGGCTTGAGAGTCAAGAGTTCAAGTCCATTTTAGCAGATATAGCTGCTGGCTTGCCTCACACAAGATCCTGTATTCCCAATGGGTGAAATACTAATGACAGTTAACCCACTGAATCAATGGGATGCCCATAAATGTTGACTTACAAAATCCTATTGATTTAAAAGGTTTACTTTTACGGGGACTAATGACAGGATTTAGCCCAATGTGTTTAAAAAAAAAAAGAACACTGACCTGCCTAACAAAAGCCAAAGAAGAAAGATTCTTCTATTTTCCACATTTATTATTTGAAAGCAAAATTTCCCTTGGCGATGATGCATATTTTATAGAAAGTGAGCTCTCTTGCTGACCCATATTTATGTCTACAATATTTTAGATGAAATGGTGTGGACATCAGTTTAGAAGATGCTCTCGAAAGGAGAAGATAACTGATATAAAGGACTTAGTACTTTTCACAATATCACAAATTTAGGGGTTTTGTGACACATGGGAGATTTCCTTTGGGCCAAAAAAGAGTCTAGATGCTGCACAGAATAAGTGAAAGCAGAATGATCTGTCTGTCTGTCTGTCTGTCTGTCTGTCTGTCTGTCTCTCTCTCTCTCTCTCTCTCTCTCTATCTATCTATCTCATTATGTCTTTTCTGTTAAAAAAACAGAAATCAATTCACAAATTCAAATAAAGCCACTGTATGCACCTGACTATAAGTTGTATAAATTGAAGGCAAGTTTCTGGGCCAAAATTATGGATTTTGATGTGACATGTGGATAAGTTGAAGATAAATCTTAGGGTAACAAAGGATGTAAAGGATGAAGTTTACTGTCCTCATACAGAACTATCTTATTCACATCCTTCTAAGCCTGAATCCTCTCAGCACTCCTTTGAGGTGAAGCACCAATGAGGTGCCACCACTGCTGCTTTCCTGTCTAAGCATTCAAAGCTCCTGGGACAGACTAAGACACTCTACTCATCTCCCACTATACTCTTTTCGCCACTCTACTCAAAGAATGGAAAGAGTTAAAAAACATAAAATAGAGAACATTTTGGAATTCTGGACAAAAGGTTGAGATATATGATATGTCTGGGAAAAGGAGGACATCTAGTCAGCCTGGCCTTACCCCAGCATGGAATAACCATGGGAAGGTGTGCCAGCTACATAGTAAGTCTGGAGGATAGCTGATGACCTGCATGTGAAACTACTCCACTAAACTGAAGGGTCTGGAAACCATGCCCTATGAAGAACGACTTATGGAGCTGGGGATGTTTAGCCTGGAAAAGAGAAGATTAAGACGTGATATGATAGCCCTGTTTAAATACTTGAAGGGATGTCGCATTGAGGAGGGAGCTAGCTTGTTTTCTGCTGCTCCAGAGAACAGGACTCGAAACAATGGATGCAAGCTCTAGGAAAAGAGATTCCAGCTCAACATTAGGAGGAACTTCCTGACAGTAAGGGCTGTTCAGCAGTGGAACAAACTCCCTCGGAGTGTAGTGGAATCTCCTTCCTTAGAGGTCTTTAAACAGAGGCTGGATGGCCATCTGTCGGGGATGCTTTGATTAAATTTCCTGCATGGCAGGGGGGTTGGATGGCCCTTGTGGTCTCTTCCAACTCTATGATTCTATAATTTTAGGATTCTAGGATTTGGGCCAATCTGTCACCATTTCTTCTTAATACACACACAATGTCTACCAGTGATCATTCTTCTTCCTCTAGCTCAAAAGGCTGGGGAAGTGGCCCCTAAAGGCCTCCCCCCATTTTTTAAAATACTGTTTGCTATTATTTTAGGTGATTTTGCCTGAAAACCATACCAAAAGCACCACAAATATGTGGATATGCACATGAGTACCTGCCCACCCCAAACACTCCCCAGAACTCTCCAAGCCCAGTTACCTCCTTTTACACCTTTATTCCAGCCACAGTGGCATCCTGAAGTTAAACAATGCTACTTTTGGTCACAATTTTGGCTACGATACAGCCAAAAGAGATATTTGCTTGTGATGTTGAGGGGTGGATGGTACACAAAGATGGGTGAGGATAAATTGGTTCTTAACCTCCGCACAGTTATCCATCATCTTTTTAGCTGCTTACAAATTGTTTTACAGAGTTGCAGTAACATTTTTCCAGCAACCCAAATCTGATCTGAGTCTTCCTTGCTCCATTTGTTATCTTCATTTGTTTTTCAGTAACATGATCCCATTCATCTCCCAACAAATGTAACTGTAAGGATGCACATAAAGGAATATGAGGGCGGGGATGATACTTGCTGTTTCATATTTCAATATGAGTGGTCTAATTTGTACTTCCTAAAATAATATGTGAACTGGAGTAGAGCCCAATTACTTTTTTGCTTTCACAGTTGTCTGAATTTTAAGAGCGAAAACAGACAGGAAAGTAAGATAGGATACTGTAGACAGGACACTTCTGTGTTTTGATGGTTGTCCAATTTAAGTTCAGTTTAAAGATAAAGAACCATATGATGCAGTGGCAGGAACCTTGAAGTTAGCCATCAACTGTGAACAGCTGGATGGCAGAACTGAAGAAGCACACATCTTACTCATAATGGAATATTTTTGTAAGTAATAATTTCTAAATTTATTATAACTATAAATTAATGTATGCAAATTTTATGCAAACTGTTTGTTCTGTTTTTAAAACAATGCATAAGTGGACACCCTAGGGGTGAAGGAGTGGACTAAGAGATATATGGACTGCAATATTATCTCACTAACCAAAATTATTTTAAAGGATGGATTCGATACCATTATGGTGTGGCAACCCTATAGAATTTGTTTTCAGATGTACAATTCAGAAAAGATGATCAAAGATGGAGAAGCTACAGTAGGTTCTGGAAGAGTCCTCAAATTGACTTAGCACAGGTCAATGGAAGTTCAGAGAGCTCAAAACAAATCTAACTGCTCATTTCTGACTAACACAAAGCCTATTTTCACAACCCTCCAAGGCACCACAGACATTGCTCATACTGATGATGTATCAGAAGTATGTTTGGTCACATGAGGCAAAGCAAACAGCACATGCTGCAGTTTATAATACTCATGTTTACTATGTGCTGGTAGGCAGGCTCTGTCCAGTTTCCAGGATGTACCAAAGATGCATTGCACATTTAAGGCTGCAGGTGCTCTTGGTCATCATTGGCCAGCATGGCTCATGATAACAATGACTCAGATATGTTTCACTATCACATCTGTGAAGGCTGTGTAAAGTCAAATATGAGCAAAGAATCTCAAACTAGCTACAAAATGTAACTTCCACTGTGACTTTTTTGCTTCTTATCCAAAGCTGGATGGTGGTTAAATACCATACATTGTATAAGCCTCCTGATCATAACTTTGGGTGAAGGGGGAAGTTTGTGAATATTAAGTAATTTTCTCAGTCTGATCAGATGAAATGCCTATTTACTGAACCAACATTTCTTGAGCACTAAAATGATACTCCAAGGAAAATACAAAGTGATCATATTCCTTCCTATTTTACATCATTTATTTAGATTTAGTCTGCTGCTGTTTTTTTTACTGTTTTGATTCTAAATTGTATAAATCTATTACATTTGCATTCCACCTTTTCTCCAAGAAGCTTGATGGTAAATACGACTTACCAATCTTCCATTTTATGCTCACAATAGCCCTACAAAGTAAATTAGGCTAAGGAAGTGTCACTCAGTGAGCTTTATGACTGGAAATGTTTTTAACTTTGGGTCTCTCTAGTCTCAGTCCAAAATACAAATCACTACAGGAGGGGCAAGCAAAGTGTAGATTGTTACCTGCAAGAGTGTCCCCCCCCTATGAGGTCTAGTGCAGATCCTAAACTCCCTGCACATAATTTTTTCCCCTGAAATTGCAAAAGGCCTTTCATGTTCTCTAGACTTTTCTCTGCACCAAGCCCAGGGAACGTTTTTGAAAGCTGGAATAAGTTCGGTTTACTTCTGTTTTTAAATAAAAATGCATTCCTCTGGGCCCAAAACAGGTTGGGAAGAACATAGCACACTCTCCAACATTTCACAGATGAAAATGGAAAACACCTTGCCATGCAACACCAAGGTCTTGTCAAGATGGGAAGAGTTATTAATGAGGGAGAAACTGAGGACAAAAGGAGAAAGTGGGAGGAAGAGAGAGAAACTGGGACATTTTAAAAGAAGCTGAATAAGTGGGACAATAGAGGATTAATTGGGACTGTCCCTGCCAAATTAGAACTGTTGGAGACTATAACATAACAAGTTTTTTTGTGTATGTGTGGGAATGGGGGAAAATGCACCTCTCCAAGTGCCAGTGACGAACTATCAACAATATACCCTCCAACAGTGATGTATTCAATTCTTTTACTCCAAGTCCCAAGTCAACTCTCAGTGAAGTCTGTACCTTCAATTCTCAAGTTGAGTCTCAAGTCTGGGCATCAACTTTAACAGAAAAAAAGGAAGAGGTTGTAGTATTGGGGCGGATTTCAATAACTAGAAAATCACGAGACTATGCACAAACTTAGGCCGGTTACAGACCGGCGTTTTAGTGCGTGACGAGCACGCACTAGGGTTACAAAAGGGCGGTGCTTCTGCACCGCCCTAACCCTAGTGCGTGCTCGTCACGCACTAAACGGCGGTGGCCCTTCCATATGGCCGCCGCCGTGAGGACGTCACGGCCGCACCGCCTCTAGACGAGGCGGCGCAGACGTGACGTCCTCAATCCGCGGCAGGGCGTCTAGGGCGCCCTTTCCGTGGACCAGGAAGGAGCTCCGTTTTGGAGCTCCTTCCTGGTCCGCGCCGCCGCTTTGCTTCTCTGGGCGCAGCCTTCAGACGGCTGTGCCCAGTGAAGCAAGGGAGAAAGGGGCCAAGCGGCCCCTTTCTCCCCCTCCCCGCCGCCGCAGGGTGTCCTTGGGGCTTGAAGCCCCAAGGACACCCCTTTTCAGGCTGCGGGGAAGCGGTGTTTTGCTGCTTCCCCGCAGCCTGAAAAGCGGAGGATCGGGGCCTCAGCGGCTGCCGGTGTAGCCACTGAAGCCCCGATACTCCGGGGAAAGGGGCGGGTCCAGACCGCCACAAATGGGCGGTCTATAACCCGCCAAAGGGAGGGAATTCTCAGAGGAGAGCAGCAAATGTGTTAAGGCAATGGGCTTGAGGCAGAAGGATCCTTCTAAAGCTTTTCAAAAGCTTTAGAAGGCTCCTCTGATGTGCAGTAGGGACAGGCTTCAGAGCAGACCTTAACCCTGGCCTCAAACCCGTTGCCTAACATATTTGCTGTTTCTGTTAGTTAACTTAGACCAGCAAGTTGACCACTAATAATATAGAAATCTAGTCGAGTCAAGTCAGTGAGTCAGTTATTGCTTAATCAAGTCCAAGTCAATCGACTCAAGTTTACATCACTGCTCTCCAACTGTCTAGATTCAGGCAGCTACATTGAGTTGTTCACTTTACAATTTTCTTATCTGACTGTCCCACTTTTTCCTTGCCCTTCCATGTTGCTCAATCAATCTGACTGGTTCAACTCTGAGTATAAAGCACTCTGTGCTCAAATAGCTCAGCAACTAGAGCTTACACTCTGGAAAGGAAGAGGCAAAATCTTGGCCTTCCAGGTCACAACAAAAACAAACCAAAGGCTGGTGAAGAACTAAGGATCTCTTGGACCAAGGTTCTGTTAGCAGGCAAACTTTTAACCTTCTCCCCACTCTACTGACTCTGCTCGATATTCCTAGCACTCAGAAGAAGCTAAAATTCCCCTCTCACCTCATAATCTACAGAAGCAAAGCTAGTCTGAAGGCCTCTCTACCTCTGATTGTTTTTAAGATTATTGGGATAGGGAGGAAGCTAAAGCTCTCTCCTTCATCTGCAGCAGTAACACTGGAGTAGCAAGCCGGTTTAAATGTTCACCTCATCCCACTAGCTTGCTGAGACACAGAAGAAGCTAAAGCTCTTCTTCCATCCCATGATCTGTAGGTGCAAAGCTGGGTTCAAAGACATGTTTTAAACCTTCTCTCCAGCTCACCGATTGTTGCATCATCCACCCAGAGATGGGCTTGGATTTTTCTTCTTAATTTTGGGTGCTCTTTCTGCATTTGCCTCCTTCCCCTGCTTTGTGGCATCCTTTTTATCACACTCTGATTTTGCTCAGCCAGACATGTCCTGGTTTTAATCTATGAAATGTTGGAGCCTTTGCTTATGACTCCCATTGCCCACCTTGGTACTACACCAAGACTTCTCTAGTTACCTCATGTGGAAAACTTGCATTTAAACACCCCCCATGTGCCAGGAATTGATACCATATTTGGGGTATAATCTTATTGTATTAGTATAGTTTCCTAAAAACTGTGGAATGCCAGCTAAGGATTCATGGACTAGTACCAGTCCACGGACTACCATTTTCAGTAACAACCCTCTTTTGTGCTGGTTCTCCATACAAGTGATTGGTTCATACCAGGGATAGGAATCACACAGTCCTTTGTGTGGCTCTCTGGGGTCCTTAGATCTCCTAGGACTTTCTTATAAACAACAACAACATTTCAGTCCCCAAGTGAACAACTTCCTCTTCCCCAAGTTTCTAGTAGTTATGATTCTCCCATTTAATTCTGTTTCACACTCACTCTTTTGGAGCCCAAGGGGATGGGGGAAGAGTGAGATGTACCTCCAGTGACTTCCAATTTGGAAAAAAAGAGATGGAGTCTGATCCCAGGGGGTTAGGAGGTGGAAAATGGGATAAGTGAAGCTTGCCTAATCCTAGTATATCCATTTTTATGGGAAACGTGTTGTAAATTCTGCTTATAATGGCTGGCATCCTGTATTGCAATTATGGATTCATAAGGTAGGGCTGCAGATCTATAACTGTTCTGTATTCAGTATGCAAAGGGATCTAGCACCACCTCTGAGACTAACTAAAAGAAAGAAGGTGGTAACATGAGTTTTCATAGACTTAAGCCTACTTCCTCAATTGCACTGCCTATACACGATTGTGGCACTATTGCCATGATAATAAACACTCTCTGAATCTCATCTTAAACTCAAGGGAGCAATGCAGGGGGATGGTGGGTCTGTTCTGTTGGCATTCACGGTGCAGCTGGATGATGTTTCCAGCCCCTTCCCATCAGCAAGCAAGGCTGCCAAATTCAGCAACAAGAATGTGTCACAATTTCTTATCACACTGCTGATCGCTGGCAGAAGAAGGTGGGAAACATCCTCCTGTTCCACCCTGACTGTCAGCAGAACAGGTCTCCATCACTTGGATTAGTTGGTGGTTGTTAAAGTATGTACAGGGAAAGGGTTGGAGCAGGAGACAATACATAGGGCATGTCTATACTGGTGAAAAAAATTGGCTTCACCTTGCATTTTTCAGGCTCTCAGTGATCCTGTTAACACCACACACTCACAGACACAGCGTGGTGACATCAGCACAACCAGCCAAATATTTTCCCCAGCAAACTCACTTCTTTTCTCTTTCTCAGCATTCATCAGCCTATCAACTAATGCCCCTTATTGTTTGCCTGTCAGTCTATAGAATCCACTTTGATGGATGCTTCTCCATCCAATCTCCTTTCCCACTTTGCTGCCCCAGTGAGTGAATTAGGGAATTTTAAATGTACACACATATATGCATGCCAGAGGAAAAAAAATAAAATAAAATTGTATATTGTTCATCTTTTATGTATGAAAATATCCAGCCATGAGATCAGTGGTGAGGCTACCCTTTCCTTCTCATCCCTGCCCAAGTGTCACTTTCATTTGTATTGTTTTTATTCTTCCACCCTCCAATCTCTCTCCCCTGCCCCTGATCATTTGCTCACTGGCTCATGCAGAGATCTACAATGTATGTGTGGTGGGGATTGGGGAGGACAGAGTTTGTGAGATTTTCCCATGATTTGATGACTGGAGGGAGGATTGGGGTGGGGGGAGAATGAAAGCAGTACAAATAAACGTGATCTCATGACTGAACATAGTGAAGCAGAAAAAACACACTAGGCTTGCCAGACCCAAACAGTCCCATACAACAAAAGCATATCCTACACTGAAGTCACTATGGAGCACAGTCTATGCATATGAGTGAATACCTGCTAAAATTCTGCTAAAATCCAAAGTAAATCTCCACTCCCCCCTCCAGATTAATATTCTGACGTGATGATTTGGCCAAAATAGTCCTGTACTTCATCTGGACAGCTCACAGTAAAGACGAGGTGAAGGTGTTCGATTTGGTTTGTGTAGAGAAGCCCACACTGGTGCCTTCATAACTAAGTCAGGAATGTGGGATCTCAGCCCACAAAAATAAATGAAGGGATAAATAAAAACTATGTCTAATATAACTGAACTGTTGTCATGACAACCTTCCAAACTAATCCAACCTGTATCATAGTTAGTGGGATTGCCTCACAGATCCATTGCGCCACTTCCAAGATCACTGTTGCACAAAATTCTGCTAGTGTTTGTGTATCTGCTTTAAAAATGGCCTGAGTTCAAGTAAGGAAACAACCAAGCTCCTCAAGAAAGATTTAGCCAAATTTCAGCATAGAGCTATGTGGAAATGAGAAGACGTGTATTCAAAAGTCTTGTTCCATCCCTAAGTAGTCCCCTACTGTAATGTTACATTTTCCTCCATTTTCTTTTGATGCTGAGCTGGAATTATCAATGAAAGATGTGAGATAATGAATAAACAGATTGGGGGGGGGGATAGCAAACAAACACAGATGATCTTTGATGCTGTCAGTGTTGGTTTGTCTTTGCATTTTGCACCCTGTTTCAAATAGCTGAAGGCTGTTACAGTACTTCTAACACAAAGCAACACACCAGCAGGGGTCTCTTTATGATTGAGTGGCATCAAAACCCTATGTTTTACTGCACTGCAGTCAGTATCATTACAGCTGCCATTCTCTCATAACATGGATGGAATACTGGCAGCCTCTCCCTGCCTTTTTCTTACCCAATTTTCAAACACAAAGAGCATCACTGCTGAACTCCCAAGATTCTAGGTAACTGTAGGGTTATAATCTAACTACTTTTATGGTGAAATCCTAGGCACATTTTATTCAGAACGAAGTTCCTTTCTGCGAGGAGGTGGCAATTTCAAGAGGAAAATTAGCAAAAGGAAGGGCTTAACCCTTTCCCTGCCACATGTCTTCTGCTTCAGAGGAGCTTTCTTCTGCAAGCTGCTTTTACCTTCTATGTGTTTGAAACCTCAATGGGTGAAGAGCTCATTGGGATGGGGAATTTGGAGTGGGGAGACTCTGAGTGGCAGAATGGTTAAACACTTGCATTTTGTTGTTTCTCTGATAGCTTCTGTGTCAGTGGTATCATTAATCAATTTTGGGTTATACTGTATTCCAAATTTTAAAGGTGCTGAACGCTACCCCCGACATAGGTTCAACACCTTGGCTAATTCCTTTAAAGTCTAGAATAAAAGCCAGAACAGATTCATAGCACCAATGGCTGTCCTTGTGCCTTTTCACTCCAAATTTCTACCAGTTAGTATTGCAGTGAATGGTTAGTATATCTTGTGTGCAATTGTGCAGCTAGCTTCTAAAGTTTTAATTCTAATTTTATCCCCCAAGGAAGACACCACTTGCATTACTTTATATGTGTGGCTCTGTATGTGTGACTATGAGAATGAGCAAATTGACAGCTTCTATTTGTAGAAGACTCCAGTCTAACTCTTGTCTACAGATAGAGTGCAGTCAAAGGAAAGAGCATGGGCCTTGGAAATGCACACCAGTTGTTAGCATCTGGACAATAGGTGAGTAGGCACACATGTCACCCGGTCACAGTCTTCTCCATTACGGTGAGCTGTAGTGTATATTTATTTCAATTAATGTAATCATTTGTAATTCACATTTAATCTTAACCCATTCCCCTTTATCTTCTTTTTTTGGTAGCCACATGAAACGTAAGGGACTGTTGTTTTTGTGTGCCTGCAGCTTGATTCTGACCTATGGCAATCCTATCATGGGGTTTTCTTGGCAAGATTTCTTCAGAAGCGGTTTGCCTTTGCCTTCCTCTGAGGCTGAGAGAATGTGTGTCTTGCTCAAGGTCACCCAGTGGGTTTCTATGGCTGAGTAAGGATTTGAATCCTGTTCTCCAGCCATAGTCCAGCACTCAAGCCACCATACCACTCTGGCTCAGATCTTCTGTACAGCTGTTCAAATACATGTAACAAGCAACACTGACAATTCGTTAACATGAGCAATGTTTAGTGTTAACACAACCTTCCTAGTTTAGATAAACTTCATTAAATTTTTAATTGGATTTATAATCTGTCTTAATCCCTAACAAATGGAATTCAAAGCAGACAAATATGATTTAAGGTAGCACTTAATCCTTTTTTTTGTTGTCTCCCTTCAAGGCATTCCTGATTTATGGCAACCCTAAGGGGACCTTATAATAGGGTTTTCTGGGCAAGATTTGTTCAGAGGGGTTTTTTGCCTTTGCCTTACTCTGAGGCTGAGAGAGTGGGAGTTGTCCAATGCAACCCAGTGAGTTTTCATGGTTAAGTGTGGGGATTTGAACTCTGGTTTCCAAATGTCGGTCCAATGCTCAAACCACTACTACCTCTCATTTTAACCCTTGTAGTAGGAGGGGAAACAAGTGTTGGGACTGTATTCCTCAAAAAACAAAACACAAGTAATTCTGACTATGCAATCAAGTATGTAATCTTGAGGCATTAATAGTCATTCCAGATTAATGACTGAATACATAACACTTGTAGTAGTTACATCACAAAGGTTTGGTTTTACACAAGAACTGTTAGTTTTCCCTGGCCTACTGCAGATTTTTCAAGGCAAAGGACACAGTTACTGTATCAAGACAGGACCAGAGAAAGATGCTTCCAGAACAGCTGGGGCCACTTGTTCACATGTAGGCTTTACACAGAATAAATAATCTCACTGGACATCTCTTTTGTCTTCCAAGATGAGCACATAGGCATACTAATAGACTACCGATGAGCAGAATGACTGTGCAGAAAAAGTGGGCCAAACTATGTTCTAATTGTCTTCATGGGAAAATAGCCCTGTTTTGTCAGAACTGGCAGTGGGTCACAAAAGAATGGTTTCAAATGACAAATAACATAAATGCCTATGCCAAAGAAAACCTCATATTCTCAGACATTTTTCAAAGTGATTTTTCATTCTACGTGTGCAGAATCTCAAGTTATGTTGTCACTTTTACAACTCTTGGGAAATACCATTCAACATTCATTCAATATGGGAGTGGGGAACGGTGCTGTATCAGCCACATAAACCCCAATAGGGTGCCATTTCATGATTGTCCCAGGTCCTGAAGTTTCCAAACCAAATCCCAAGACCTAGGGATTGCCTCAGGTGATGTCATCAATGTATTAAGTACCAGCCAGAAAGTAACCAAAAAGCAGATGCAGAGCAGAGCAGAACAGAGGGTGAGTCCTGGTGCCACAATGACTGGAAAGGAAGCTAAAGAAGTAAGCCTGGTGAACATTTGTTGTACAACAAATCACTTAGATTTACAAATGGCAGCAAGCTGAAGGCTCTACCAGCTGTGTTGGAGACCTGTAGAGAGCCCTTTCCCCTTGCCCATATCTGAGCCCTGTCCTAAACTGGAGAATTTGCAACCTCCTATCTCAAAATATCTCATAAAAATTGGAGATTTAGTTTCAGGCCCTGAGATCTAATCCCTAATCCCTAATGTTGGTTAGCATGTCCATCAGCCAACATCCCTAAAATCTCCCCAGTGAGCATTTCTGCACACTATTCAAGGATTTTTCACCCATGAGAACTTTGTGTTTGTTGAAAAATAAAGATCTGCCTAACTCTATAACTCTGGCCTATAGCTATCCAAATTGTATGGGCATGTAAAGGGGCATCCATCCATGATCAGCTGCTTATGGAGAAATAGTTGGCATAGGGACATTGATGCTCCCTATTGTATCTGTGCTTGACTACTTGTGAACAGAATTTGAATTCACTAGTTATAATAATGTGTTGCTTGTAATTAGTTGCTTTCCCCAACAATTAAGATATAATTACATTATATTACCATTGTAATTTAAGAAGGGAGTTTTGTAATGTATCTACAGATAACTGTAACCTTTAAGTTACTTTTATAGTTAGAGGCATGTGGTCTCAATAAACGATGGAGGAACATCACATAGTTGTGGCTGTCTTGTTCTAGTGTATGTGGATGTTAGGTGACAATGAGAAAGAAGAGAGGAGTATGCCATCTACTGCAGGTAAGTGGCTTGTCTGATTCAGACATATTTCTAATAGTTATTAAAAGTTGCTTCTGAGAAGCAGAAAATAAAAAGTTACTTTTAAAATGCAACAATAACTTTAACTAACTATTTTAGGGGCCTTAGAATTATAATTAAAACTAAACACTATTTAAAAGTAACTTTCCAAGCTCTTCCCATGAATAATAATCCCCCAAAACAAATATTATGTTTCATGTAGCCCTTTCTAAGTTTTTATTAATTTCATTTGTAAAACCTGTTCTATTGAATCAGCATCAGTTATTACAAAGGTCTTATGATTGGTTTGGGAGAAATGAGTATGACTTCCTGATTTCTTCTATGAGTTTATTTAACAATAAAATAAGAAACTTGCAATGCAGGAAACAAACTGCAGGGGGAGTCAACATTAGACTCTACTGCTAGTAGCTGCTAGTCTTCCAAGTTGTTAAAAATAATTAACATCTCATACATTTTGGGTCTCACACTCTATAGTGATGAAACTATAGGCTGTTTTCCTTGCTAATAACTACTTCATGTGTACTTGCTGAATTATCACATATAGTTTTATCTTTAAATCAGTATGCTTTCAACATCAAATCAGAAACCATAAAACATGTGTATGTTTTTATACACAATCCACAAAGATCCCCACTGAAAATAGCTTTACTATTAACCATTTACTTGTGACCATCAATGGTGAGAATTCACACATTATTCATTATTATTCCATATATATCTTACACATCCTGCCATCCTGATGGCAGACAATATTCTCAGACCATTGATTCCTATGAGATAGGTTGGGCTACTCAGTGGACTTTATGGGCAACTAGTAAGGCCAGACTACTATTAGAGAGTCTGTCACCCCAGACAGCAGATGGCTGCTGGAACAGAAATGTCTTCACTTGCACCTGAGAGGACAGCAAGGAAGGACGCAGTCTTGCATCCCAAGGAAGGGAAGTTCTAGAATCTGAGAGCAGCCAGAGAGAAGGTCCCTTCCTGAGTTTCCACCAAATATGCCTATGAAATTGGTGGCATTGAGAGAAGTTCCTCTCCCACAGATCTTAGAACTCGGGCAGCCTCACATTTGGGATACGGTCCTTCAAATAATTCACAGCCAAATTGTTTGCATTAATTTTTAAAAAAAGAACCCCAAAGAGGATAGGCCATTCACACAGGTGTTTGTTCACTTTGTGTTGCAGTCAAGGGATGCACACAGCTTTGGTAACTGGTTTCCCCAAACCAGCGGAATATACATCCTGTTAAATTGGGACCATATAGATGGTATTGTGCTTTAAGTGTTGGATAATTACCTTGGAGACCAGAGTTTGATTCCCAGCTCAGCCAAGAAACCCACTGGATGACCTTGGGAACATCTCACTCCCTCACCTTCTGGGGAAGATAACAGCAAATCTCCTCTGAACATATATTGCCAAGAGAACTCTATGATAGAGTCACATAAGGATCACCATAAGTCAGACACAATTTGAAGGCAAACAACAACAACAACAACAACAACAGGGCTCTGTCCTGGGGTCAGTGTTATTTAACATCTTTATCAATGACCTGGATGACAGGATTGGGAGCACACTTAACAAATTTGCAGATGACACCAAATTAGGAGGAATAGCTAATACTACAGAGGACAGGATCAACATTCAAAATGACCTGAATAGACTAGAAAGCTGGGCCAAAGCTAACAAAATGAAATTCAACATGGAGAAATGTAAGGTACTGCACTTAGGGCAGAAAAATAAAATGCACAGATATAGAATCATAGAATCATAGAGTTGGAAGAGACCGCACGGGCCATCCAGTCCAACCTCCTGCCATGCAGGAAATCCAAATCAAAGCATCCCCAGCAGATGGCAATCTAGCCTCTGCTTAAAGACCTCCAGGGAAGGAGACTACACTACACTCCAAGGGAGTGTGTTCCACTGTCGAACAGCCCTTACTGTCAGGAAGTTCTTCCTAATGTTGAGGTGGAATCTCTTTTCCTGGAGCTTGCATCCATTGTTCCTGGTCCTGTTCTCTGGAGCAGCAGAAAACAAGCTTGCTCCCTCCTCAATATGACATCCTTTCAAATATTTAAACAGGGCTATCATATCACCTCTTAACCTTCTCTTCTCGAGGCTAAACATCCCCAGCTCCCTGAATCATTCCTCATAGGGCAAGGTTTCCAGACCTTTGACCGTTTTAGTCGCCTTCCTTTGGACACGTTCCAGTTTCTCAATGTCCTTTTTAAATTGTGGTGCCCAGAACTGGACACAATATTCCAAGTGGGGCCTGACTAGAGAAGAATAGAGTGGGACTATTACTTCTCTTGATCTAGACACTATACTTTTATTGATGCAGCCTAAAATTGCATTCGCCTTTTTAGCTGCCACATCACACTTTTGACTCATGTTCAATTTGTGGTCTACTTGGACTCCCAGGTCCCTTTCACATGAAGTTTCATTCAGCCAGGTGTCCCCCATCCTATATCTGTGCATTTCATTTTTCTGCCCTAGGATATGATATGATAGCCCTGTTTAAATATTTGAAAGGATGTCATATTGAGGAGGGAGCAAGCTTGTTTTCTGCTGATCCAGAGAACAGGACCCAGAACAATGGATGCAAGTTTCAGGAAAAGAGATTCCACCTCAACATTAGGAGGAACTTTCTGACAGTAAGGGCTGTTCGACAGTGGAACACACTTTCCTTGGAGTGTAGTGGAGTCTCCTTCCTTGGGGGTCTTTAAACAGAGGTTAGATGGCCATCTGTCGGGGATGCTTTGATTTGGATTTCCTGCATGGCAGGGGGGGTTGGACTGGATGGCCCATGCGGTCTCTTCCAACTCTATGATTCTATGATTCTATGAACAACCACAAACAACAATGCATTTTCCAGGAACAGTTTGGATACTTGAGTTTGGAAATATGTTCTTAGTAATGGAGGGATTTCTTCCTTTTCTTTCTGCTGCTATATACCTTGTTTTAAGTTCTCTAAATCTATTTTGAAAAAAGCTGAGGAGAAGAGGGGAGGACACTTTGGCAGAATGAGCATCTTTGGCTAAATTATACACTCTTGAAAATCATAGTGTGTAAAAAGGAAATGCTGAAAACTGACACATTCCTAATTAAGGTATACACAGTATTAGTATTGTAGGGTATTTGGAAGTCTCAGGTTTAAGGTCAGTATTAGATCATGTATGCTTTGAACAAATATGTTTGAAATGTACCTCTGCTAGTTTACATGTGTATTTCTGGCATTTAGAAATGTGGGAAACATACTGATAATTCCCTCAAGCCACCCCACATCTCTAAGCTTCCACATCTTTTGTAATTATATATTTGCTTGCTGTCCTTTCATTAGGAACTCATCCCAGTCACTGGCAGACTGGTCCAGTACCCACATGGAAGAAAATGCTCCTTTTCACAACCAGCTCTGGAGCTGTTGCTTGAGCAGACAACTTGATACTGGTGCAAAACTGGTAATGTGATGCCTGATGCATCAGCTAAAACTTTACACACATTAGGTTTTAGCAGGCAGGATGTAGTGGAGTCAGCTGACAGACATACTGAAGGTGATATAAAAACACAGAGAAAACAGTCCACTAGAGCAGGACATCTACCTTTTGACCCTTCTGAAAAAAAGAAATGTTGTTGCAAGAAGGAAGCAAACTGAGCTACATGGCAGCAGTAATTTAAAATAGTTTTTTGTGGATTTTTCAGGCTATGTGGCCATATTCTAGAAGAGTTTATTCCTGACATTTCGCCAGCATCTGTGGCTGGCATTTTCAAAGAAGTTTAAAATGTTCTGGGATGTTACAGGGGGAAAACAGAAAGTTATGTCTACAAATGGGTCCTTGCACAGATCGAGCCTGAAATCTCCCTGGAAGGCAACATGATCAAGTTGAGGCTGTTGCACTTTGTCCCATCATAAGAAGCCATGACTCATTTGAAAAGGCAATAATGCTAGGAAAGGTATAGGGAAATAGAGAGGAAGACCACATGCTAGATGATAGACTGCATTGGGAGGTGATGGGTATGAATTTGCATGGCTAAAAAGTGGAAGAAAAGGAGTCTTGGAGATGTCTCATCTACACAGTCACCATGACTTGGGATCCACTCGAGGGCAGTAAACAAGAAGAAATGTCAGCCTTATAAACATGGCCACTGTATTCATTCCCATTTCCCCCAAAGAATCTGAGAAAACTCAAATATGTTGTTGTGACAGTGCTCTGAATTCAGTTAGAAGCCTCCCTGCTCCCTGTGACTCACAGAAGGATAGTTCCCAAGGTTCCTCTGGAAGAACGAATGCTTGTTAAGCAACATCAGATATGAGTACAAAAAGTAACTGGCCTTTTATCTCAAAGTGACCTTGAGTTAACCTTTAAGAAAAGACTTAAAACACAAGTCAATTCTCACTCTGAGCTTGCAACTGCTACTTAATTTTAGACTGAGACTGTTTAGTATTGAAAGCTTAGTTTTGGAGGACGGATTTCTTTAATGTGCTTGATTTAATTTCAAGGACCAAGAAAGGCTAAAGCTAAATTGCTGAACATGGCAAGGAAAAAGGAGATACCCTATAAATGCCCCCCCAGATATAGAGAGACATCACGGAATGACAAAACAAAGCGGAAACAAGGTGAAGGTGTGGCTTGGGAATAGAAATGGAGTTAATAGTTCACAAACATTGCCTTGCTCTGGGCCCATAATTTCTCTCCTGGGCCCTGTAAATAGCCTACACAAATATTTTAATATGACAATATTTACTCTCCACCTGAATATAACATGATGACTACTTTTAACTGAGTTTCAGAGTCCGTTGATACTCCATAACCTAGGCCTGGGATGAAATAAATAAACAAAAAGAAAACAGATATTTCTAACATGAAGATGGCCCTGAAAGAAAAACTCCCCACAGCATTTATTTATTTTATTTATTTACTTCAAGGATTTATAGTCCACCTTTCTCCCACAATGGGATTCAACTAGCTACACACTAGAGATGAAATAAATAACAGTTCAGAAGTAAGCCTTACTACATTTAATGGTGCTTGTTTCTAGATAAATTGATATAGGATTGAAGCCTAAAGTAAATTGTACAAATGATGCAAACTGAGTTGTGAATGTTAACAAATGGATCAGTTTTCAAATGTATTCACTGTACAGGTATGTCATTTTAATTATCATGACTGTATCCTAAGGAATCCTGGGATTTGTAGATTAGTGAAATACTGAAAGTCTTACAGAGGCCTAGCGCACTCCCCTGAATTACAGTTCCTGATATACTCTGGAAAGAGGGATTAAAGATTAATCCTTTGGGGATCATTATTAATGGGATGTTTAAGGCTGCTGCCACACTGCAGAATTAATGCAGTTTGACACCACTTTAACTGTCATCACATCTTATGGAATCTTGGGATTCGTAGTTACCAGAGCTCTCTGACAGAAAAGATTAAATATCTCACAAAACTGCAAATTCCATAATTCCATAGCATTGAGCCATGGCAGTTGAAGCAGGGTCAAATGGCATGCAGATTAGACCAGACAGGTTTTTTGTGGGGTAGATCTAGGCTACGCGTATAGATCTCCCTAGCGCCTTCATGTCTGGATAGTGTGAAAATTGTTCTCCCTGCATATCAAAGTCCACATAGAGAGCCCTCCTGCCATACAAAGAAGTCTTCTGATCCAATCAGAATTTATCTTTGCATGAAGGAGCTCTTCACAATCTTTACTATCCTATTTAAATGTGTGGATGGTAAGGAGCATTCATATCATGGGTGGCTGTAGCTTGGGGTGCAGCTGTAGCCCATAGTCACAGGAGGCAGGAGGAAAAGCCCCTCTCCTTTTGTCAATGCATTAAAGGGGTGTAAATCTCCTGAGTGACCAAATGCAGCTACACAATGGTAAAGCACATCTTGTTGTGTGCCTCCAAGTTGTTTATGACTTGTGGTGACATTAAAGCAAACCTATTATGGGGTTTTCTTGGCACGTTTCTTCAGAGGGAGCTTGCCACGGCCATCCCCTGAGGCTGAGAGAGTATGACTTGTCCAGAGTCACCCAGTGGGTTTCCATGGATGAGCCAGGATTCAAACTCTGGTCTCCAGAGTCTCAGTCCAACACATAAGGACTGGGGTAGTATATGCAGGACTATTAACTATTAACCACAGCACCATGCTGGCACTGTAGAGCACAGAACATGCATGCAAAATATCCCTGGATCAGTTCTCAGGATTTCCCAGTAAGACTGAAGAATTATTCAGACTGTGAAAATTAGTCCATGTAGAATGTGGGTTAAATCATTGTTGTTCACATGTTTTTCAAATGCATCTGAGTAAGTTTTTTGGGGGGGTTGGGGGGAGACCTGCCAAAGAACCCACTTCACCTGGGATAATTTATTTCATTTTTTGTGAGTTTTCAGGCTGTGTGGCTGTGTTCTGGAAGAATTTATTCCTGATGTTTTGCCAGCATCTGTGGTTGGCATCCTCAGAGAATGCATGTGAATGTGAATATGTTTCAAATACATCTGCATCATCAACTCCATTTTTATTCAAGTACTGACACATGTGAGCAACAGAACTTGCAGAGATGTGCATACATGTGGTTCCGATAAAAAACAAAATTGAAATTCCAAACAACAAAATTGGAATGTGTAAGTGAAATTATTCAGATAGTTGCGTTAAAAAAAAGCCAGTGTATGAATAACCCTTGAGAAACAGCTTTGTCTAAAACCCTGGAAAGCTATTGGTAGCCAGTATAGATAAGACTGTGCTTAAGAGACTAATAGCATAGATGGGTATTTCCATGATGCATGATTGTGCAGGTGGAAACTACAAAATGGTGAGTCCATACTTCTGAACAGTAGGCTCAAAGGCTTAATGAAGCTTCTAGTGTTCTTTGAGAAGTACATTTTACTGAACAGCAAAGGGCACTTTGGGATAAATGTAATAGGATTACCATTGCTATATACACTTGTGTAAGCCAGGAAGTCCTCCTAATGGCCCTTTACACAGTAGGAATGTATTTTCAAAGGATGCTGTAATACAGTAGTATACAGCAATGCACAATAGAAAACTCAGAGAAGGGAACAACTCCTTAATGTGTGATACTTCTTACCACATTTATAAATGTTAAATTCCTAACATGAAACAGAAGAAGTTATATTATAGGGGAATCCTAAGTCCCATTCAAATCAATGGGACCTTATTCTGAAATAAAATCAGTGTGGACTATGGGGCTAAACACATTGGCATAAAACACCAGCATCGGAGTGGAGTGGGGGCGTGGCAACCGCATGCTACGTGCCCTGACTCCACCCTGATACCAGCATCACACTGCCCGCCCTACTGCATGGCAGGCGGCATCTCTCCAGTTCTTTGGCACAGCATTTAGACATGCAGTGCCAAAGAAATGCGGAAAAGCCCCTGCCATGGCAAGTGTGCCCTTTTGCTGCTCTAAAAAGGAGCAACATTTTGCCAGTTCTTTTTGGCGCAGTAAAACCCTGAATTGGGCCCATGGCATGTGGTTACTGTGGGCCCAATCTGGCGCTGAAAGGGTCAGCATTAAGCCACTGCTTCGGGGCCATCTGTTTTGCTCCTATGACTCTGGAGACCAGGTTTCAAATTCCTGCTCAATCATGGAAAACCACTAGCTGACCTTGGGAAAGTTGCACTCTCCCAGCCTCACAGGATGGCAAAGGCAAATGCCTCTGAACAAATCTTGCCAAGAAAACCCCATAACAGGTTTGCCTTGTATGTGTATGTCTGTGCTTTCAAGCTGCCTATTGACTTATGGCAACCCCATGAATTTTATAGGATTTTCTTAGGCAATGAATACTGGTTAGTGGCCTGGACAAACATGCTGCTGTTCTGCTAGCACCAACTGTGGTTCAGGGGCAGGACTTACACATCACCCCAAAAAGGAGGAAATGCACCACCTACAAACTAAAGAGGACAAAAGGCAACACAGGTTTGCACAAATTATGTATGTACTAATGCATAGGAATTGGAGCACATTTTAGAATAATTAATGGTGGGCCTTATGCATTAGTAGTCCAGCTGATTTCAACAGGGAGAACGTTGCACAAAATGTAACAGTACAAAAGAATAATAGAACCATTGAGTTGGAAGAGACCACAAAGACCATCCAGTTCAATCCTTCTAATGTAGGAATGCACAGACAAGGAACTCCCAATAGATGGACAGAGCTCCGCCCATCAGAACATAAAGACCGGGGTAGTATATGCAGGACTATTAACTTTCAGATCTTATAATAATATCAGCTCCAGCCAACCAGCCTTGGTTAATGAAGCCAAGCTCTGAATGCCTCTTGTTGTTGTTACTGTTGTCTGCCTTCATGTCTTCAAGACTTATGGTGACCTTAAGGCAACCCTATCGTGGGTTTTCTTAGAAAGACTGCATTCCCCCAAAGCTGAGCGCTTGTTTCTTGCCAGCCAGTCGGTTTCATGGCCAAGCTGCGAATCGAACTCTGGTCTCCAGAGTTGCAGTCCAACACTCAAACAACTATGTCACACTGGCTTGTGAATGCATCTAGCATCTACTAACCTCACCCCCCCCCACACACACAAATTAGTACTAAAAGACAGGTATATGCAGGTATATGTTCATTATGAAGAATCCACTAGTAATTCACCCCACAGTTTTTCTTGCCCACTAGTGGTATGAGCAGAATACAAGTAAGCTCACAGGGAGCTGTGACTACTGTATATTATAGTTTTTTACTTCACTCCCCAGAATGATATTATTACAAATAAAATATTGCTCACTACGGTTTTTTCTGGGTGATGGTTTTGAACCAGTTCTGAGCCCTGCTGCATAGGATTTTAGGATGAATCTACAACACAGAATTAATGCAGTTTGACACTGTTTTACCTAACATGGTTCAAGGGTATGGAATTCTGGAATTTCTAGTTTTGTGAGATATGTAGCCTTCTCTGTCAGAGAGTTCTGGTAATTACAAATCCCAGGATTCAATAGGTGGGGCCATGACAGTTTGCAGTTGGTTGTGGCACCACAGCTCTCTGACAGAGAAGAATAAATATCTCACAAAACTACGAACCCCAGATTTCCATAGCATTGAGCCATGGCAGTTAAAGCAGGATCAAACTGCATTATTTCTGTGGCATAGATTAGAATAGAGAGGGATTTTTTTTTTAAAATAATAAAATAAATAAAAGTTTTATTTGTATACCGCACCTTCCTTAGATCAGGGCGGTTTACACACATTATACATAAACATTCAATGAATTAAAAACAAAACCACACCGTACATTACACAGTAAGAAATAAAACAGCTAAAACCCCAATTAGCCCATCCTCATGGCCACGGAAGAGGAGGGAGGCCCTTAGGAATTTTTATGGGGGGATGCTTGCTGGAATAAGAAGGTCTTCAGGTCCTTCTTAAATTGGGCCAGGGAGGTAGTCGAGCGGAGCTTGACGGGCAGCGTGTTTCATAGGGCCGGGGCAGCGATGGAGAAAGTCCGTCTAGTGACGGAGGAGAGTCTGGCCCCCGGCACCTTTAGTAGTTGCTGCCCGGATGTTCTGAGGGTGCGGGACGGAATATATGGGGAGAGGCGGTCCTTCAGGTATCCTGGGCCCAAGCCATTTAGGGCTTTATAGGTAATCACCAACACCTTATATTGGGCCCGGAAGCGAATCGGCAGCCAGTGAAGATCTTTCAGCACTGGTGTTATATGGCTGGTCCTAGAAACTCCAGTGACCAGCCTGGCTGCCATATTTTGCACCATCTGTAGCTTCCGGGTTTGGTATAAGGGTTGCCCCATGTAGAGTACATTGCAGAAATCCAGTCTCGAGGTTACCAGAGCATGTACAACTGTTTCAAGGTCCCTCTGGGCCAGGTATGGGCGCAGCTGGCGAATAAGCCGAAGCTGATGGCAGGTGCTCCTGACCGTCGCGTTCACCTGAGCAGTCAGGTGAAGCGACGAGTCAAGAAGCACCCCCAGACTGCGCACGGAGTCCTTCACAGGGAGCGTGACCCTGTTCAGGACAGGTGGAACCACCGCCATTCCTGGACCAGGGGAACCTATCACGAGTACCTCCGTTTTCTCTGGATTCAATTTGAGTCGGTTTTCCCTCATCCAGCCCATTACTGACTCCAGACAGGCCACGAGAGGAGAGACGCCATCCTCAGTCACTGCATCAGTCGGAGACATAGAGAAAATAATCTGGGTGTCATCAGCGTACTGATAACCCCGCGCCCCATGTCTCCGGATGATCTCTCCCAGCGGTTTCATGTAAATGTTAAATAGCATGGGAGACAGAATGGCTCCTTGAGGGACCCCAGTTTTAAGGGCCCGCTTGTCGGAGCACACGTCTCCCAGCTGCACCATCTGGGACCTCCCAGAGAGGTAGGACCGGAACCACTGGAGCGCAGTGCCCCCGATTCCCACCTCTGCCAGGCGCCCCAGAAGGATACCATGGTCTATGGTATCGAAAGCCGCTGAGATGTCCAAGAGCACCAACAGGGACACGCTTCCCCTGTCGATGCCCAGATGGAGATCATCGACCAAGGCGACCATGGCCGTCTCAACCCCGTAACCCGCCCGGAAGCCAATTTGAAATGGGTCCAGATAATCCGTTTCATCCAAGACCGCCTGAAGTTGGATTGCAACCGCCCTCTCGATCACCTTCCCCAGAAATGGCAGCAGCGAGACTGGCCGATAATTATTATGATCCAGGGGGTCGAGGGAGGGCTTTTTTAAAATAGGTTTTACAATGGCCAATTTAAGTTCTGATGGAAATTGGCCCTCCCTCAAAGATGTATTAATAATCCGGCGTAGCAACGAAGTTGCCGCCGGTCCCCCCTGGGCCGCTAGCCACGAGGGACAGGGATCGAGAGAGCAAGTCGTCCTCCGAACACTTCCGAGGATCTTGTCCACATCATCGGTACTCACCAACTCAAACTGATCCAGTTTAATAGAGTCCACGGAGGCTCTGGACACCTCTACCCTCGGTTCTGCTTGAATGTCGGCATCAAGACCTTCGCTTATCCGAGAGGTTTTATCCGCGAAAAAGTCGTTAAATTGGTCACAGCAGGCCTTAGAAGGTTCAAGGATCTGGTTCAGGGTGGGAGGGAGCTGAGTTAGCTCCCTGACCACCCTGAACAATTCTGCCGGACGCGACTCCGCGGACGCAATACGAGCACCATAGAACGAATTCTTTGCTGCTCGTATTGCCTCTCCATAGTCCTTTAACAGAAGGTCTAGGAGAGCCTTGTCGTCTAAGCAAAGGTGTTTCCGCCAACGGTACTCTAGCCGTCGCAGTTCCTGCTTCCTTGCCCGGAGATCTTCCGTATACCAGGGCTTACATTTGGAAGTGGGCCTGAGAGGGCGCTTGGGAGCGATGCTGTGTATAGCCCTTGAAAGACCGGTATTCCAAATACCGGTGAGGGCATCAACAGAGTCGCCGTCGCTTCCAACCATGAACCCCTCTAAGGCCTCTTGGAACCTCTCAGGTTCCATCAGCCTTCGAGGGTGGACCATCCGAATAGGTCCACCACCCCCGGGGGGGATCTGGGTAGAGACCTTGATTTTTGCCTCTACCAGGAAATGATCCGTCCATGACAAGGGGGAAATATTAGCTATTTCCGCCCACGGATTCTCCGCATCCGAACAGAAGACCAAATCGAGAGTATTACCTGCACAATGTGTGGGACCCTGTATCAGCTGGGACAGGCCCATGGCCGTCATGGTCTCCATGAATTCCCGAGCCGCACCGGATGGAACATAGCTGGCCGCAAGAGGGATGTTGAGGTCGCCCAGGACAAGTAGCCTGGGTGTCTCCAACATCAGATCTGCGACCAGCTGTGTCAGCTCGTTAAGGGAGTCCGCTAGCGCACGGGGTGGCCGATACACTAACAGAATCCCTAGACTGTCCCTAGCCTTTAGGGTCAAGTAGATACACTCAATATAGGACGTCTGTCGGATGTGGTTCCTGATGAGGGATACGGTGTTCCTATGTATCAAGGCCACACCCCCCCGCCCACCTAACCTGGGCTGGTCCTTCACCGAGAACCTGGCAGGCAGGGCCTGAGCCCACACAGCATCCCCTTCAGGCCCTAGCCAGATCTCGGTAATGCAAGCCAGGTCGCAATTTGAGTCCTCCACGATATCGTGGAGGATGTGGGTCTTGTTGTTGACAGACCTGGCATTGCACAGGAGCAGCGACAGGGTTTGTGGCACGGTTGGAGCAACCCTCAGGTTCCTTTGGTTGGGAGGGGGGGCCGGAAGGGGGGATAGATATGATGCATCGATCCCTCCTTCCCCTGGAACGCAAGCCCCTTCTCCCACCGCCATATCTCCCCCTGCCCCACACTACCTCAATGGGAGCTCCGCTAGAGACGATGTTACCCCTTCCCTCCCCAGCCCATGCATTCCCCACCACCATATCCTTCCCCCACCCCACCGTGACAATATAGAGCAGAGGTTAGCCACCCCAGGCATCCTCTGCTCTAAGGGCTAGAACCCCAGCCTTCCTAACCCAATAAAATGCGCCGCTAGGGGGGGGGGCTATCCAGGCAGATCTAAGAGGAAAGAGGAAGAGGCAGGAAACTTTCTTCCAGTTTACTTATACCCAAGTCAGAGAGTTTAAGAGTAAACTTTTACTGAGGACCTTCACTTATGCACTGTCAGGTTCAGGCTCTTGAATATATATTACAGATTAATTATCCTTCTGCTTTGCCGAAGGCTATAGCCAGAGCCATATGTCCTGGATTTTAATTCAAAAAGTGTGTATGTTTAGAAAAGCACAATCACATTTCTCCTGCCATTTTTATAACAAAGAACATATGCCATTTAAATTCCCAGGAAATGTCTGGAAACCAACTCTGCATATTGCTATGCATTATTTAATGTTACAAAGGACAATAAGTACAATTATTAGAGGTCTCAACAAATACTTTTTGTGGTTTTTTCAAGCCATGTGGCCCTGTTCTAGAATTTTTTGGAACTATGAAGTCCAAGTCTTTCACAGCCGGCATCCATAGCTTTTTGTGGGTTTTCAGGCTATGTGCTTGTGTTCTAGAACACGGCCACAAAGCCTGAAAAACCCACAAAAACTATGGATGCTGGCTGTGAAAGACTTGGACTTCACAGTTCCAAAAATTGTTATGACTTACACTCTCACAAGGGCAGCTGTTTGCAGGGACTGCGGTATGGCCTCATTACTGAGGTTGCATCCCTTACCTATGCATGTTTTCACTCTTGCTCAGGTACAGCATTCAGTAAAGAAAAGTCTTAATGGCTGGGGTGGTGCCAATGTGGTGCCTGAGTATAGGAGGGTTTACCACAAAATGGCAGAATAAGGCAGGATCCTGCCCCAACTCAGCTCTTGAGCTGCTGGTGCTGGAAGGACTAATGCTGCAAGATCTAAGATTCAAAGAACTAAGAAACAGAAAGATTTTAGCCCTAAGAAGAGAGGTATAGAACACAATGGAATTAGGCAGGTAATTCAAGGCACTAAATTAAATGGTAATGTCTATTGTTTCAATTTTCCACAAATGCAGTAAAATAGCATTACTCTTCTCTTCCTTCTGTTGTCTGGGGTTCTGGATCTTTGTCCTGAAGTCCTGTTCTGATGGTACTAGATTTAAGGAGGTACTGGATTCAGAGTACAAAAATGAAATGGGAAGTAGCAGGGAAGTGCACATATCCCATCTCTGAATTAAACAAGGGGTGGAAAACTGTGGAGGGTTGGGGTGTGTATGTTTGTGCAATGTTCAATGCTAGGACTCTCCTGAGGGCCACAATGCCCCAAATGTCAAAAATGATAACAACAACAAAAATCACAGAAGTAGTTAGGAGTCTTCTGGTTTTGAAAAATAGGTAAGATTTCCCTTTAACCAATTTAAAACATGAATTGGCTCTCTTGAAAGCAATGGGGATGGGGTGGAAGAAGGGCAGTCCAGTGAATCTAGAGGGATTGAGGACTACAGAGGTCATAGAGTCATAGAATCATAGAGCTGAAAGGGCCTCATGAGCTCGACAGCTAGAGCATCCCTAATAGGTAGCCATCCAACCACAAAAAGACTCTACCATTTCTCCAAGCAACTGGTTTCATCCAATGGGTGTGTGGATGCAGTGCCAAGGTGGCTCTTTGGCTGCCTCTGCATTAGATAGTTGTGCAGAAAAGGGCTAACAGAATTGCATGCACTGGCATGCACCTGCACATGTGCACACACATACACACAGTGGTAAGCTCAGATATCAAAACAATGTGGCCTGAGAGACTTCATAAAAGTAGACTGCGAGACTACAAGTAGACAGCTAGTAAAACAAACATATGGCACTTCACATTTACGAAAGAGTGCACTTGGCCAACTTTTGGAGAGACAATTATGCATAAATAGACTGTACCCATTGACAACTACAGGCTCAGCTAGATGTATAACCTGTGCTGAGAATAACCCTAGACAAAGGATTAAAGACGCTCCCAGGAATCCAGCACTAAGGACTCTGAAAACCCAGTCAGCAAAGATATGCCAAGAGACAAAATCAAAATGGACTCAAGCCTTTCCCTTGGCCTTATTCAGGTTTGGATATACCACAAACAAAACCACGGGGTTGTCTCCCTTTTTTTATACCCACATTCTATAAACATTATGCTATGTTCCATAACAATTCCTGTAAACAATAATTGCCCCAACATGTATTGCTGAAATGGACCTTGTGAAACTAACCAAGGGGAGGGAGAGAATAGCTTCCTGTCTTTGTGTGATTCTATATAAAAATCTTCGTTAGCCAAGCTGTTTCTGCCCAGCTCCTCTAGAAAGTGATTTCTGTGCTTGGACCATGCGTAATTAAAATCCGTTTTTCTACTCTAAGTGGTCTCTGAGGTCCTGATTCCTGCAACACTAGAAAGCCTGGGATAAAAAAATTCATAGACTTTTTTTGGGTACTTGCTTTTTGTGTAGGTAATACATTTTTTGTTCAATTATATACTGACTGAATCTCAATAGTTAAGAAGACATATCACTGGTCTATAACAGTGATGATCATCCCAAAGCCCAATCCTAGAAAGTTGTGCTATGTCAAGTTAGGCTGGTAGTCCATCTGGCTCAGTATTATCTACACTAACTGGCAGCAGCTATCCAGGGGTTTCAAACCCTTCTTAGCCCTAACAGCTTTATGGTCATAGTACTACCATTTTCTATTCACCTTTTAAAATCTTCTCTTCTGTCTGATCAGCCCACACATGTCTTCACTGGCTAAATATCAGTGTAACACATAGTTGTTAACTCTGGCTCTGGGCATGGTAAACAGAAAATTATTTTGGACTACAGCTCCTCAAATCCTCCAGCAAGCTTGGTCAGCAACCATGGTCATTAGGCATACTGCTGGTGGATTCTGGGATATTTTCTTCCCCAAAAAGTAACTTTCTCAAGCTCTGATCTGAAATGACAAAGAGGATACTGTGCTTATTCTTGCAACATGTATGGCCATTTCAACTCTACAGGTTGATTTGCTCATTGTTCCTTACACTTTAATCTGCTTAGAAATACCTGTAAGAACTCCTGTTGCCTTCTCAGCATGAATGGGGATTATGACGATATGAGTAGGAGAAGATGCCATTGACACTGATGAGTGAGTTCACACAGGGGCATGCCTTTTTGGTAGAGAAGCATTTGTTTGAGTTCTTCATGCTCTTGCCAACTATGGTCAAGCTGGGGATTCTGTAGGTTACAGAACAGTTGTGGTTGGTACTCTCCCACAACCAGTTTTTGCAAATCATCATGCTATAACTCCTAAATTTGAAAGTTCTAGGTTTCTTGTCAAATTAAGATGAGCGACTGCAGTATGTCCATGGGCCATCTTTCTGCGCTGGGTCCTCCAGATTCTTCAAAGACTACTCTCAAAGCCAATAAAACAAAACAAAACAAAATATTGGAAGTAGTTGGAGGTCTGCTCCTGATTTTGAAATGTAGGCATTTTAAAAAAATGTTAAATAGAACAGGGTGTTTCTATAACCTATTTAAAGGGTGAATTACTGCTCTCTGAGGTTTTCAGGAGAGAAAGGTTACCCTTCTTTTTTGGCCAAAACAGGGGTTGTCCAAAGAGTCTGGAAGGTCTAAGGGCCAAAGAAACAGCTTTGGGGACTGCATACATCCCTAGTGCCTCGCTTTGTTCATCCCTGAGTTAAAGGATCTAGCAAAAGCACTTCTTTATGACTTTGAAGAGCAGTGGCAAAATGGTAATTTTTGAAATACAGAAGCTTGTTATAATAGTCACCATCCAAAAGTCCACAAATGGAATCCCAGCATCATCACCACCATCAGCTTTATTTATATTTTTTCCTTTTCCCTGAAAAGTAGGACTCACAATTTGTAGCACAAGGGATGAGATCTTGCATTAGGAGATGCCCAAACAGAACTATCACATGTCTCTGCTCTCACAGAACCCACCTTCCCCCTGAAGTCCCCTCATGGCCATTTAACGGCCAATGGAATGTGTGTGTTTGGGGAGCAGCATCAGAGAAGCATCTGGCTGGGTGTTTGTAACCAGATACACAATGATGACACTACCTCCAGGACCTCTGGAGGACACCGAGAAGGTCCTGGAAGAAGCCTTTGTTGTTCTGTGAATGTGGTTATAAGCACATAGCAAATGCTTCTCTGATACTCTCACATTCTCCACTAGTGGTGAAAGGGGCCCTTGAGGTGGATATTATTTTGATTGTTTCATGCATAAGATATTAAATTCTCCTTTTGCAACAACCAAAAATGTTCAATATACAGACATAACTTTCAATCTGTTAGTGACAATCCGCATATGTCACTAACAGGCTGCTAGCCAAGGATTCACTGCCATGGGGTTCCTAGGTGCTTAAATGTCCTCAGGAGGGGGAGTAGGTTTCAAACTTTAGTCCTACTGAATCAGTGCAATTTATATTAGCCATAACTAAATTTGTTAAATTTATTCCAACAGGACTGAATTATGACTATTTGGAACCCACCCAGAATGTGTGTATGTATCTGCATCCCCATAGAAACCAATGTATTTAGAAATTTGCAAGTTGGCGTCATTGAGAGAGGCATGGTTAGTATTTTGTTTTCCTGCCTTGATTTGCTGGTAACCCAGATATTATTAGCAAAGCACAACTGGGCCGTAAGCTTTTGCACTCGTATCTGCGTTATTTGCTTTATTTACATCACTGTAGATGTCAGAAGTAGTAGGTGGTTTAAAATTGGTGCTGTTATTAATGTTGACACTAGCAGCAGTATAATAGTCCCAGCTTAAGCAGCTTCTTTCGTGCTGAGAAAACAGTCACATACCCTGTGGAAATGCCCAAATGATCCTCTGGTGAGGATAGCTAAAATGGCCAGTCTGTTGGTCACAAAGGGATGGCAACCCCCCCCCTTCCCATTCCAGTCTGCCACAGCCAGAAAGAGATCTTTATATGCAGTCAGTTCACACAACCAAATTGGTATGCTATGAACAAGGGAATTAAATGAATCCTTACTTTGCATAACAGCATTTTACGCATGCTTCATTTACCAGTGTTCAGCCATGTCCAGCACTTTCGAAATAACTCACTCAGGGTGTTACAAGTCAGATTGCTTTGTATGTGTATGTGCCTTTATGTCGTCTGTCAATTTATGGTGACTAAAGATGAGGGTTTTCTTAGACATGGGATCCTCAGAGGTGGTTTTTCCAGTTCCTACTGAAATCTTGCCTAAAACACTTTTGTATTCATTGGCGGTCTCCCATTAAAGCCACTCTGATAACCTTTAAGGCTGAAGGGCGGGGTATAAATACCACAATAATGATAATGATAATGATAATAATAATAATGTACTAACCAGGGCTGATTCTACTTAACTTCCAAGATCAGGCAAGATCTAGTGCCTTTAGGATATTTAGGTCAGATGATATGAAATGCTGCATGCTTTCACTCAAGTATCATTTGCAAATCACTGATTTGTTTATGCAAACTGGCCTCTGGCTCTGGCTTGATGGAAGGACCTGGGTGCAGGCAATTGAAGCTGACACACCTAATGAAAAACAGATGGCTTTTTGACTCTGGGAGGGCATACCCACTGTTCACCCATCTCTGATTGCTGAGGCTCATATCCTTAATGTTCTCTTTGACAACACTGTGCTTAGGATTTCAGATTGCTAGAATTGCCAAAAGCATATTAACTTAGCAATAATGTTGTTTTTTCAGACCCAGTACCCATCAGTTATGCCTTCACAATCTGCTGACTTGAATTCTGTGCCATAGGGAGCTTGCCTTTAGGCTCAGCTCAAAAATTACAGCTGGTGGTTACGTGACTTCAGGCCCAGTTGGGTATCACAAACACTAGGGTCTGCTTTCATCTATTTGCAGATAAAATTCTGCAAAAATTTTGCAGGTTGAAATTCAAAGTGCTGGTTTTGACCTAGCTCTAATGCACTTAGGAATTTATCACATGGGGGGGATCCCATGCAAAAATGGGATTTAAAGTGAAACCCCACCGCAAAAGCAGATTTATTATCAGATGACATCCAGACTAACCCAACAATAACCCAGACAGAAATTAGAAAAGACATGCAAAAACGCAATTGATTTTCAGACAACATCACTGTTAAGGTGCATTAATGTGACATTAACCCAGCTAGAAAGTAGACAAAACACGATTCTTTTTACAACTGGAAAATCCTGAAAGTAAAAAGAATTGTGTTTGGTTGACATTCTAGCCAGTTTAATATTGAGTTAACCCCAATGTGTCTAAAAATCAATCGCGTTTTTGCATCTCTTATTCAGGTTTTAAATCCAGTTTTAAATCCTGTTTCTGCACGGGATGCCTCCCGTGTGATAAACTCCAGAGTAATGAATCACCTTCTTCCTTTATCAACTGAGATGTTAGTTTCTGTAGCACAGGGAAAGAACACATGGGCTGTATTCTTTGCATGGAGATAAAGGATACCAGATTAGTGCTGGTTTAGAGCTAGTACCAATAATACCATTTTCGTTGCCGTTTGGATATTCCTCTATTTGCTGTCTTGCTCACCATACCAACCTATACAGCCAGACTAAATCAGCCAGGCTATTAAGACGTTTCTGGTGGTCAGGATTTTGAGTTGTTCTATTGCCTGTTTGGGGTTAGAACAGTATTGCCTGACTGCACTTCAACATCCTTCCTTCTGTAAAGAAACAAACTGGCAAACATCACAAATTTCCAGTAACTTCTAATGATAAGCAAACACTGCCATGGGACTTCTCATCACTGAGGGAAATAGGAGCATGAAATAAAGACATTTACATCCAGCTTTTCGCCAATAGATAGTCAGCACTGTTGTTGATTTGTTTTGACTAAAAGTACCACTGTTACACTATGATGATTACCCATAAATTACACTATATCTGTTTTCCCTTTAGGGCTAAGGCATAGCTACAGCAGCAGCTCTAGTATTCCCTGTCATGTCAAACACTGTCGATAGTTAAGCGCATGATGGATGTCCACCAGAAGTAAATAGAAGGGGAGAGAGAATGACTGGTTTCAAGCATATCGTATTGAAACTTTATTCCTGTCATTTTTTTATGGCACTGAAGAATGATCCTCCTAAAGTTCTGTCATTGGAACTAAGTAACTTAATTCTGTAATTCTATGCCAGTAAAGCACATCTTGCATGGACTGGAGCTAGATGACTGAAGAAATATTTCTTTATTTCAGCCTTGCAAACAGGAATTTGTTTAATTAACACATTAATTTACTAAATCAGTGCTGGGCAATTGTATGGGCTCCAAAAGTCAATTTTTGGCCTTTGGGATCCTCTGGTGATGATACAGACTGCCAGAAATGCTAACGAACAAAGATCAGTAAAGACCAGAAATAGGTTTGAAAAATTAGTATTTTGTGATGTTAAACAAGTGCAGGTAGATCTGCAATTTAATGATAAGGTAAATTGCTGCTTCTGGAGGAAATGTATCTTTCAGGAAATGTATTCTGATTCATTTTGTTGGCTAGGGAAAAAAAGGCAGTCTGGGAATCTGAAGTGGTCAAGTGTCATAAAAATAGCCATGTAGGACTCTCTCTATGCTAACACACTGGTTTATTAACTAGACTTCCTCTTAAGGTTGTTGTTGTTTAATGTTACTGAGGCATGCCTTTTAACTCCCATTATATTTTTAATGAAATTTTATATTGTGTTTTTTAGGTGAATTTAACTGTTTTAACTATTTAAAATTACAATGCTTTTTGAATCTGTGGGCTGCCTTGGGTCCCTTCGGGGAGAAAGGTGACATATAAATGAAATAAATAAAAATAAATAAATGTACAAAGTTGTGGTACAGAAGAGAGTTGCTTAAAGTTGCTTAAAATGTATCCCCCAGGATCCAGTGTTGGTGTCTGAAGACTCAGGCGTTCAAAATAATAAAGGATAATATAATAATCAAGTATCTATCAAGCAGTCAAGCCCAAGTTCACAACACAGGAAATACTCTGCACTGATGTCTTAGTGCTTCTAGAAATTATAAGCAAGTGGCTCAATAAGATCTCCAAGTAATATGCTATATCAATCCTCTCGTTTTTAGATGTATTAAGAAGCATATGAATAAGAAAAGAAATCTGCCTTCTTGGAATTAGTGGAGAACAGGAGGATTTAGGCACTTTATCTGTGATAAAATCTCCCTGTTTGTTTAAAAGAAAAGGTAAATACAGCTGTGGGGAGAGAAATTCAGCCAGCATCATGGTGGTAAGGAAGAGACGGTTTAAGAATTTCCTGAATACTACTTTTGTACTTCCTCAAACAATTCTTTACCCTTCTGGTATAAAATTTATTGGCATGATGTGGATACCTACAAGCATTCTCCTATGGGGCAAACATTGGGTTTTTAAAAAAATTCAGGCAGACATTTTAAAGTAAAAGAATGGCATAAAAGACATGACAACTTTCCCATCTCTTAATATTATGACCATGGTCCAAATATTTCCACACCCAGCTGTACTGACGCACTTGACAAGTTGTGAGAGTGCAGGTTCATAATTTCTTAACATCATGACAGATTGGTCCCTTAAAAAGGAAATTCTATGGGAAAACAAAGAAGAAAAATAAGGGAAAGAGAAGAGTTCTTTTACAGTCAGTAGTAAGAGGTCAGCACAGAACTGACCTGAAGAAAAGGCCTTGGGAAAGAAGTATTTACAAGAGCGTCAGCAGTTCAGTTCATTGTCATTTCCCAGAAAATGACAGAATCTCACTGTGTATCTCCTGGAACTCATTTGTAGAATAAAAGTTGATTAATGGATTTTTATATAAAAAAGAGATATCAGGCCTCTTGATACCTGGTGCTCCAGTGAACTGAATGGGAATTTAAGAGTCTTAAGGGAGATCCACTAATACCACTGAGTTGTGGCATAGAAGAAGAGCATAACAGGGAATTGATTTAGTAAAGAGGAATATTGTAGAAGTTCCTATGCTTCAATTTGACAGTCCAGCTTTTGAAGTTAATTTTTGTAAGGGCATTGAGCAGTGTGGTAGTTGGGTTTATGATATTAAGCAATGGCAACCATACAAACCTCGTGACAAATTTCAAGCTCTTGAAAGCTGCATTAGCTGGTTGCTTTACCATCAGAGAGACAATAAATCTGCTCTTGACTTTAACAGGAATGTCAAAGGAGCTATCCAAGATTACGCAAAATATCCCCCCATCAGTTCAGCACCTTGGATAGCACCTTCTTAAACCCACAGCAGAGTTGTCACTCAGCTGATATCAGAGTCATCAACTGCTGTTGTTCCAGGACTTTGGTATCTTTCACACTACCCAATTATACTTTTAACCATCATGGCTGTATCCTATGGAATCTTGGGATCTGTAGTCTTGTAAGGCATTTAGACTTCTTTGGCAGAGATCTCCGAACTGCAAATCCCAGGATTGTATAGGGATGCAGCCATGACACATAAAATAATATCAAAATGCTATAATTAGTGCGAAAGAGAAGCTAGTTCCACTGTGAAGAAAGTAGTTCTACTACAAGTCTTATGTTGAATACCAAGCTGTAGGGAGGCTGAGATTAGGTTTTTTGTGGATTTTTTGGGCTATGTGGCCATGTTCTATAAAATTTTATTCCTGGCGTTTCACCAGCTGAAGATGCCAGCCACAGATGCTGGTGAAATGTCAGGAATGAACTCTTATAGAACATGGCCACATAGCCCGAAAAACCCACAAAAAACTATGGATGCCGGCCATGAAAGCCTTCACCTTCACAGAGGCAGAGATTTGTTCACAGCAGACATACTCAAAGACTTTGAGGGGTAGGGGTGTGTGTGTGTGTGTGTGTGTGTGTGTGTGTGTGTGGAGAAAAGGAAATCAGGGTCATCAGCTCTGCCAAGATGGCAACCCTACCTGGCTCCTCTACACTGACTGTTTTGAGAGTAGTTAGATGACAGCCTGTTAGATGACAGGCTACCATAAAGGAAGAGAAGGGAGGGAGGAACATTCAGCTGGTTCAGTTGAGTCAATGGGAACTTTTGACTCCTCACTTCAAATTGTGCAACTAGTTATTAAAAAATGTTTCACTGAAGAACTAATGCCTCATAGTTTTTTGTGTTTTTTGGGGGGCTATACCATGTTCTGGAAGAATCAATCCTTGATGTTTCACCTGCATCTGTGGTGGCATATTCAGAGGTTGGTGGCATGGAAGTGAGTGGGGTATATAATAAATAAATAAATAAATAAATAATAATAATAATAACTTTATTTATATACTGCCTTTCTTGTAGATCAAAGCGGTTTCCAATACAACAGTTATGTGACACATGTCACAGTACAAGACAGTAAAAATTCCATTAATTACAAATCACAATTTCATACAGATTGCATAAAACTTGAGCCATGTACAGACCATTAAAACCATCAGTTATCGGGGGGGGGGGACGGGACTTCCTCATCTAAACAGAGTCGGAAGGGAAAGCTGCTTGAAAGAGGTGGGTTTTTAATGCCCTCTTAAAGGCTTCTACTGTGGAACAGTTGGATCTTTTCTGGGAGAGAGTTCCAGAGGGTGGGGGCTGTCGCCGTATAGGCCCTCAGATGGGTAGCTGCTAGTTTTACCTTGGGGCAATCAAGTAAAAGTTTCCCAGTTGTTCTGAGGGTGCAGGGCGAATTATGTAGGGAGAGGTGCTCCCTTAAGTAATTCGGGCCCAAGCCATATAGGGCTTTATAGGTGACGACCAACACTTTGTATTGCACCCGGAAGCTGATAGGTAGCCAGTGGAGAGATTTTAATATAGGTGTTATATGGTCCAATCTTGGGGTACCTGTAATCAATCTGGCTGCTGCATTCTGAACTAGTTGTAGCTTCTGAACCTGGTACAAAGGTAGCCCCATGTAGAGTGCATTACAGAAATCCAAGCAAGAGGTTACCAGTGCATGTACTATAGTTTCTAGGTCCTTTCTGTCCAGACAGGGGTGCAGTTGGCGTATCAGCCACAGCTGGTACCAAGCACTCCTGGCCATCGCATCTACTTGAGATGATAATTGCAGAGATGAGTCCAGGAGTACCCCCAAACTGCAAACTTTATCCTTTAGGGGAAGTGTTACCCCGTCCAGGATAGGGTGGCAAATATCTCTGTCTGGGCTTAGGGTACCTATCACAAGTACCTCTGTTTTCTCTGGATTCAACTTGAGTTTGTTTTCCCTCATCCAGGCCATTACTGACCCCAGGCAGGCATCCAGAGGGGAGGTGCCATCCTTAGTCACTGTATTAGTCGGAGACATGGAGAGATAGATCTGGGTGTCATCAGCAAACTGATAACACCGTGCTCCATGTTTCTGGATGATCTCTCCCAGTGGCTTCATGTAAATGTTAAACAGTGTGGGGGATAGAACGGCGCCCTGAGAAACGCCAGATGTCAGCTCCCTTTTATCTCCATATACACTGTGTGACCCTTGGTTGAGAGGAAGTGATTTACAGTTCACACAGTATACCCCACTCACTTCTATGCCACCAACCTCTGTAGACGCCAGCTACAGATGCAGGTGAAATATCAGGGATAAATTCTGGAAGAACATGGCCACATAGCCCGAAAAACCAACAAAAAAAACTATGGATGCTGGCCGTGAAAGCCTTCAACCTCATAACTAGTGCCTCAGTTTGTTATTCTCCTTCTCTTTCCCAATCCTTTTCCTTTTAGTGTCCTGTCTTTCGGAATGTAAGCCTGACATATTATTGATCTCTGTAAGTTTCTTTTGGAGATTTTTTTTTCAAATAAAGAGAAGGAGAAAATGTTCAAAACCAGTACTCCTTGCTTGAACAGAGCAATGTCTTCTGTTGTAAGAGTCTCATATTCTAAATGCAAAAGTACCAAGGAATATTTGGTCATGGCTTTACTGGCTTTATTCCCAGTTAAACACTTTTCTAGGTTAGGCTCCAGCACTCTGTTCCCTCCCCGCCCCCATTGATCTATGCAGATTTGTAATTGAAACCTGAAAATCTAATTGCCTTAAGATATTTAGACAAGCCTATTGGTGTAAAATATTAATGTTTCCCATCTTTTGATCTGTTTTTCTTTCTTCATGCACTATCAGTGTCAGCTGCTTTTACAATTATTTGTTTATTGTTTGGTTTTCTGTGAAGATCATGTAAACATGTTAATCAGATTGTGTCCAATTCTTCTCAAGTGTTATGCTTGGAAACTAATAATAATAAAGAGGACTGCATGTACTCCACGCTAAAAGGAAATCTTCATTCTGTGCCAACAAAAGCTGAATTTATAATAAAAAGGATGCAATTTAAGAACCTGCATGCATGTTTGTTGTTCTTTTTGTTAATTTTGCAATATCCAACCCTCCATCCTATCCCACATGGGGAGGGGAAGATGCTATGCTAAACAAAAGAAAATTAAGGTAAAGCAACCCATTAACAAACATATTATTATAGTTTAATTCCTAATGAGTTGCATGTAATATTTAAAATAAAATAAAAAAACACGAATGCAATCAGATTAGTTTTTAAAAATAACACTGCCATCTATGATATTATGCACTGCTCTTCCCTACATGTTTATCTAGCCAGACCTTTTGGGTGGGAGCTTATTTTCTTTTCTGGTCAGGGTTTATTCTTATGATTATCTCAGCCCATAGCAACTAGACAAAAAAATCAGACCATGGCAACTATTAGTTCCACAGTCCACTGCAAAGCAGCTAAATATTTGCAAAACCTGGCTTTCTTCACACAGCTTCAATAGTCAATATTTGTTTGACACTCTAAATGAATGAGACATCCATCACTCCCTACATGGAGGGGAGGGTTACTATCCTAGAGTGTATTATGGGTTTCTAAGGCCCCATACAGACAGGCCAAAATAAAGCTGCTTCAGGAAGTATGCTATTTAAATTATGCATGCATACTAAGAGTCCAGATGCCATGCCAAAACCACAATCCAGTACTAAGGACTGGAGTGCAGCTTTGGTGCAACTTCTGGATTCTTAGTACACACGCATCATTTTAACAGCATGCCTCCAAAGTGACCCGAAGCAACTTTATTTTGGCCTGTCTGTATGGGGCCTTAATTTTAAAAAAGAGATGGCTGGTGTATGAAGACCACAAAAATAGTCTTGTGGTTCACAAGCAGCCCATAAGGTTCACTCTTCCCATTCATGCTGAGTGAGTACATAAGGAAGTAGCTGGACTGCAACAACCATCCATGCCACCCACCACCTGTTTCTGCTATAACCACTGCCCACACCTGTCATGTTCACATGATCCCTATTAATGAAGGAGTGATACACAGGCAAGGCTTCTCCAAGTGACTGAGAACCCAGGGAGCCTGTACTGTATCTTTACAGAGCCCCGTCTCAAAAATGTAAATTTGTTTGTTTACATTATTTTTGGGATTATTCTCACTCAGCAAGGATTTTAGGCTATGCATAAATAAGAAGAGTAGAACACATAGGCTGAGACAGTAGCATCATTGGGGGCTGTGGGGTGTACAGACTGCATCGGGTGATACCGCAGAAGGGGGGTGATACCCAGTGAGTACCCCCAGCTCCCTGCCATGTGCCACCACACATGGCAGGGAGAGAGAGGACCTGGCACCCCCATCCCTGCCCCATGCAGCTTTACTTTAGGGTAAAATCATGAGGGACAGGGAGAGAGGGCCTGGCCTGGCCTGGCTTGCCCCCCCCCCCCCGCCCTGGTCCTTGCTCCACATGGCTTTCCTCTGAAATAAAGCCATGCAGGGCAGGGAGTTGGGAGCGGAACTATCTGGGTATAAAGAAACAAACAGATGCTTTTCAGACATATAATCAGTACCAGCCATGGAATGGCCATGGGACTGGGGAGAAGTGAATGCTGGGCTGAGTGAGTTTCTGCTGCCTTCCTTCCACCTTGGCTCCACCCATGCATTGGTTCCTGGACTTAAGGAGGAGTCTTGTCTCCCCCCTTTTTCTTTCTTTCTTTTCTTTGTATAGTTTGCATTGGATTTTAGGATTGAGATGGTGGGGGGGGGGGGGTTTGAGAATGGGGATTATTTTCTTTTCACCTGTTTTTACTCAATTACTTGTTTGTATTTTGCTTTGTTAACTTTATTGTTATAATTACTATGTATTTTTATTTAATTTTTTTTGCCATTTGAACCTTTGTTGAGGGACTGGGAAAGGGATTAATTACGAATTTCATTAGATTGTAATGTTTTTATTTTCTTTGATTGTTTCCTTAATCTTTTATGAATTTATGTGTTTTGTAATTTTGTAATTGTAATTCTGTAAAGCGCTTTGATCTCCTTGGAAAGGCGGTATAATAATAATAATAATAATAATAATAATAATAATAATAATAATCAACAGTGAGTCCAGTGGAGGGGTCTGGTTGTTGCTGAGGGTGGAAGAGTATAAAAAGCTGAAAATATTTTATTTATTTATTTATTTATTTATTTCATTTGTATGCTGCCTTTCTCCCGACACAATAAAACTTGACATTAATAGTAAAATCAGAGAAGAGGATTAACTCTTAAATGCTTGGGAGAATTGTCTTCACCAAGCTTTAAGGAACAAGATAGAAGAAACTAACCTAACCTCCCTAGTGTGGGAATTCCAGAGCAGGAGCTGCTACCTCCAAGGCCCAGTCTTAAGAAGCTATCAACCTCCCATCTCTGGTTCAGCTGAAACACATAACAAGACCTCAGATGATAAAAAAAATTTCTTAGAAATATTTGGGCAGGGGAAGCATTTCAGTCAACCCTCTTCAAAAGATGCTTTGGACTTTTTAGGTAAGAAGCAGCATGTGAAATGTAAGTCTTTAAGTCACCTTGTGATCTAAAAGTACCACATGGAAAAACAAATGGTACAGATGGCTAAAAGAAAAGAGAGTCCCCCCCCCCCTTCAGCAAGACTGTGAAATTAACAGATTCAAAAGTACTTTTCTGTCTTTAGGGGATGTCCCAAAAAACAAAAACAAAACAAAAACAAATAACAGCTGGATGGAATCTATCCAAGCAGTTGAAGAACTACATCATACAACTGCCCTTATTAAAAAGTAGAAAACTGACCAAAGGAAAAGAAAGCATTCCCCTGATGCTAAGCCCAAGAAATCCATTCTGAGTGGAGAAAAGTCTGTCCAAGTGATAGCTAGCAGCAACCCAAAGGCAAGAGAAGTGAAATTAGAATTGATATGCTGTATTTTCTCTGCAGCTGCTGTTAGTTTCCCTTGTGCTGTCCTCATATAGCTTTTGTCCTGAAGTTACTGTCATCTTACTTAGTAACTAATAATTCAGTCATTGCACAATTTGTCTGAGTTTGCCTCTCATTTAAGGATCAGAGCCTTGTTTGCTTTACATTGTATCTCATCATACTCTAGATTTGATTTGCATTTGCTGATGGCATGAGCTGTCGCTGCAACAGAGTGGCCTGGGTAGAAGTGTGTGCGTGTGCATGCGGTATGTGTGATAGATATTCCTAACCATGAAAGGAGTGGGGCTGGGGCATGGTGATGAAAGCACCTCTTGCGATGATCATATAGATAATTACGACAGGTCATAAATAACCATTAAAAAACAACAACAATGGAGCATTCTCCTAATTTTACACCCTGAGTTGAGTGAATCAGGACCACAAAAAGTCAAAATCTGTGGGTTGAGTTCAGACTTGATGCAGAACCTTTAAGGATACTGTCCTGATGATTATATGTTTTAAATGTGCAACAGTGCTTAGCACTGAAGAGCCAATAATGCCTCAGAGTGGGCAGTAATATTACAGGGTTAGATAGTATACAAAAGGATCTTGCAGTATCTTTGAGACAACTGTGCAAAAAAGTTGTAGCATGAGCTTTCATAGATTTGGTCTACATCCTCAGATAGTTTGAGTGACCCAAAATGTCCTCCCTTCCTATCCTGACCCCTCTGTGATGTAAACTGATACTCTTAGGGATGTCTCTCCTCCTCTTCTCTCTCCACCTGTTCTTCCCTAGATGAAGCAAGATTAGATCAGCAGCGTGAGTAACTTTCCTATCTTAGAATGGAGTTCCTATAAGAAAGCTTTTAGTTTGTTTCTCCAAGTCATTGATGTGTTTACTCCTTAATCAGGATCTCTAACTGCTGCACACACACTCTATAATTATATTGATGGATGATATAAATACTGGACGTATAAATAAAGATAGTGGAAATTGTTACTGCACAGGTAAACTGATATCTCTGGGTTGTTACAACTCTGTACTCCTTTCTATCTTGCACAAGGCTTTGGAGATCCACTTACACTTCCATCTTTTTCTCCTCTTTATTTTCTTTGTGAAATTTTTATCAAAGTTCATTTTGCTCTTCCTTCTCTCAATTATATTGTTTATATCTAGGGACCTTCCATACTACACAATTATAGCACTATGATTCCACTTTGACTGCCATGGCTGCATCCTGAGGAACTCTGGGATTTGCAGTTTAGGGAGGGGTATTTAGAATTCTCAGCCAAAGAATTGCCTCTCCAAAATACAGATCCCAAAACTCCATAAATGTAGACAGTTTAAAGTGCTGACTGCTATCCCTAAACTAGATTCCACACTTTCAGTATCTCCTTTAAAATTCAGACTACAATCCAAAATGGGTTCACGATTCCACAGACATGGAAACTAGCAGAACAGTTTAAAGTGGAATCATGATGCTATACAGATATCACAATTAGCAAAGCCTCTGACAAAGAAGCTCTTTTTACAAAGTTTTTTTTAATGCTGTCCCATCTCCACTTTTCTCTCTGTCTAGCTTAAATGTTTTTTGTTTATAGCACACTGACATTTGGAGGATGGTGAAGAAGAACAGGAAAAACACAGATTTTCAGTGATCAGTTGCAGAAAAATGTCTGCAATAAACAATGCAATAAAGGAGATTATCACACCTGCAAAAAAGACAGGGGAATAGCGACATACAGCTATGCTCCCATCTTTTTTGCTGGTGTGATAATCTCCCAAATTTGAGGTGAGAAAGCTGTGTGTGTCTGCTTGCAACAGGAAAGGTAAATAGCAGCTGCCTCCAGAATGCCTTACTGAGCATGTGGGAAGAGCAAAGCAGAGAGGAAAAAGAGAAAAAGATTAGCTCTCCTCATCAGTCCTCCTAGCATGGTAAAAAAATAAAAGCACAGTTGTATAAGTTTGCTCCCCCACAAAGAATCGTAAGAAAAGCAGAGGCAGGGGAAAAATCATCTTTCAAGTAATATCTAGAAGGTTCAAATTGTTTTGTTTACCTACCCCTATTCTTCCAATGTTATTTGTGTCTCTGATACCAAATGTTCTGTTAAAGAAGTAATGCCTAGGAACACAGCTGTTTTGTTAAATGAGGTATACTTGTAATTGTGTAGCAAGAAAAGGCTCCTTGTTAGACCTACAATATCTTCAGAGATGCCTTATCATACTTACTGTAGCTCTTATTAAGCACCGTGCACAGGTCCCCTTGCCTTCAGCAACAATTTCTCATGAATTTCTTTTCCTGTTCAACACATAGGATCCTAGGGCCCTGCAGTTGTTGCTGAATTACAACTCTTGTTTATTCCTAGCCAGCACAGCTACTTGTTGGTGATGATGGATGTTGTAGTCTAACAACCTCCAGAGGGCCTCTGGTTCCCCATACCCACTGTAACATTATTCTGCAACTCTATAACTTCAATACCTCGAGATTTCTTTCTTCCATTTTGTCAGTCACTGTGCTTTACATCTATACAGAACTATAGTCCAAAGATATGTTTAAAAATAAAATAAAATATATTCTTCACAGATAAGGGTATTGCTCTATCCCCGTGTGCTTTCTTACAATATATCTCTTTTACCATAGGCATTCCGTTTTAAACTTTTGCTTTGAATTTTCTATCTTCTTTTTATCTACATTCTTGTACTTATATAAAATTGCGTATATATCTGCTGCAATGTACTGCAACTTTCTTACTCATCAGTAATACCATTGTTTTGTCTCCATTTATTTTTAGGCTGTGGTTCTGAACAACCATATTCACTGAATTTTATATATTCTGAATTTTTTTCTCCAGTTCTGCCTTGGCTGCTGTATCATCAGCATGATAAATATTCTTTCACATTCACTTGCAGCCAGGTGCTGCTACGGCTCCATCATAATTACATACTGTTCCATAAAAAGAAAAACTCAGCTATGGTAACAAACCCTGCTCTCTCTCTCTATTTCTCTCTCTCTCTCAGTCTTTGCCTTAATATCAGTCCTAAGAAGCCGTGTGAGCAGGATTGTATGCAGATGGTGTTTGTGATTTGCTTTACAGAGTACAGTCCACTATAGCCTGGTGGCCCATGCAAGAGCAGGAAGGGGGGAAGAGAAAACACAATGTGTGAAAGACAAAAGAAAAGTTGGGGGAGAGAAAGAAAAAGGCTAGGTTTGCTACATTCAGTCTTGGTTCCATCAAGCCACTGACTTCAGATGCTCCTGTGGCTGGCATGCCACCTGTTTCAGGTTGTCCAAAGGAGCAGACCTTTCAATTGCTCCTATTTAGCAAGGGCAGTCCCAATTAATCCTCTGCCATCTTACATTTTCAGCTATTTTAAAAATGCCCGAGTTTCTCTCTCTTCCTCCCACTTTTCTCCTTTGCCCTCAGCTTACTTCCATTGCTGCAAACTGAATTCAAAATGCAAAAATAGTTTGCATTTCATTAATTCAGTGACAGAAGAGGAAATGAGGGGGCAGAATCTTGTCCTTCCCTCAGGCAAAGAACAAAGTGCTGCAGCCTCGCTTAGCCTGTATGTTCTTGTTCATTAATAACTTTTGCCATCTGAACTGCATTTTGATGTTATCTGGCCACATGGCTTCCAGTTTTGATCACTGAAATGTTGGAGCATATGAAGAAATATGGCAGTCAACAGAAGAAAGGTGTCCATATCTGCTCTATATAAAGATATACTCCATTTGAAGGGCACAATGATGCATAATTATATACATACATTTCAACAAAACATTTGACAAGCCTTCCCCAATAATATTTTGATTAACAAAATGATTACATGTGGAATAGATAGGAACATTGTCAGATGGTCCATAATCGATTGGAAAACTATGTTTAAAAAGTCATCATCTATGACTGTGCTTCAAAGTGGAGGGAGGTCTCAAGTGCAGTGCCTCAGGATTGTGTCTTAGGGTCATTACTCTTCAATAGGTTTCTCAATAAGTTAGATGATGAGGTGGAAGGAATTGTTATCAAGTCTGCAGATGACATAAAGCTGGACAGGTATAGGATGGGGGATAAATGGCTCAGCAGTACTACAAGCAAAAAGGACCTTTGGATTATTGCTGATTGTAAACTGAATATGAGCCAGCAGTGTGATGCTACAGCAAAGAAGTCTATTTTAGACTGCATTAGTAGATGCATAGTTTCCAAGTTGAGGGAAGTCATAGTCCCACTATATTCTGTGCTGGTTAGGCCTCATCTAGAATACTGTGTCCAGTTCTGGGTGCCTCATTTTAAGACACTGAAGCAGGTTCAGAGAAGGGCAACGAAGATGGTAAGAGGTATGCAGAACAAAGCACATGAGGAAAGACTTAAGAATGACATTACTGCATTCTTTAAAAACTTTAAGGGCTGCCACAGAGAGGAGGGGGAAGGTTTCTTCTCTACTGCCCCAGACAGATGGTGGGACCAGATGTAATGGTTTTACATTACAGGAGAGTTGATTTTGCCTGAGATTTAGAAGGAACATATTTATCATATTTATTTTTTTCCTGCTCTTTTCCTAGAGCTGGGACTCAGAGCAGTTTCACAACATTAGAAAACAGTACAATTAAAAACATAGAAAAAAAGTGCATTAAATAAAAGTGGTCTTGTCAATAGAACCAGTTGCCTAGAGAGTTGGTGGGGTGTCCTTTTCTGGACATCTTCAAAGAGTCTCGATAGCTACCTGCTGGGTATGATTTTGCTGGAGATCCAGTACTGAAAAGGGGGTTAGGCTCAATGGCCCGTGAGGCCCCTTCCAACCCTATGATTGTATGATAGCCATTATTTTGTAAAAAATAGCACACATACTTTTATTTTTCTGTTTTGTTTTCTCTTTTAGCATAATGGATTCCCTCTCTTAAGTGTGCAACCTGATTGTATCCAGTACTTCTAATCACAGATGCTGCTCTGATCTCACTGATATACATGTTCTACAGATATTAGACAATCATGATTCCGGGCTGATACACTATGAAATGTATAGAGAGGAATCTTTTCAAGCTGAGGACTATACTATGTGGAAAAGAACCTGTGCCTACTTTAAGGGAAGATGAAATGTTGCTCCTACTGAAATTGGTTATTTTTGGCAGAGAACTGTGCTCTCATACTGGCTTTGTCTCTGAACAGACTGTATTTTTAAAAATCTTGGAAAGAATACTTGAAGCCTATGTGTTGCTTTTTCTTTCTCTCTTTCATCCATATATACATAATTAAATAAAAATTATTATTATGAATGTAATGGGCAAACACAACTCTTATACACAAGCTCTATGTGCTGCCTGCTTTAAAACTGTAGGCTGTGAATCACTACAACTGCTTTTCAGTTTGGAATAAAAGAATGCGTTATATATTCAGAAACATAGAAGCGCCATCAACTTGGGACCAAAGCATGATGATATTACCTGACAACAGACAACTCAGTCCTCTGGCAAGGTTATGCTGTATGATGGGATGGGTGAGAGAAAAACACTGTGGCAAATTCTCTGGTGGCTTTGAGACATCAGAGTGAGAACAATAGCAGAGTTAGCATGGCTTGGAGGTTTGGATGTTCTGAGTAATAAAATAGGAGTACTACAGCTATGAAATAAAGCATAATTATCTTGTGCTCTAGGTAACTGGTATAGTCACATTGCTTCCACAGTGGGCCCTAGCACCAGCCCTAACATTCCTCCAGAGCTTCGAAGTAAATACTTAATTGTACAGTGGGCACTTGGTAACTGCTCGGGTTTGGTTTCAGCAAAATCCATGGATGTCCAAGCCCCATTATATATGGTTGCTCAGTAACCATATATGGCAAAACCAAGGTTTGCATTTTGGATTGATTTTAATATATATATTAAAATATATGTGAGATTTCTTGCCTGGGATGGCTGAATCTGTGGTAGCAGAATCAGTGGATAGTTGAATCTGTGGATGCAGTATCTGTGGATATGGAGGGCTGACTGTAATCAGTTACCTTTTCAAATAGCGAAGACATTATGCTTGCCCCCTCTACTTATTTAATATCTCACTTTTCTCCCATTACAGGAGTCAAGATGACTTACAAAGGAAGTTAAAATAATATTACAACTACCTCACACTAAAACTGCCATTCAGTGTGGAACACCACCTCTCCTCTGCTGGTGTAGTTGTACGTTTTTAGTTACTTGAACAGTTGTGCAGCTAGTAAACTATAAATACAAAAGTTAAAAACAATTATACAACGATTCTGTTTAAAAAACCAAGTTAAAAATAGTTTTAAAAGCACATTTAAAATGTAATAAAAAGATACAAACACAAAATACTACATTAAAAGCTCTGTCTGTTGCAACCAAAGACCAAAGTCCTGTATAAATAAAAAGGTCTTTGCCGGCTGGTGGAAAGACAGCAGGGAGGGGGCTAACTAAAGCTTTCAAGGAAGGGAGCTCCATAACAAGTTGGAGCCACTGAAAAGGCTTTCTCCCTTATCCTCAGCAAGCAAGGCTAGAGATAAGATAGAAATGATAAATGAAAGATAAATGATTATTATTTATTATTATGTATTATAGCCCTCCCCTTCAGATCTTCAAAACTTGGGTAGGGTTGTACTGGGAGATATGGAATATCTGCTACCTACTTTTCTCTTTTGTGTGATGAAGACATGAGGTGCTTGGGTGGAGAATTTATTTTTTTCCACAGGCCAGCAGTTTGTGATATACAGATTTTTATTTTGTCTCTTAATGGTCTGTGACTGTAGAAAAAAAATTGATTGACTGATATATCAAAGTTCTTTAAAAATGAATTACATAGCAGCAATTCTAGCTACTTTTATGAATGGGGGAAAGGTTATATTTTTAAACTATTGTAATATAATGGTTCTCATACCTGGGATCAAACATTGATAGTAACAGGGATTGCAGCCAGGAAATTAGAAGAAGATTAAGAATGGTGAGAGCATCTATGAAAGAAATAAAATGCAAAGCTATACAACTGAGTACAAAAGCTAGAATCATACAAAGCCATTGTATTCGCTGTTACTATGTATGGATGTGAGAGCTGGACAATTAAGAAACAAGATAGGAAGAAAATCAATTCATTCAAGGTGGAGTGCTGGAGAATAGTGTTGAGGATTCTATGGACAGCCAAAGAGACAAACAAGTGGGTCCTAGAGCAGATCAAGCCAGAAATTTCCCTGGAAGCCAAGATGACAACACTGAGTCTATCGGTATTTTGGACACATCACGAGAAGGCAAGACTCACTGGAAAAAACAACAGTGCTAGGAAAGGTGAATGGAAGTAGAAAGAGAGGAAGGCTGCATGCTAGAAGGCTGGACTCTATTAGGGTGGTCATGGGTATGAGTTTGCAGGAACTAAGCAGAACAGTGGAAGACAGGGAGCCTTGGTGATATTTCCTCCACAGGGTTGCCATGGGTTGAGATCGACTTGAGGGCAGTTAACAGCAAACAACAATATAATGGTAACTAACAGTCTTCAAACAGAGGGCTGACTTTTGCACCTCTTTCTTACTCCTATCAAAGTTGATTACTTCTTTGGTCAAGGACTATATACTTGTGCTGGTTTTTGTTTTTGAGTGGATTGTTTTTTTAAAATATTGGCAAGAATACTTGAAGCCTAAGTGGATCTCTTTCCCTATCCACAAATGGGAAGGACCACCAATGATTGCAGGGTGGCTTTGTATCAGTCAGTGGCATCCACACCCCTGGTGTCACCTGATGCAGTGCAGGAGCTGCCAGGGTGATGGTGGTACTGCCTGCCAAAAGGGTGCTCATCCTTCTTCACAGGCCTCCTCTGCTGCAGCAAAGCCAGGAGGGTCACACCTGGACCTCTCTTTTGCTGTGGCAATGGAGGTCTCCTCACAAGGAGGCAAAGCCAGGAGAGGTATGCCTGGGCCTCTCCTTTGCTGCCACAGTAGAGGTCTCCTCGCGAAGAGGCTATTGTCACTGTAGTTAATCTGGTAGGAGCACACTCGGCTCTCCTCACCCCACAGCTGGAGGAGGGCCCGACTAGGTGTCACCCCTCTTCTGGGGTGTCACCCGGTGCACCACTTGGTGATGCTACTGCCTCCAGAGATGGGGCATTGGGGCACCTTTCCATATCAGTTGCTGGGGAATGTTAGGTAAAGGAGGGAGCTGTGCTCATACCTTGCTGCTGGGCTTCTTGTAGTGGCCACTGTATGGACACATTGTTGGAATAGCCAAGCCTTTCATGCTTTCCAGCAGAGTTTTTTTCTATGTCTCTATGTATTAGTGGACTGTGTGTGAACATATCTTGGAACTATGGCTAGTTATGACTAGGATAGACATACTGAGTGTTCCTTTACCAAGTTCCCATTTGTTCAGTTGATCTACTTTAGGTGATACGAACAACTGAAACTGAATTTAGGCCTACTGTTGTTATTGTCATGTGCCTTGACATCAACTCAAAATTATGGTGGCACTGTCTGAATAAAATTGTGGCATGATTGCTTTGGAGAAGGTTTGCCATTGCCCTTCTCCATGAGTGCGAGAATGTATGAGTTGCCCAAGGTCATCTAGTGGAATGCCATTGCTGAGTGGGGATCCAAGCCTTGGTCTCCTCCACCAGTCCAATACTCAAACATCTACTTCATGATCACTTTACATTTATGCCTATAACAGTAACTAATTTTTAAAAAAGTGACTTTCCATTCTGTATCAGGAAGAGTTTAGTACCCCCCTCAGGCAACAGATATTGTGGAGTTGGCATTAGTAAGGCATGGGAAAATAGAGCATTGTCTGCCACATAACACATCCTACTTCCTGTGCAAGAATCTGTTGCCGGCAGATACACTGTCTTGTTTCCACAGTATGTTTGACTGCTTTTACACATATCCTCACTTACAATCACCTTGTGAGCCAGGTTACTTTTACTCTCATTTTATAAAGTAGCAAAATGACATTGAGAATAGCAATCTAGGTGTTCAGGGTGCTCTGTGACTCCATGGCTAAACTGGCAGGCTATTCCATGTTGAGATGTGGTGCTGGATAAGCATGCTGAGGATACCATGGATGGCCAAGAAGACAAACAAATAGGTTTTAAAAGACAAATAAATGGGTTCTGGAAGCCAAGATAACTAAATTGAGGCTGTACTTTGGTCACATCATATGGAAAAATGAATAATTAGAAAAAATGATGCTAGGAAAGGTGGAAAGGTGGAAGGCAATCGAAAGCAAGGAAAACTGCATGCCAGATGGTTAGACTCAATCAATGAGACCTCAGGTCTGAGCCTGCAGGACCTGAGCAGAGAGGCAGAGGACAGCAGAGGCCTTGGTGATGTATCACCCACTCAGGGCAGTTAACAACAACAAAAGCAGTGGGAAGATAAATGCATTTTATTGAGTAATCCTACTGATAGAGCTTTTGAAGTCCAGTTTTATGGCCCTCTTAGGTGAACAACTGAGCAAATCCATCTTGATTGCTATAACCAAAGCAGCAATATATATATATATATATATATATATATATATATGGCTTCTGTTTATTGTGTGCGTATTTCAAAGATGAGCTAGATGGGCTTTTATGGACCAGAACACCAGAGGAACTTGTTCTTATGGAATAGCTCACCCTGGTATGAAATGAGTAGTTCAAGCCATCAGTATAAGAAGTGACATTTACTATTAAGAGTAAAGTTCCGAGGTTGTTGCCAGTTGCACTTGCTGTGCTGCAAATATCCCAGTGATCAAACAAGAAGCAAGCAAGTCCACAACTGCCTTATGCAGTTCATCCATAAGGGAATATACAATTCTATTATAAAGGAGCTAGTGGCTAGAAAATGGTGACATAGGGACATACAGCAGAACGATAAGGAAATCACACAACTATGTTTAACTGCAGCCTTTCTGGACGTTACCAGAGCTCTGAATTTTTTAAAATGTAATTTCTTTCTGTTATTAATTACAGTGTTTGGTAAGCCATGCATTGCTATTGCCCATATCAAAAAGTAATCCCTTCCACTGCTTGCTTCTCTCTTCACTGTTTTTCCATTTTTTTTGTACTTCTTTTGAGAAAACAAAACCATTAGGAATGATAAAACAATGACATAAACCCTGAAAAATGTCTGTTAACAAGTAACTTTTGAACGTATCTAGATCCTATTATTTGTTGCACTAGTGAAATGACTTCATTTTTGCTCACTGTGTTAAGTTTGAACATAATTATCCTCTTTACTGCCCAAAAACATCTAGTTACAAGAAAATGTTACTTGTAACTCATCACTTCCACATTCTGTCAGGTTATTTACTTTGGTATAAATAGACCGGCTGGATCTTTGGCACTTTAGATATTTTGGACCAACTCCAATAGGTTGCTGCAGTGTGGCCAAGTTCTTCATTACCAGTTCGGAGGGCAACTTCTAGAGTTCCATAATCACCATGCCCTGGACAATCTAAAGTTTCCTACCCCTATTCTCAAATGATTCCAGAATTGTCACAATACATCATTGTTGTTAAAGATCTAATGCAAATACTATCAGTCAGTGTTAGATTCAATACCCATTGCTCTCTAGCTATCTCATTCTAATCTGTAGAGCCAACAGTTAATTTAATAGCCTGGTAGGGGGAAAATGTCTTCAACAAGTGCTCAAACTAACAAATATCATGGGAGATTATTCCTCATTTAGGTGTAATTTCTGTGAAAGCCCTAGCAACAGTTTACTGTGTAAGCTGTTTGAATTCAGTGCACGGTTTCAGGTATTCATCCAATGAGACTGTTGCTGCTATAGAAGATTCACGTCTCTTAACCCCATTTCATGGAGATAACAAATGTGGAAAATTATTTAATGAGATAAGTATAAACAAATCTACTTTTTGACATTCTTGCTGTATTCTTTCATAAATGCATTGTATTTGTGTGTTTTTTTACAAGTATATTTTGAACAGCCTATATCCTAGCAGGAATAAAGGCATTGGCTGGTCAATGAGCTTTCAAAATTAAAACAACGTCAACAAAGAAAAGCTACAGTGGAGGTCAAGATTTGAGGGTTCAAATTTGCCATCAAATTAAAAAAAAAGATAGCATATTTCAGAGTTCATCCTACTGTTCGGCACAGTAAGACAAAACAGTCAAAACAGATATTCAAAACTCCAGCAAAATATGCTCATATGTGTGGGAAAAGGCAAGGCTGTTTTTAATGGAGAACGTTTCAGCACAGGCTTTCCCCATGTGGAGATCTTCACATGTGCATCCTTTCTAACTGGAAGGCAGTGGAAGGGTGCCAAGATGAGGATGTCTGCCTGGGCATTTTGGAATCATGGGTAGCACTACATGAAAGATGTTCCTAGAACAGACTGTATATTTAGACCAGTGGTTCCCAACTCTAGTCCCCATATGTTGTTGAACCAACTCCCAGAATCCTCATGCCTCAGGGACAATGGTCAGAGATACTGGGAGATGGTGTCCAAAGTATCTGGAGGACCAAAGAAGGAGAATCACTTGTCAGACAGTTATACAACTGCATGTAATCATTAGTTCTAGGTGGGAGAAAACTCAAAACCTCCCCCCCCCAACCATCTATTCTGTTACTGCACCTACATAGAGTTCTTCCAGACTAACTGGAGACCAGCTGTGCTCTGTTGTTGTTGTGGTGGTGGTGGTGTGCCTTTAAGTCATTTTCAGCTTATAGTGACTCTAAGGCAGCCCTATAATAAGCTTTTCTGGGGCTGAGAACAGGGTTGGTGCCACTCAGTGCAGTAACTCATGGTGTCACACACATACCCAATTGACCTCCTCCTATCCCACACCATACAGTATCTTTAGTCATATTTTTGTAGTAATATTACTAATTAATTGTAATTCTTCGTATCACTGAATGTCATGGTAATTGGTGTGACATAAACTAGCAAAATTAAAATTATACCTTTAAATTACAATATCATATGCACAGCTTCAATGCATTTACATATGCATAGTTTCATATGGTTGAAGTGAAAATTTGGTTAAAAGTGATGTTTTTGAATTTTTTAAAAGAATACGTTTTAATTTTTTTTAAGTTAAAATTTAATTTTAAAAAACAAACCTTGGGACTTCTTCTTTCTCCTTCCACACAGTGTCATCCCACACACACCATCTCTTCAGCATTATGATGGGACACAGGCAAATGCCACATCACATTTATGACAAAAAGCAGATGTTTGAGGACCAGTGGTGTCACCTGGTGTCGTCTGCAACCCCCTATGCTTCCCTAGTTATGCCACTGAGAGTAGGTTTCCATGGCCAAGTGGGGAATCAAATCCTGGTCTCCAGAGTTGTAGTCCAATGCTTAAACTACTACACCATTTGGGTCTCTCTTGAAAATATTTGCTCAGAGAGGGTGTGCCTTTGCCTTCCTCTGAGGTTGAGAGAGTGTGACTTGCCCCAAGTCTATTTAGAAAAAAATCCTGTTGAGTTCCATGACAGTTACTCTTAGGGAAGCATTGAACATTTTAGTAGGAAATACAAACATATGGCTGAGATCCTGCATCAGGAAATGTAGCCTCAGATATAAATCTATGTCTCCCGATGCTACACAATAAAACCTTTAAAAACATAGCACTCCTTCTACCAAAACCCAACCATTTCCAAGTTGCTGGAGATGAGTGTTGGGGGGTGTTAGTACACACTGCATCCCTGTGCTGTACCTAGGGCTTCCATATTTTCATAGGAAGGAACTGGCAAAGCCACCTCTGAGGATTCCTTGCCTAAGAAAACCCTATGAAATTAATTGGGTTTCTATGAGTGAACGGGTGACTTGATGTCATATAACACACATACACACTGATTGTAGAAGTGAATCACAATGTTTTAAGTCAGACATACAACATTGTAATTGCTTAACAGGATGCCAGCCATATGTTTAAATGTCTTTTGGTGAACTGGATAGGTGAGTACTTACCTTTGACTGAATCTTGTCCCTAATTTCATTTCCTGATGGTAGAGAGGACACAAGATATTTTGCTGTGTGAGGCCAAAAGATAAACTGACCTCATCCAGTTCTACATACAGAAATTGACTGGAGTGATAATTGAATCATACTTTAGTGCTGGCAGTAGGACAGACAGCCAAGGGCTAAAAGGCAGCTTCACTGGTTCAGGGCAGGATGCATATGATCCATAGCTCTGTTCCTCAGTGCCTCACCATTGCTCCCACAGAAGCTGCTGCCTGAAGCAGTCTCCTCATTCTACCTAGTGCCAGACTTGCCTCAATTATAATTTCCAGTTTGCTTCAAATGATTCCCCACCTCCCCCAAGTTTACTTCACTGTAAGTCCTAGTTTGCTTCAATGATAGTTGTCATTCCCAGTTATCTTTCCCAGTTTGCTTTGGTGGTAGTGCCAGACCTCCCTCAATTGTAATTCCCAGTTTGCTTCAGCCATATTATCATAGTTCTTAAAAACAGATACTAAATTTGGATTCTTTTAGGAAAGGTTAAAAAAATCGGTATTGTTGAATGACCAATAAGGCAAAGAAGTGGGACATAAAATACTGTTTTGTCCATTATGTAAGCAATGCATGAACAATCATATAATATAAATGGGTGATAACAATTTTCTGTAATTAGAAAGGCTGGGCAAAGCATTCATTTTAAGAAATTACTGATTTTTTTTAAAAAAGAAAGGCATTACACTCCACCTCCAGTTAATGATGTTTAATTCATTAATAAATTTAGCTAATTATCATTTAAGGGAAGGCCATTTAACAACTAATGCTTCTGTTATCTTTCTCTAATGATTAGTGAGGACTGAAGGAAGATGGAGTGAAATCTGGGAAGTTATCTTCTGACTGACCAGGGTTAATTCTAAGCTTTCCTCCCCTACTGCCCAAAAAAAACAGAGGGCTGATACCAAGGAGATGCTTCTCCCTGATCCACCCAATACCACATGTTAATTGCTTGTCTATGCAATGTATCATAGAAACTAACAGAAACAACCTCATTGAGACACTGGCTGAAGATACACTGTCACTGTTTCTGACATACAAATAACATTGTGGACCAAATCCTAGGATACCCTAACCATAGGATATCCTAAATTTATGGAATGGTGAAAGTAATTCCAGAATCTGGTGGTGAACATCTATCTTTTCACAATGGTCATGAATTCTGCAGCCATGTTGAAAAAGGAGGGCTGGGTGCAACTGAAATCTCTGCAGCAACACAAGCGTATCCAAAGCAGCTTGACAAAGGACTCATCTACATCAACCAAAATATTCTGGGCTGCTCCTGGAGTATTCTGGTCCTGGAGCTGCACAGATTCCCTGTTACGTCCACATTCTATGGAGACAACAGGTAGCTATCTACACACATGTTCTGCTGTGTTGCCCAGCATCATTGCTTCTGGCACAAGTCAATCCCTCTGAGGTCAGAAACAAGGCGCATAGCATCAATTGCATGGCTGGGTGCCTTGTTGTGACTTCAGACAGAACTCCTCATGCCAGCAGCGACACCACCGGGTGACACACTGGGGACATATGTGTAAACAGCCTCCTGATGTTACTATGAAGTGCTCTGGATTTTCCTGCAAAATTTGGAGGAAAAGGTAAATTATTTTAAACTGGTTTAAGGGAAAGAAAGGGTGCATTTAATGCAGAACTGGATTTACATCATAAAGACAGTCTACATTTAAATTGAGGAGTTGGTCCTGAGTCATGAAAACAGGTTGCCATGAGGACAGTGGGAAACCTCTTCATTTGGCATGTGTGGGCTTGTTCATGGCTTCAAGACATGCTCATTCTTCTTGGTCACAGATCAAGTAGTCAGGTAGTTTGTCTCATTAATATACTATTAATATAAGGTTATAGGGAACAAAAGGTAACAGTAGTCATATAATTTTTTTGTTTCTTTATCCTTTTCTCATTTACTTGTTTTAAAAAATAACCTTGCCCTGATTAAACCCTATATTGCCAACTGCAAATAAATTATTTCCTACTGCACATTTTCCTACTGCAAAAAATATGCCCAGCTGAACACAAATGATTGTGACAACAGTCGTTGTCGTCATCATCATAATCACTACCACCACCACCACCATCATCCAGGATGTTTAAATAAGTATGATGAATTCCCCCTGAAGCTTAAGAAAAAACAATCAATCAAGAACTCAACATGCAATATCTGACTGAAATCTGAATGAAACAAGAAAGTCTGCAAGGGGAATTTAGTAACTCCTGCAGATGAGTTCACCTGTATTCCCCTAAAAAGTCAGTTACAAAGGCATTGTGCTGCACTAAAAAGGCTATGTCTTTGGTGCCTATCAGTCAAAACTGAATTTGGTAACTAATTCTCTTCATGTGCTTGTTCTCCCACCACTGGAAAATCAAGACAGATTTTGGGGGTAATAATGAATACATTTTAAAGCACTATCCCAGTCCTATGAGTCTCTAGCCCTCTACCACTCTGTCCTCTTATTGGAAGGACACTGTTGGGAGTTATTGCCGGATAATTGCTACCTCAGCTGATGACCTGGGCTGGTCCAGAGAATGGGCTGATCCTCCAAGCTTTGTGTATTTTGAAGTATATACTGTATACCACAGAGGTATGATTAACATTTCTAAATCTGGTACCATATGGTGTACCACTTCAGAAGCTCATTAGATGAAGGTATTTGGTGACTCAGTGTATAATACCATGTTAATATGCCCCAGAGTGCTGAGGTATATTTTTCCCTGCTTAGTTCTCTGCATGGAATCCCAATCTCACCTTGTGTTCTGTTTTGCATTTAATGGGAACTATTATATCATGAATGTGTCTTGAGGCAGTGAAAAACACACAATCCTAATTTCACCCATTTTCATAATGGATTGAAGACCATTCTGTTCTATTTGCCAGATTAGGCTACTGAGTTGTTCCTGAGGTTGCAGAGATGGGTAGTGCCCAGTGAGATGCTGGGTATCCTATGTATATCTATAGTGTTATGTTTTATTGACTTTGTTCATGACTGTATATGTTTGATGTTCTGCTCTTTGATGGAAAGGGCATTATGAATAAATAAATAAATAAATGTTGTTGTTACTTTCAGACTAAGGCTGCAACCCTGCTATACCCATTTACTTGGGAATAAGCAGCACAAATTCAAAAAGGCTTGCTCCTGAATAGAAGTTGGAAAAGTTGTGTTTGGTTTACAATTGCCAGAATCCTCGGAGGTGGGGGGTGGGGGATCTAGTCCAAGTAAGAAATTTTTAAGCTTTTGCTTCTGAACAGACATGTACAAGATGATGCTTTAAGAGTATAAGGGAAGAAGCAAAAGAAGAACTTCTAAAGCAAATTGATTATCCTTATATAATTCATCTAGGAAAGCTGTTTGCTGCCAGCCCTGCAAAATGCTGCTAGCAGCTCAGCCTGAGACCTCAGAAACAAGATCTGAAGCTAAGATGGATAGCAGAGTGTGCTTTTTTTTAATAAAAAAATCCTGACAGGTCTCTGAAGAGCAAACCATAATTTAAAGACTCTCCTTTTTTCACTGGTCTATCAATTTAGCTGTCACTCCGATGCTTCCAAAGATCCCCTTGCTTACTACAAAGGTGAACTGAAGTGACACAGGTAGTAAAACAGAGCAATTGCATAGGCTTTGGCACTTTCTCTGTCGTTGACCTTGAAAACATCATGTTCAACTACTTCTGTGCCTCAGTTTATTAAGCTACTACTGAGCCAGTAAACAAGTGCTTCTGATGGAATTCAACAACCACTGTACCATTTTGCATTCATAAGCCTTTACATTGCACTGGGGCAGGCCTGGCCCTTTTGTTAAGCAGAAAGGGATGCCTTAGGCAGCTAGTTTGGGATATAGTGAAAGTACAGCAAAGAGTTATCTAATTTATTATTAGCATATTTTTATTGCTGTGGTGGTGGTCCCTGTGGTAATTTCTGTCTCAGTCACTAAGGGTAGTGTCTGCATGTCAGAATACTCCAGGAGCAGCCCTGAGTATTCTGGCTCCAAAACTGCCCCTATGTCCCCCCATTATTTGGGCACTTTAGACTAGAGTGACAGTGGATGGCTGTCTACACAGCATCCTGTTGTGCCTCCTGCAAGTTGCTCCTTCTGAGGCTGAAAACAAGACACCCAACATGGATCACAAGGCTGGGTGCCTTGTTCTGACTTCAGAGGGGGCAACTCATGCCAGTGGCACCAGGCAGCACATTGGGACATGTTGTAAACAACCATCCTCCCATTGCTCTGAAGGACTCCGGATCTTCTGGGAAGACCCAGAGCAAAAGGTGAGTTTTTAAAATCCATGCTAAGAGTGGTACACCTCAGGTTTGGTGCTGAATTGGCTGTACATCATCTGGACAGTGTGCACCAGACAGATCAGTGTGAGGATGGGAGGAGAATGGTTATTTGGCCCATGTGAACATGGCCAAGATCTGGACTTTTTATAAATGCTTTTGAGGCCCATTGACTTTTCCCAGTGTGACACATACACAGCTTTATATTGTTCTAACTGAAATTTTCTAAACTTTGCAATTATTTAATATGCTTTTTAGAATGTCTGAATTATTTTTATTGTGTTAAATGTTAATGTCTTTAGTGTTTCACATTTTAAATTGTTCAAATTATTTTATTGTAAGCTGCCTGGAAAATACTGTAAATATATCACATCCCTCTAAGTCATGTTCTGTGAAAATCAGATAAACACCTTCAAGCTGAACCAGGGATAAATTTATGAGGAACCTAATCTTCACATAGAACCTCAACCAGTCATGAACCTTACAAAGAAGCTCTTGGCCAGTTTATCACATCTCCTTTCTGGTTCCCAGCCTGCACATACCACATTCCAAATCTCCCCACCATTCATATGGTCATCCACACAACTCTAGCCATAGGTACCATTTTCCCTCCTGCCTTTATCCCTTTAAACTGAACTTGTTACCTCCTCACCATACCCATATGTTTTGCATTTCTATGGCTATTCATATAGTCTAATTATAAAGCACCTTCCTGGGTAACAGTTCATTCCATGCATCTGAGGACGTAGACTAAATCCATGAAAGCTTGTGCTACTTCTTTCATTCGGTATCAAAGCTGCTACAAGATATCTTTATGTATTGTTACAGAGATATTTATTTAATGTGTATCCTGCTTTTCTCGCAACAGGAGACCTAAGGCAGATAACAGACCCAAAATGAAATTAATGATATCATGTTTGATTATGTAATGAAATAATAATAATAATAATAATAATAATAATAATAATTTGTTTTATTTATATACTGCTATTCCAAAGATCATAGCGGTGAACTGCAAGTAAGCTAATTAGCAAGTAAGCTAATTGCTTTATTTATTGGCTGATGTGAACCACCTTGAACCAAATTTCCTCTGGCAAAACATGGTGCAAAAAGTCTAATCGAATCTCATGAAAGGGCACCCTTCTAAGTCATGTTCTCTGAAACCAGGGGAACACACATGGCTGGTAACTTCCAGTCTTGTAGTTTATATCCTGAAATCCCTGCTCAGTTTCTGAACCCTGCATTCATGTATCCAAACAGCTGCTAAGATATTTTTGAGGAACTGGATTCATTGAGCTTGCTTCCCCCGCCCTTTCTCTTTTCCCTCTGTACCCTCTCTTTTTATTGCTCTGCAATTTCACATCTATTGAACTCTAGAAGCATTGTGGGATGCTGGCAGGCTGTAAAACAGACCAGGGATTTTTCCTCGTTAATTAAGATAATGATACAGCTAGGAAGATGAGAAGCAGTTTCAAGAGGCAGTTTCGTGATGAGCAGTAGTTTTTTTCCCCCCCCCTAAAGTCTTGGAACAAGAAATCAATTGTTTATAGGTTTAGCCACAGCAATCCATTTCCCCCATTTGCACTGCACAGGCTGTGAATCAGATGTACTGTATGCAACAGGGTCAATGTTGTTGGGGAAATGCATCCTTTGTGGTTAAAATCCAGTATTGCCACCACATCGTTGTAAGTTCAATCCTAGAGGAGGACTCCAAGGTCCACTCAGGCTTCCATCCTTTCGTAGATCAGTAAAATGAGTACTCAGCCTGTTTGGGGCGATTGGCTTACATACCGTGAACTACTTAGGGAATGCTAGTTCAGTGATAAGTGGTATGGGAATGTATTTGCTATTGTTAATGCTGTTGGTCAACAGCTTGAACACTTTAGCAATACCTGCCTGCACGATGCTGACCAGATGAACCACGCCTTTGAGCTTAGAGCCACCATTGAACATTTCGTGCAATGGTCTGGAGAGGCATTACAATGAGGGGTACTGTGGGTAATATAATATGACAACTCCAAGTCACACTGTATTGATTTCAACACTATGGGGGAACAGGGATGGGAGGAAAAGAAGGAATCCATTTATCTCCCATCTAACTCGTGCCTCATTGCTGCCTCCTTAATTCTTGTTAAAAATAAAAGAAAAAAAAATAAAGAAAGAGAAGAATGGGAGAGATTTGGGAAAGAAATGATAAGAAGTGGCAAGAAACAACACAAACAGGTATGGGACAAATCAGTACAAACCACAAGTCTGGAGAAGCCCTGTGAGCCTTAAAGCATCCATATTTTCGAGCCTAGTATCCTGCAATTCAAGGTTTATCCTTGGCCATGATCAGCCTGTAGAATATGCCAATTTACATTTTGTATTTCAGACTCCATTGTTAATGCTTAACTCTAGTCTTTGCAGCAGTAATATGGAAATGGAATTTGTGTACTGGCATTTGTTAAGCTGCAGCAAATGCAGTCTCCTTTCTCCTTCATATTCTTTTCTACATTTTGCTTTAGATAAATGGAACCATAAATTATATACTGCCCACTCCCTGCAAAACTGATTTGCTGGAAAGTGCTGGAGAAATAAAACATGTACTCAAGGAAAAAAACAACTCAATCACTGTGCTAGAATATAAATGAAGGTGAATTCCAAACAGTCCTTTATACACACTTTACATAATTTAGTGATGCTATAATTAATTCAGATCATTTAGTTCTACAAGGAGTCCTTTGGCCATGTAATTAAAGCTATCAGCAACAGAATCAAATCTGACTTCAGCATGCGAATTGAAATTGGATAAAACATGAAAGCAACAACAGGTGAAAAAGGAAGATGAGCTTAAAAATGAAAGACAGGTTGTCAATATTAGCTATGCCTTTATAATTTTTGTTTGTTTGTTGTTGTTGTGGGCAAATATGAATACATCATGGATTGTCTTCACTTGTCTGCTTTGTATTTCATCTTCTGGCCACAGTTTTAGTACAAAATTAGATAATTGAGCAATTGATCCCTTGCATCATTAGTTAGAAATAAGTGGTAATGAATTTAATTGGGTTTGCTCCCGAATGTATATAGGATTGCAATCATACAGTGTAACCATATATATGGCAGTTCAAAAGTAAGTCTTGTTGACTTCAATAGAGTTTACTCATATGTAAGGGGATATACGATAACAATGGAGTTTATCAGACAAGGGGAATTGGAAGTATAATCCGATGGCAATCTGAACGCAATCATGGAGTTTGTTATTGCATGATAACCCACTACACACAAATTCGGGCAATGGGAAGTCAGTCCGAATGCAATCATGTGGTTTTACGTTATTGCATGATAGACTGCCACATGCAAATTCAGGCAATGGCATGCTATTTTTGGGCAATGGGGAGCCAGTTCGAATGCAAAGCGTATTCACGTAATTGTGCGAAACTAGCGACTTTAAGTGAATGCGTTTTGGCCCCACTTCTTTTTCATTCGAATTTAAGAGAAATTCCTCCTGTTTGATAAACTCCAACTTAAAACACATGATACTCAGTGGATCTAACTATGCCCATTGGTGCTGTGTTGGTTTGTGTACTCTAAGTTTTAAGTGTGTGTGTGTAGGTGGGGGTCATGACAATTGTTTCACTCTTCAAAATGCCCATATCTACTCTTCCCAAAGTGAGACAGCATGGTTGGACTAGGACTCCAGGAGACCAGAGTTCAAATCCTTGCTGAACCAATGAAACCCACTGGGTGACCTTGGGCAAATTATCTTAGAAAATAGTAATGCCAAACCTCCTTTAAATAAATCTTGTCAAGAATACCTGAGTGTAGGTGTGCAATAAATCAGAGTTGTCTTGAAGGTACAGTATAGGACAACAACAATATCAATCTTCAAAAATATTCACTCATGAACTCAAATTAATCATTACATTTAACACCCATTCTTTCAATTTCTGTGGGCAATTTGTTCCCTTACCAAGAGCTTGGAAGGAACACGTCATTTTAAAGAGTAACATGGACATAATAATCATTCTTTTGAAAAATAATATAGTGGTTTGTAGCACAGGAGGTAAATGTATGAGTAAATATTGTTGGCTGCTGCATTTGTTATCCTAGTTCCTGGTTGTTGTTTTTTAAAAAACAAACAAACAAACATGCAGTTTGTATTATTATGGAAGATTCAGTGGCAATTCCCAGCATTAGTAGTAACACTTGATTCCACCCACTGTTACCTTCCCTGTATACTAAATAACATTCACTTGTTGCTTTTTGGGATGGGGAGTAGTGGTTAAAATACATTTGGGGACATTTTGAAAGGATTTCCATCCCCTCCAACCTCACGCCACTTTGTTTTGGATAAGTAGATAAAATAATAACTACTGTAATATGATACATTTGGAACTTGTAAGCACTGTATTGCATGTGTTATAAAACTACCAGAATGTAGGAGAGGCCTTGCAAAATAGAGGGGACATCCTTAATGTTGTTTCAAATTAAGCTCTGTTTTTATACTCCTGTGTAATCCACCCTATACACAGGTCATCTGGGGACATTTACTTTAGACAGCCAGGACTAGGCTGGCAACTATCATCTAGAGAACTTTTGCTTCAGCCACCCACAGACTGTGGAATGACCTGTCAGAAGAGATTAACAGCTGGCAATGCTGTTTTGATTTTAATCAGTACTAAAGACCAATCTTTTTAAGTTACAGATTTTAAAGCATGAATTTACTGTTATATATATATATATATATATGTGTGTGTGTGTGTGTGTGTGTGTGTGTGTGTGTGTGCGCGCGCACACACACAGAGGTTTTATATGTTCTTTTAACAGGTGTTATATGTTTTAAACTGGTGTTATATGTCTAATCTGTTAATGTATTTTAATCTGTTATTGTTTCTTGCAATAATAATAATAATAATAATAATAATAATAATAATAATAATAGGAAAACATAGCTGTCAATGGTTGTTAATCTTTATGAGTATTTATTATCTGTGGTGACCAAAGGCAGAAGCGGAAATACAAGTGGAAATTAGAAAACACAAATGCACAAGTGCAAGTGTGCTATTACATTCATATGCAGCTTGCTGGGCTTGCAGCTGGGGGGAGGGGGCTGAATGACCATCTTATTGGCTTTCTAGTCAGCCAAATATTTGGCTGCCTAAGGTAAATAACAGCACCTTGTCCTGCTCCCAAGTCCATATACAAAATCTACTGACTGGCAGTTGAATCTTGTTTCATTGATTGTGACTCTGAACAATTCCAGTCTCATATGATCTCCAAAGCTAAATGACTTGCTTAGTATTTGAATGGAAGAACACCAGGTAATAGAATGATTTCCAAGTAGCTCTAGGTAAAAAATCCTACTTGAAACTCTGGAGAGTCTGTCTGGCAGAGCTGAAAATAATGAGCTAGAATGGATCAAGGCTCTGACTCACTTTAAGACAACTTCCTGTGTTTTTATGTCTCCACTACTGCACCCAAAGGCTTCAGGGATAGCTTAGCCATCGTGTTGCTAGGTCTCAGTGCCTGACTCTTGTCTCCAGTTTTTGTGAAAGATGCAGCTTCTTCTAAGTTTTAGTGAGCTCAGCTGCAGGCAAGAGAAAACAAATCATCAGCTCAGGTAGGAGAGCAACAGCTTCTGACAACTTGCAAGGTTTAACTGATCTATTGCTGTAACTTGCAAAAACTCTTTTGGGAAGGGGGTCTATATATTTCCTTAGGAGAACTGGGGTGGTGGTGGTGGACCAGCTGCGGAAGAATTAAGCCATGGATAGTAAGCCCACAGTTAAAAAGGTCTAGTCGTACCTAATGACATCATCAGGGGCTGTCTCAAGTCTCAGGTTTGGAAATGGAAATCTCAGGGTCTACTAGAAGAAACAGTCAACCCTACTTTGGCATCACAACAAGGCCAACTACATGTCCCACAGTTATTATCATTCTGCAGCCCTCAGAATCTGCCTCTCATTGCCTAATAGGGAGGGCTGACACTGAGTGCATTTACACTGTAGAAATGATGCAATCCGATGCTACTTTAAGTGCTGTAATTCCATCCTATGGAATCCTGGGATTGCTAGTTTTGTACAGGCTGTAGCCTTCTTTGTCAAAGCGTGCTGGTGCCTCACAAAATTACAAGTCTTAGGATTCTGTAGGATGGAGTCATGGCAGTTAAAGTGGTGTCAACCAGCATTATTTCTACAGTGTAGATGAACATTCTGGCGCGTTACAGACCACCGGAAAGTGGCGGTCTACCTGCGCCATCATTAGCGGCAGCGAGAAGCCTCAGCGGCCAAACCGTGAGCCTTCCCGCCGCCGCTAAGAAGTGCCAAAACGACGCTTCTTCTTGCGCCGCGGAAATGAAGCAGCGAGGAGCCAATGGCGCACTTGCTGCGTCATTTCCGCGGCACGACGTCCATGACATCAACATGGCAGCCCCCACCTGTATAGGGCGCTGCCATTTTGTACACGCGGAGCGCTTACTAGGGTTAGGGGCGTGAAGAAGTCACACCCCTTCCTAATCCTAGTATGAGCTCTGCGCGTACTATATGCCCGTCTGTAATGGGCCTCTGTTTCCCATTCTGTCAGTTTAAACAGTAAAACATTTCACTGAACAGATGAAATATAGAGGTGGTTGAAAGAGGAACTGTAACTAAATACAAATGGGAGAAATAACTCTTAGTTCAGAGGCCAGGGAGATTTCTACTTCCTTACTCATGTGACTATGAAATAATTGAAAAGTATTATTGATCAACCATGCATTACCTACTGATTTAAATAAAGGTTACATGAAAAGGGTGAGCATGGGGGAAATTATGTGATTAGTACCGGGACCTAATTTAAAACAATATAGCTGGGTTTTCTAGTTCAGAATAATAGGGATTGGGGTTGGGAAAGGCTTGCAAAACACTTTTAATAACATTATCACAGTCTTGTGTTAACATTTGATCCATCAAACAAGGATCAACCTGAGGTCACTGGCGGGAAGAAGGGAGTGCTTTGCTTGCCAAGGCTATGCTTTGTACTGTATTTAAGCAAAGAATGAATCAAAATGATTTCTCTAGTCAACCAACATAAGGAAAGGAGATAAAATAAGGCTAAAATACTTTGCGTGTTTAGTTGCAAGTAAACTTACTGTGATAAGTGGGACTACTGCCTACTGCCTGCTTCTTTAAATGTATACTCACCATTAGGTTCTTGCCCATTTTTAATGGTGCTAATCCCCTCATGGAAAAGCATATAGGGTTACTTTCAGCAATGGTTAAAAGAATACAAAAATTAAAAGCAAGTAAACCATCATAAAATTTGAAACCAGCTAAAACAAATCAAAACCCTAGTATGGAGCCAGTCTGTACAAAATGGCGGCGGCCATTCCACACGGCCGCTGCCATTACAACATCACGACTGCGCTGCCTTTGCGCCGCGCGAGGGCGCCTAGAGTACCCTTTCTGCAGTGGGGTTTGCGTCGCTGGGTGCAGCTTTTACATGGCTGCGCCCAGCGATGCAGAGGAGAAAAGGGCCAAGCGGCCCCTTTCTCCTCCTCCCCCCTGTCGCTGGGTGTCCTTGGGGCTTGAAGCCCCAAGGACACCCCTTCCCAGGCTGTGGGGAAGCGGCTTTTTGCCACTTCCCCGCGGCCTGCAAAGCGGCCGATTGGGGCCTCGGAGGCTGCCAGTCTGGCAGCTGAGGCCCCGATACAGCGGGGAAAGAGGCGGGTGCAGGCCGTCCCAAATGGGCGGTCTGTAACCCGCCAATGTTCAGCTGACATCAAAACAAATAAATCCACTTCTTTTGTTATATCTTGTTCCTAGTGGCAAATATAATAATACTGGTGTTGTTTTTTAATTGGACTATTAGTCCAGCCATAGAAAGAGCCAGTTATTTCAACCTTGGCTCTTTATAATTGGAACAATGATGCAGACAATGTCTGCGAAAGAATGGCTCAGTTAGGAAACAAGCAAGTTATTATTCTACCTAGTGACATACCGATTGTTATCATGGAGCTACTAGTTGTCATAGTGCTGTGCAGACTACTTCTGGATTACAAGTGCTGGGGACAACCAGCAGGAATGTGACAGTAAAAAGTAGCTAACATCTTGCTGTGGGCTCTTGAAGAGTATAGTCCAGCATGATAGACTAAGTGGACTTTTCTCCTGTTCCACAGATCAATTAGGAGGTCTTTATAAATACTTTAACAACATGAAAGAGGTCTGCTGGATCAGAGGTACAATCTCTCTAGTTTAGCTTCCTATTTCATACAGTGGCTAACTTAATGTCTCCAGGCCAAGATTCTATATAAGCCTGGAGGAGCATAAAACTCTACCAGCATATTTCCACATTCTTCCCCTTTCAATTCAGTACAACTCAGCTTGCCTACAATGGACTATGTGTTTTCATGGTCAATTAGTGGCTAGGAGAATCCAGGCAGTGTCTGGCTGCAATTTTTACTTCTGGAAGAAAAGACAGCATTCTCCCACATCTTCGGTAAAAACATGGGAGTAAGCTGGAGATCTGGAAGAATGGTATCTTCCTTCTTTTCCCAGCTGATCCCTGTTTGGGAACTTCCCCCTACCACTTAGGCTGTGCCTGCACTACAGAAAAAATCCAGGTTGATGCCACTTTAACTGCCATGGTTCAGTGCTATGGAATTCTGGGAACTGTAGTTTGGTGAGACATTTAGCCTTCTCTGTCAGAGCTTTGGTGTCATAATAAACTACAATTCCCAGAATAAACTTTAAAAAAAAAATGGACAGGAGGCAAGTTTATCACACGGAGGGTGAACTGGTAAAAACCCATGCAGAAATGGGATTTTAAAATCCAGGTGTTGTTTGTCAGATGCATTGGTGTGAAAGAGAATGTGAAAATAATTTAAACAGAAAGCTCCTTTGTACTTTCAGAATTTAGCAAAAATAATAAGGAGCTGTTTTTGAGGACTTTGCGTTTGAGTTATTTTTGTGTTATCTCTCTTTCACGCAAATGCCATCTGAAAAATATCAGGCAAATGTGGTTTGCTTTCAGTTTAAATTTAGTTTCTGTATGGGATTTGTCCCATGTGATAAACTCCAGGGTGCCTGATGTGCTGGGACATCCTTTTTCGTCAAGAATGAGAATATTTGAGAAAAACTCTTTATAGCCGTATCTTTAAAGGTAGTATCTGGACAATGCTAACAGTCATTGTTGTCGGTCTTTCAAGCAGAATCCCAAATACTAAGACTGCACATTTGTTCAAAAGAGAATAGAAGATGCCTTTCTATTTCTATTGAAGCAGCAGCAGAACAAGTTAATAAATAATCAGGATTCAGCCATTTCCTCCTCAAGGTCATGCCCATTCTCCTGGTAGGAAAAGCTCTTCTCTCTGATCAGCAGCTAATTGGAAATAAGATATTTTATAGAGATTGAGAACCTTTTTCAGTGTATAGCAGGAAAACTTTATTCCCTCAGGTTGGTTGCAAGAAATTTATTTTACTGAGAGAGGGAGAAAGACTGGAAGAAGAAGTGGGCAGATAGTATGGGGACCCAAACATCTGACCCATATGCCCTAGATCCCTTATAATAGACTATTTTTATAATCTCCCCCTTTCAGCTTTATCAGTTGAAATCCAGCATTCTGGTTTTCTTTTTTCTTGTGAATTAATTTGATTTCCCATTAAATAATATTTGTACTTTCATCAGCTATATCCACCTAGCTGGATATATGTGTAAACATCTGGTAATCATTGTTGTAAGTGCTTTTGGTTTTTTACTGTTCCCATAGTGTAATAAATTAGTCCTTCTTGATTCAATTTTAGTTTTGCTCATCTCATTTGGTGTGTTCCCACTCATTCTTAGTTGCTTCAGCGGTGACTGGCATTTCCTTAGTTAGTTGACATTTACTGAGTTTTCTAAATACTACAAATGATGGAATCAGGGCTAAGAAAGACAACCTAGTCTAAGGTTTGGTGTACGTTACATGATTGAAAATGGTGTTGCTGTCAGATGATATTTATGTATTTTTAGCAAAATTGACACACATACCTGAAGATATCTTTGAGACTACATGGCATCCATTCATAACGTATATGCCACCTGCAAATTCTGAGTATGGCCTACCATTGAACCATTTGATGTTTTGGAAGCTATCACGCTGAACACATTTTGGGTATTGATTAATCTCTGTTGCTGCCATTTACTTTTGATAGTAATTGTCTTATTATACTTTGTATCACGGAATGTTGGCTAATACAGGGACCCTTAGTATTTGCTGGGGTTTGGTTCTAGGAACCCCAGTAGATATCAGAATCATGGATGCTCAAGTACCATAAAATACAGTGGCATAGTAAAATGATGTTCCTTACCTAAAATAGTAAAAACAAAGGTTGGTTTTTAGAATTCACATTTTCAAAAATATTTTCAAGCTGTGAATGGTTGAATCCAAGGATACAGAATGTGTGGATTCAGAATGCTGACTGTATTTTATGTCAGCTACTTAGTGAATATGGAACATTTACCTAGATTTACTCATCTGTAACTGTTCCATATTCATGATTGCTACTTAGTCATGATTGTGGCACTACTCCTACATCTGTTATACCAACCTCCCTGGCTGCTGATGATCAGTTGCTTGTGGAGGAAGTCCATTCTACTGGTAATCAAAGCATGCGTGAATGATGTTTCTATCAGGTTTGGGGAAGAGGTGGGTCAAGAGAGGTGATTTTGTTAAGTAATTAGTTATTTAGTAGTTAAATAAGTTGGTAGTTACACTGTGATTTAGTAGGAATATTAAGTAGCTAATGTAGGCTATTGGGGAGGGTGGGGAGAGGCTTATTTACTATTATATTATGTAACTCCTAATAAAAATAATAATTTGAGAAAAAAGAACGTTTTTTATAAATGGAAACAGGGCTGAGAAAGACAAACTAGTCTAAGTCCTGAAGTACATGACATGTTTGAAAATGCTGTCAGATGACAGTTATACATTTCCTATTGTTAAAGAACTATAATAAAATCAACAGATGATAATATAGCGACAGCTTGCGTGGCCTCATACCTTCCCATGATCAATGGCAAGACTGTGTTTGGAACCACATTTTTTAATGAGGTAATGTCTAGTTCTGCCTGGAAAGGTAACACGAGTGAAGGAAACTTTAAAATGAGATTACTATCCTCATAATGGGGCAATTACTAAAAGCGCTGAGGATGGATACTCAGAAGGGGTGGGAGGAATGTTTCTTTCTATTATTAAATATGCTTCTTCTACCAAAATATAGAGTTTTTGTTTTACAAGAGTGTTTAATGTCTTAGAAAGCATTAAGCTACTCAGTTGTATCCTTGAACAGTGTGTCCAATATTATCTGATGTGGGGGATTGCCAGTTATTATTTTCCCTCTAGGAAAAGGTATTTACTGTCTTGGAAGATCATCACCACTCAACCTTTCATTAAATCTTTGGCCACCATTTCTTCAGAGAAACAGGAAGATGGGAAAGTGGTGAAATGCCTAAAGAGTGGGTCCTGGAGATGTAGTTTGCCTATGACCTAGATGGGCCAGGCATAGCCAGTAGGCCATTTATGGCTCTTTGAATATTTGTTTGGCACCCCAATCTCCCCATCACCAGTAAATCAACCAGTGACACAAGATACACAGCCAATGTCAAAACCCTAACTGTTTAAATGTGACACAACCACTGGGCCCACATTAGAAGATTTTCTTCCTTCTCCATCAGATATGAAGTCCAAAAAATTCATTACAATTTCAGTTCTTATATCACACCTATTTGCTAAGTACTATTTGTTATGATGTGTAAAATTGTTTTATAAACACACAGCCATGCATATATGCATTTGGCCTAAATATCCTAAAGGCACACCAGAGCCCATCTTATCTTAGAAGCTAAGCAGGGTCAGATCTGATTAGTTCTTGGATGGGAGACCAGCGATGAATACAAGCTGCTGTAGGCTATATTTCAGAGGAAGGAATGGACAAAACCACCCCTGGGTAGTCGTTGCCTAAGAAAACCCTATGAAATTCATGGAGTCACCATAAATCAACAGGTGACTTGAACCACATACCCACCTATATGTACAGTATATATAACTATGTAATGTTTGAAATTTAATAAAGAAACATTTTTTAAAAATGTGCCTCCCCCACCTTTATCCTGGAGAAGTTCTGCTCAGTGCTCTCACAAGACTCTATGGTGCTGGATGACTCTGTAACCTCCTCCTGCACCCCATTGCCATCAAATCTCACTAGTAAACATGACAGTGCCAGCAGCTGGAATGCAAAGGTTGAGCTTCTAAAGAGTTGTGGACAAAGGGATTGTTGTTGTTGTTAGAATAATAGAATCATAGAGTTCGAAGAGACAACAAGAGCCATCCAGTCCAACCCCTTGCCATGCTGGAACACAGAATCAAAGCACCCCCAACAGATGGCCATCCAACCTCTGTTGTTAAATTAAGGTGAGTTGTGGACAGAGGAATTGCTGTTGTTTCTAACTCATGGTGACCCTATGGCAAACCTATCGCAGAGTTTTCTTGAAAAGGTTTGTTCATATGGGGTTTTGCCTTTGCTTTCCTCTGAGGCTGAGAGAGTGTGACTTGCCCAAGGTCATCCAATGGGTTTCCATGGTTCAGCAGGGACCTGGTCTCCACAGTCAATGCTAATTAAGAGCTAATGGTGTGCATGAAGGAATTCCAAAATAAAACCAGCATGTGCTTTATATAGACTAAAGCAAAGCCTTTGACTGCATAGATCATGGAATGCTATGAAATACCCTTACAGACATGAGGTGCTGTCGTGCTTCTGACACATCATGAGAAGGCATGACTCACTAGAAAAAACAATAATGCTAGGAAAGGTGGAGGGACGTAGAAAGAGAGGAAGGCCACATGCCAGATGGATGGACTTTATTAAATAGGTCATGGGTATGAACATACAGGAACTAAGCAGAGTAGCAGAGGGCAGTTTTTTTTTTGGAGATGTCTCATCCACAGGGTTGCCATGGGTCGAGATTGACTCGAGGGTAGTTAACAACAATAACAATACTCCAGACTCATAAGAAATAGTTAAGGATTATTATTATTATTATTATTATTATTATTATTACCCAACACTCAAACCACTATGCTGGTTCTCAGGTGGGTGGGTGGGTGGGGAGGAATGCATCCATCTGAGTCCAAGAAATTGCCCATGGCTGGACTATGTGAAAAAGTGGATTTTAATACTTCTTTACTATATTACAGTAACAAATAGGTAGATAGGGGTGCATCTACACCGTAGAAATAATGCAGTTTGATGACACTTTAACTGCTATGACTTCGTCCTACAGAATCCTAGGATTTGTAGTTTTGTGAGGCATGAACACTCTTTGGTAGGAAAGGCTAAAGAAAGGCTTTTAAAATGACAAATCCCAGGAATGGATTACACAGAATGGAGCTATAGCAGTTAAAGTGATTTCAAACTGCATTATTTCTACAGTGCAGATGCACCCTAGGTGAACATTGTATAGTAACAAATAGATGATAAGTGAAAGAGCTTTCCGGTTCTCCCCTGAAAGATCGTGTGGAAAATGCTGATTTTATTGTCTCCAGATTTCACTTAGCAACTCTGGCCACAGTTTTTTTTTTTTAAATAATGGAGGGGGAGGAAAAGAGAAGAAAAAGAGAAGATGTGCATTAAGGCAGAAGGAAGCAACCTTGTTGCTATGACAGCAGATGTATTTGAAAGCCCAGCTAAGAGCCACACAAGCTTTCAGATAAACAATGACTGATGGTCTGGTCTGGTAAATGGGCCTCCTGGGAGGGAAACAGGTGAAGAAGTGCAAGTCATTTGGCAAAGTGCAAAACATTTTACCGAATGGATTATTTTCTTCTGAAGAATATAGAAACTTCCATCGTTCTTGCATCTTAGGAAAAATTTCCTACAGAGGTGAAGCTTTAAACAGAGATCTATCCCAAACTGGCCAAACAACTTATGTACAGCAATCAGGTTTCAATTGCTGCTTGGGAACATTACGTTTTCATGCTGCCTGAGGGATTTAGGAGCTGCAGTTTAAAAACAAATATTTCCAAGAGCTGATTTGTATACTGCTTTTGTTAATGTACATGTAGCACAACTTCATACTGAAACGTTCCATGATGATACTGGGTCCAAATGTTGGTTTGTTTAGGCCAGGTTTCTCTATATTACCTAATAATAGGGGTACAAATCATTGCTTATTTTGTTCTTGCATTCTGGGTGAGACTGCATTAATTATTCAGAGATTTTTCAATTTTATTTATTTATTTTGAAGAGGCAACATGGAATAATGGTTTTGCGTGTTCAACTATGACTCTGGAGACCAGGGTTCAAATCCCTGCTCAGCCATGGAAACCCACTGGCTGACCTTGGGGCAAGTCACACTCTCTCATCCTCAAAGGAAGGCAAGAGAAGGTGGAGGACATGCAGCCCACGGTTGGTTTGTCATACATTCTTGTAACACACTTGGATTTATTGGGCCAGGATTCCTACATCTGAACTGGGCCTATTAAGGCTGTCCATTATAGAAGACAACTAGACATGGGAAAACTTTTTGCAATATATGGAATATTAAGCCAATCTGGAGAAGCTCAGGAAATATGAGCTTGTGGCTTTGTCCCTCAAACAGCTTTTTGTCATTAAGGCCCGTCTGTACACTATGGCCCGGTACAGACGGGCCTTATGTGATGTGCTCGTCACATGCTAGGGTTGCCTCGGGGCGCTCCACCCACATGCGGCCTAACCCTAGCACGTGACGGGGGTGTAATCATGACGGCCACCCGTCCACATGGGGGCCGCCATAATTATGTCATACATGTGTCACATCCAATTGGTGCAACGTGTGTGTTACATCATCACGCCATCCCAGGCTGCTTAGGGCTGCCTGGACATGGCGCATGAAGGAGCTCCAAAATGGAGCTCCTTCTGAGGGCACGCCTCGTTCCCACAGCCACCAAACGGCTGCGGGAACAACGCCAGGGGGAAAGGGGCTGAGAGGCCCCTACTTCCCCGGCTGTGGCTCCTGTGGTTTCCTGAGGCATGAAGTCCCAAGGACACCCCTTTTTGGGACCAGGGAGAACTGGCATTTTGCCACTTCTCCCTGGTCCAGAAAAGCGCCGGATTGGGGCCTCTGGGTTGCCGGTGAGCGGAGAGGAATGCATCCATCTGAGTCCAAGAAATTGCCCATGGCTGGACTATGTGCAGTAAAGGGGTGCGTGCAGGCTGCCCCATAGGGGCGGTCTGTACCCCGCCTATGTTAGCCAAAATGAATAATATGGAGACAACCAAGGCATTACTGTGTAGTTAGGTTAAATTGTAAATTTAACCAAATGTTCATTCACTAGTATTCTAAATGATTCTACTTAGATCTGCTTGAATCAATAAGAGTATCATGATTCAGTATCTACTGTAACAGCTTTTTTCAACCTGATGCCTTCCATATGTTATGGACTTCAGTGCCTATCTGAACCAGCCAACATCACCACCAGTGTTCTAAAACTTCTTGAAGCCTCCATGGTAGGGAAGGTTAATTCACATGCCACATACAGTAGTATATAAAGTCCTCACTATAGATCATGGAGACATGAATTCAAATCTATGTTTACCACTGAAATTTTACTGGGAGCAAACTTAATTTACCAGCTTCCAGTGTTGCAATGAAGATCACATAGGATAATGTTACCTACATGGCTTCTTGGGTAGGGTGATTAGAATTTAAAAAAAAAATCAAACATATTTGGTGTTCCTATTCAGAGCTTGGAAATATTAAATCGTTCTGCTACAATTTTCTGAATCCTGCAGCCAGCACAGCCCTTGCTTTTAGACTAAAAAAAAGCTTCTTGGATAGGTTGATTAAAATAAATACATATATTCTGTGCTCCTGTTCAGAAGTGGGAAAAGTTAATTTCCCCCCAATTACAATTTTCAGTATTCTCCTGCTAGCCTGACCTCAAGAGTCTTTAGACCTCAAGTCTAAAAAGGTAGCATTCACAACTTCTGTTCCTATGTGGTCATAAGAATTAGACCTCAGATCCTATCAGGTAATGTAAGACATGGAAAAGGTAGAATAGAAGGCCCCATAGTAGCATGCTTATTATCGTATGTGTCTAATACAGCAGTTTTTAGATGAAATTCTAACAGTCAAATACTCTCTTTTATGCTTTACAATATGAATTGCTGTGAAGTTCTGTCAGCTCACTATATAATTACACTCGTCATGTGTTCTATCAAGATGTTCCTTATTGAAAATCAAGAACTTCAGAGTGACCTACTTTTTTGTTATCGGCTTGTGGAAATGTTAGGAAATGCTTTGAAAATGAATATGCTAAATAATCCTCAGTGTGCTAGAAGGAAACCAGTCCCCTCCCTCCCCACTCCATAATTGTGACATTCTTCCAAGGATGCTGCCTGTCAACACCCTCTTCCAGAAATCAATTATTAATAGGCAAGGCTGATTAAGCACAAAACACTCCATCAATTCTGTAATCTTGAAGAGTAGAGACAGGGATTAGATAAAATTAGCAACATTAATAATATGGATCTGTGTCAAAATGAAATCCCAATCCTGCACCTTGAACCAGCGATTCTGGGAACGGATTCAAATGTTTTGAAAAAGCATATGGCACATGGTACCACTTAAGGAGGGCAAGCTGCATTGTGTGTGTGTGTGTGTGTGTGTGTGTGTGTAAGGTATATATTTATTTTGTTTGATTGTCATGTTTCTGTCCTGTCTTATCCTCAGTAATGTTCCATTCCCTGAATTAATCAGCCACTGTACATGGAAAGTTAGATTGTCAGGGAGGAAGTTAGTGTAGAACATTTCTGATCATGGATAGAGTTCTCCATATATAGCGAACGTGGCAAAACTCTTTTCAGTACAGTGGGGAAACTTTTTTCAAGATTCAGGTTCAGAGAAGCTATGGGGTGCCACAATCTGTACTGGGTAGAGCCAAATGCAAAAGCAGGGAATCAAAGTTATCAACACTTTTTAGTTTTAAGCTCATATTCCCAGCAACTCAAGCTGTATCTGTGTAGATTACGGCACTACACTAATGCTGCTATTCCACTTTTATTGCTCCGGCTGCCTCCTATTGCATTCTGGGATTTGTAGTTCAGTGAGGCCTAAGAGCTCTCTGGCTGAGAATTCTAAATCCCTCTCCGTAAACTGAAATTCCAGAATGCAAAAGGAAGCAGCCAGAGGAGTAAGAGTGGAATAGCAGCACTATAAGAGTGTAGTGCGGTAATCTCCTATATTGCAGAATTCATGCAATTTGACATTGCTTTAACTGCTGTGGCTTAATGCTATGGCATTCTGGGGGGAGGGGGGTAGGGTTGCCATATCCCGCCTGGGGGCGGGACTTTCCCAGTTTGGGGCAGGACCACACGGTCCCACCCCAGTTTGGCCCCCCCCCCCGGACCCCCCCCCCCCCCCAGGCCCCGGAGGCAGCTCCACCCCTCCCTCCCCGTGGCTGTGTGCCACCCTCCCTGCCTGGCTCAGCCTAGAGAGCAGGTCTTCAGGACACCTGCCACTCAGAGCTATTGCCAGCCCACTTGGTATACAGTATATGTCTTGCAAAAGGCATTACTTTCCAGGTTACAGTGAGGAAAAAAAAGGCCATAAATCGTTCATGTTTCACTGAGAGTCTAAATGCCTCATCTTTTAAATGTCTACCGCGTCAGTATTCTTGTAATTCTTTATCACAGGATCGTTTTTGAGGCCCTAAACACCTTTACTTGTAATATGCAAATTTCTCCCGAAGCTGACCAATGAGAAAGAAGCAATCAGCCCTCCACTTGGGTTGGTTTTCAGTGGCTTGGAAGGAAGAGATTTTGCCTTGCTTGTAAATAGGAAGGGCTTTGGGGAAGCAAAAGGTTGCAGAAATAGTTTGACCCCCCCCCCCTTAAACATCCATGGCTCAGTGCTATAGGATTCTGGGAATTGTAGTTTCTTGTGGCACCAGAGCTCTCTTGACAAAAGGAGGCTCAATGGTCCACAGAGCTACAGTTCCCAGGATTCCATAGCATTGAGGAGGAGGAGAAGGAGGAGGAAGGGTGCCTTGAAGGGCAGAATTGGGGCGGAGGAGGAGGAGGAGGAGTTGGAGGAAAGCTGAGTCAGTGGCCATTAGGTCTGCCTTGGTTTTTTGGGGTTTTTAAATTATTTTTAAAAATATAAAATACTTATTTTATTTTATTTTATTAATTTTTATTATTGCTTTTTATTTTTTATTTTATTAATTTTTATTATTGCTTGTTTTTATTTCATTAATTTTTATTATTGCTTGTTTTAGTTTATTAATTTTTATTATTGCTTGTTTTATTTTATTTCATTAATTTTTATTATTACTTGTTTTATTTTATTTTATTAATTTTTATTATTGCTTGTCTTTATTTTATTTCATTAATTTTTATTATTGCTTGTTTTATTTTATTTTATTAATTTTTATTATTGCTTGTCTTTATTTTATTTACATTAATTTTTATTATTAAATATATACACCCCTGCCTTGTTTTTTTTATTATTTTTTATTATTAAATATATGCAAGTGCATTTTCTGTGTATTTATGGCGATTTGAATGCTAACAAGTCTGCCTTTCTTGGCCAATTATAGTGGTGATGATGATGATGATGGTGGTGATATTGATATCAACAAGCCTCTGAGGCACGGCCAATGTAACTTGCTGTGATTTTTACAAACTCATGCGCAGTGAAGAAAAAACCACAGTCCCTTGCCCAAGTACACACTTCTGAGAAGTACAGTTGAACCCGAGGGCAAGTCCATTTCTGCCATCTGTCTAGGAATAATGCCAAAATGTCCTCCATTTTGATCATGCCTAAAAAACATGCATTTATATTAAGATTTTTTTAAAAAAAAACTCAATTTTTTCGCATGTCCTCCATTTTTTAAAAAATGTGTCCTACATTTGAAAATGTTGCCCTACATTTGTCCTACATTTGTCCCGGTTTGGAGGTCCTGACTTATGGCAACCCTAGAGGGGGTCATAGTTTTGTGAGATATTTAGTCTTCACTGTCAGAGAGCTTTGGTGCCATAAGCATGCAAAAGCTGGGGAACCCCAAAATGATGATTCATGAATAAGTGGGTGTGGCCAGTGGGGAAAGCCCAAAGGGTTCAATTTTAGCCCCAGGAAGCCCTGATATTCAGGCCCACCCAAATTTATATAGAGGGTTTGATGTGGGAGTATATTCTGAATATGCATTCTGGTGCTGAATTTTGGAATAATATAGCTGTGGGAGGACTCTACCGTGTCCTTTGTTGGAACATATGGATTATTCCAAGATGCTGATGGCTGATGAGAGAACTATCAGGGCTCCCATCTCCTGAAAAGGGCAGATATCTCTCTGAAATGCTGCATATTGAGTATGTTAGCAGGAGGGCATGAAGGGGGGGGGGGCAGCACTCATTACTTTGAGACAGAAACTAGCAGAAAGTAACTGGTTCTTCCTGTTTCTCCACTGGAGAAGCAAGTATTCAGAGTTCTCTTTGGTTGAATCTTCTGATCAATATTAAACTAACTCTTTCTACATATAGGCAGCTGACCCTGCAGACTGCTAGTCGGACATTTCTCATGACAGTCATATAGCCACTCCTTTCCTCCTTGCAGAGTATCATCTCTGGTGAGGAATCATAGGCCGCATTCTCACTTACAAATACAGTGCTACCTCGGGTTACGAAATTAATTCGTTCCGCCGCGGCGTTCGTAACCCGATGCATTTCGCAAGCCGAAAAAGGCTTTTCCGAAGCGCGGCTAGCGGTCGCGTTTGAATTTCGCGCCGAAAAAAATTTCGTAACCTGAAAAAAACATCGTAACCCGGAACAGTTTTTTCCTATCTAACTTTTTCGTATCCCGGAAATTTCGTAACGCGGTCAATTCGTATCCCGGGGTACCACTGTAAATCAATTTGCAATCCAGATTGATGGATTGGTTCAACAGCAGAGTGTGGTTCACACTACATTTGCCCTGATTGTATTTTCTTGCTGCAAAATAAAATAAAATGTGGTTCACATTGATGAATGAATCAATTCAAAATGGACCCACTCCAGCCGGCCAAAGGGCAAAGTTAAATCGATTCCGATCCACATCTGGTTCACACTTGCATGGAATCAATGGTGGCGCAGTGGTTAAATGCCTGTACTGCAGCCATTCACTCGCAACCACAAGGTTGCGAGTTCAAGACCAGCAAAAGGGCCCAAGCTCGACTCAGGCTTGCATCCTTCCGAGGTTGCTAAAATGAGTACCCAGACTGTTGGGGGCAAATTAGCTTACTTGCTAATTAGCTTACTTGCTGTTCACCGCTTTGATCCTTGGAATAGCGGTATATAAATAAAACATATTATTATTATTATTATTAAAAAGACATGGAAAAAATCAGCATCAAGTTAAATGATATTAAAAATAACGGATTACCTGATACTTGGAAAGATGCTTTCATAACATTAATACCGAAAGGGGGAAGGATAATCTTGATATTGGAAATTATAGACCTATTTCATCAATCCACACCGATTACAAGATATTTACAGCAATCATAGCGGGAAGATTAAAGAAAATATTACAAGAAATCATCCATAGTGATCAAAACGGTTTTATACCCAACTGTCAAATTAAAGATAACCTAAGAACAGTAATAGACATCATAGAATATTGCGAATACCATAACGAAAAAAATTTGCAATGATAATATTAGATGCTGATAAAGCTTTTGATAGGGTTAAATGGACATTTCTTGTTGAGGTAATAAAAAAATGGATATGGGCATGAACTTTAGAATATGGATAGAGAACATTTACAAACAACAAAGAGCACAATGATGATAAATAATGAAAGATCTCGGACCTTTAATATTGGAAATGGAACAAGACAAGGTTGTCCCTTATCCCCTCTACTGTTTGTTATCATAATAGAAATATTAAATAATGGGATCCGAAGTAAATCAGAAATAAAAGGTGAAAGACCAAACTTTTAAAATCAAAGCATATGCGGATGATGTGATTTGCTTCTTAGAAGAACCAAAAACAAGTATTGAATATTTGAACACAATGATAAAAGAGTACGGGAAAGTATCAGGATTTAAAATTAATCAGAAAAAAAACCAGTTATGTTAACAAAAAACCTAAATAAAGAAGAAGATAAGGTATTAAACGAGAAATCTGGATTTACAACAATAAATAAAGCAAAATATCTAGGGATACACTTAACAAAGAAAAATATTGACTTACTTCAAAATAACTATAATAATACCTGGAAAGAAATACCGAAAAATTTAATAAAATGGAGCAAATTAAACTTATTGTTATCAGGAAGAATAGCTGTTATTAAAATGCAGGTACTTCCAAAGATGATGTATTTGTTTCAGAACCTCCCAATAATATCAGATGAAAAAATATTTGATAAAAGGCAAAAAGACTTAACAAATTTTATCTGGGAAGGAAAAAGAGCAAGAATCAAATACAAACTATTAACGGAAGAAAAGGAAAAAGGAGGGTTTGCGCTACCTAATCTCAAACTATATTACTATGCATCATGCTTACAGTGGATAGAAGAATGGATTAATCTTGACAATAAAAGAGTACTCACACTAGAAAGCTGCAATATGAGATTTGGATTTCATGCTTTTTTATGGTACGATAAGGATAAACATAACAAAGATTTTCAACACCATTTTATTAGAAGATTGCTCTTTAAAATTTGGGTAAGAATTAAAAAACAATTTTATTAAGAAATACCAATGTGGGTATCCCCACAAGAGGTGTTTCAATACAGATCAAAGGAAAAAGGGGAAATCTGGATAAAGTATAAAGACTTAATAGTATTTGACAAAGAGGGGAATTACATATTTAAAACCTTAGAACAATTGAAAAATGAAGGAATAAATATTCAATGGTTTATATATAATCAATTATATGAGCAATTCAAAAAAGATAGGAAAACAAGAGGATTCATAAAAGAGATAAACGAGTTGGATAAAATATTTTTGGACAAGAGTAAAAAACATATATCTAAATACTATGAAATATTAAAAGCTAGAAATATGGAAAATGAAACTGTAAAACATGTGATGGTGAAATGGGCGCAAGATATTGGGAATCCTATAGATTTAGAAACCTGGGAGAAAACATGGAAAATCTCGAACAAATATACTTTGTGTCAGGAATATAAGGAAAATTTTCTTAAAATGATGTACAGGTGGTACATGACTCCCTACAAACTGAATAAGATGTATAACACCGTTAATATAAAATGTTGGAAGTGTGGTAAACCAGAAGGGTCATTTATACATCAATCGTGGAACTGCATAAAAGCCAAAAAGTATTGGGGAAAAATACAGGGTTTGATGGAGGAAATATTAAGAATTAAAATCCCACTAGACCCCCTGATATTCCTGCTGAACATGACACATAGGCTAAGAACTGATGAAAAGAAAACGTGTATAATATTGTATATGGTTACCGCCACAAGGATAGTATATGCAAAATATTGGAAACAAGAGGATATTCCTTTAAAAGAAGAATGGTTTGGTTGAACTTAGAGAAGCTATGGATTTAGATATATTAACCTCAGGTTTGAAAGATAGATATAGAAAATGTACTATTGAAGATTGGAACTGTCTTAAAGCATATAGTATTGCAAACAGATGGAATTTTGATTAAATGGTGAATTAAGCTTAAAAGAATAATGTGGGGAAATCTAATGGATTAATATTTAGATTAAAATACAACCTCTTTGATTTTGACTGTAAAATAGAAGAACATAGAAATATGGGATCTTTATTTTAAGAATAGAAAAAGCTAGAAAGGAAAATAGATCTACAAAGTAATTTAGTTAATAAAATGGTGAATGTACTTGACAAGGGAAGATTCAAAAAAATACCAAGAAAAATATATGGTATATATTTTTATGTGTTTATACAGTATAGGTAAGAATGTGAGATTGAAAGTCGTGATAGATTTTTTAGTTAGTGTAGAGAATCAAATGTATAGATGTAGATGTTATGGGATGTCTTGTGATAAGTGTGTTGTTATATGTATATCTGTGCAAGTGTTGTCTTCAATAATAAATTTTTTTTAAAAATCAGCGTCAAAAAGACATGGGTTAAATGGGTCTAGCGTATGGCAAACCATGGTCACTTAAACTAGTTCAAACCGATTTGCGATCTGATTTAAAAGATAATGGGAATGAGGCCATAATGATAGACACAAACAGGCCCTGTCTATAGTTCAAATGAGACATCTTAAGCACCAGACTTTTGGGAGCAGCTCCCTCCCTGAGATTGTGTTTGCACTGGCCAGGATACTCCAGGGGCAGCCTGGAGTATCCTAGCCCCACAGTTGCCCCAACCTGCCCCTATTACCTGCCCCTCTGTTCCCGCACCAAAGTGGCTGTCTGAACAGGCTTCCCATTGAGCTGTCTGGAGCATCCACCACTGTCATGGGTCACTTGCTTCTGAGATCAGAACAAGGCATCCAGCAGTGAGGCTGGCCACTTGTTCTGACCTCAGAACGAGCAACCCATGGCAGTGGCAAATGCACTGTGGCTCAATGGGATGCCCTTATACACAGTCGCAGCAGTGTGGGAATGGCGGACTCTAGATCTTTCTGTAAGATCTGGAGTAACAGGTATGTTATGTTCTAATGTTACTATACACCAGTTCTGGAGCTGAACATGCTGAACGTTGGGAATGGGTCTTTTGGTCCATGTAGACATGGCCTAAGAGATTGCTTTGCACTGCTCCTTTGTGTGGCTCTCTATACCTGTTTTTGAAATTATCGGTTATGAACCAAGAACTGTAGGTAGGCTGTCCAGGGAGATCTTCCTGGCAAGATCACCAACTCACTCTTCCTTGCCCTGAGGGATCCTCAGAACACAGCATCTGGAAAAAATGGGCTGGGCCTCAAACCAGAAGATGTCAAAAATCCGAACACACATGGGACATCACATAGAATAGTGGTTGCTAACCTTTTCTATGTCCCACATCCCCTCAGAAAGGTTTGGTTAATGTTTACCCTCTACAAAACTAATCTCACATTTGAAGATGAATAAGTCTAATTTCTAATTTTTAAACCACCAATTGAACTACATACAATAGTGCACATCAACAAACTGAATGTAAAAAAAAGCTTTTAATTCAGTGCATAAAATGCCAATCTAAATTTAGCAATTAGATTCTAATTCAGAAAAATGGTAAACTATTGTAAATTGTAAAATTCTCTCCTTTTGATTAAATAAACAACGAGACTACTATCTATGCAACACAACCACTTATTACCACAACCACTTATTACCTCAAGGCACATTGGCAGCTGACTGAGGACTCATAGCTTGTCATTTAAGGACACAAACCACTCCTTGTCACACCCAGGGATGTAGCCAGGGGGGGGGGCTCTGTGGGGCCCGGACCCCCCCTTCCGTTAGATACAATGAATGGTGTGTGCCGCTGCACCCAAGCCCCATTATAATGGTGGCACTTAGTCTGGACCCCCCCCTTCCCAAAATCCTGGCTACATCCTTGTCACACCCCTCAAATTTCATCTTGCACCCCCTGGAGGTGTGAACACACAGGTTGGGAATCCCAACATAGAAGATGAAGCCAGCTTGTTTTCCAGTGCTCCAGTGACTAGAACAGGAACCAATGGATTCAAATGACAAGAAAAGGGATTACATGATAATAATAATAATAATAATAATACAAATACAGTAATACAAAAATTATTTACTATAAGAGCTGTTTAATGGTGGAATAGTGTCCTGGATGGTGGTACACTCTCCATCTTTGAAAGTTTTTAAATAGAGGTTACACAGGCATCTTTCAGGAATGCTACCTATGTATTCCTGAATGGCAGGGGGTTAGATTAACTGGCCCATGTGGTCCCTTCCAACTCTTAAGATTCTATGACCCCCTATTAAATTTCATAAATGAAGCAAGGCACCATGAATAACTGTATTGGAAATACCATTAGTGAACCACAACTCTAGTTTTAGATACTGTAACGTTTAGAAAGGAATATCAGCATGAACTTAACTAGCTTTTTTTTCACTATCAGTTAGTGACTATTCTTGCAGAAGAATCAAAATTACAATTAGCAAACTGGTGCTCAGCAGGCACAGCCTAAATACTGCTTTGCAGGAAGCTCCTCCACAAGCAAGAGTAGTAAGATAATGATGGAAGAGACAGAAACTACTAAAAAAAAAAAGTGTAAAAAAATCGACAGCTGCAAAAATGCCACCTCTGTCTGCGGCACATAATAAATCAGACAGGATTCTGTATATGCTGAATTCTATTTAGAGCATTGTATGTTCAGAAAAAAAAAGATGAGAGTGGCTGGTGGTTGTGTCCTCAGTCAATACATTATTCTTACTCATTTATTACTGGGGATAGAGATATTTTTATTCACCCATTCCTGTAGGGAAAGTGCAATGCGATTCTCATACCAGTGTTTGTATATTTATTGAGTGGGACACAAGGCAGCTCACAGATAAAATTGATTAACAACTTACCAATACAATTTTAAAAACAATTAAAATAATTTAAATTAAACAGTATAAAATTACATTTTAAAAAATTACAAAAGTTAAAAACATAAACACAGCATGCATCCCCATAAAAAGCTCCCCTGAGAGTGACTACATATTAAAATCCTGCTTGAACAAAAACGTTTTTGCCTGTCAGCAAAAGGAAAGGAGGGAGGGGACCAGTCTAACACTCTACAGAAGGAAGTTCCAGACGGTGGGAGCAACCACTAAGAAGGTTAGTGTAGCCTCACCAAGAGAGCCTGTGATGGTGATGGGGCCAAGAGAAAGCCTTCTCCTGCAGATCTCAGAACTCTGGCAGATTCATATGGGAAGATATTGGATTCAGGACTTTATTGAAGGGAGAGGGTTGGAAAGATGTCCTGCAGTGGATGCCCACCTCCTTTAGTAGACTAACCTCTTTTATCACTGTCAGCACTACATACTTGCTTCTCTTTTTCTCTGGACCCAATCCTTCCCATTGCCCAGAAGGAAAGAGTATTCAAAGAGACAGTCACATTTGTCTCTTTTAGTATAAAGAGGCATAAAGGAAACTTGTAGCAACATTGAGACAAACTGGTTTATTGTAGTATAAAGTTCTGTGGACTTCAATCCACTTCATCAGATACCAAATAGCACTAAAGATACTTCAGTATGGTACATATATGTTAAAAAAATACTCTGAAGACATTATTGCATGTGAACAAAAGGGAATATATTTAAAGCAACCAGCTGCCTTAAACATTCTGCTGTTATTTCTGTCTTCCAAAATGCATTTCATATGCATTTCATATGAACTCTTCTATATAAGAAAGATCACCCTTTAATAATACACAAAATCAATGAAGTGGACTTCTGGGGACAGGAAGAAAGTTTATCTTGGGATTCCCCGTGAAGTGTTTTGGCCTGACGCAGTGAATGAGAAGTGTGTGCTTTGATTTGCTTTAGCCTATATTTCTAACATGAAGATGTCATGTACTAAGGGTATATGTCACCAAAGAAAGCAGACAGGTCTGACTTGTCCAGTCCTGCTAGACTCTGGTCTGAAATAGCTTCAAAAAAACATGTATTTCCTTATGAAATGAAAAGAAATTGGGAAGCTGACAAGATATGTTTTAAGGATAAGGTTGGCTTTTTAGGATTACCAGTTAGATCATAGGCAAGTGTAGGTAGAGGCTGGGGGAGTTCTCAAGCTGCTGCAGTTGTATGCTTTGGAATTCTGTTGAGGTGCTTTGCTGCTATGGGTCACTCAGTCTGAGATCAAAATGAGTGACTATCAAAAGGCTGGGCATCTTGCAGGATGCCCATGCAGACAGCTACCACAGCAAAGGAATGGAGGGCTCCACATCTTTCTGGAAGATCTGGAGCAACAGATATGTTTTATTACACTATTTTAAGGCTGGTATACCCTGCTTCTGGTGTGGAACATGGCAGACATCATCTAGATCTTTTGCAGCAGAACATGTTGAGACAATGCCAGAAAGGGAATATGGGCCTTTTGACCCATTCAGATAAGGTCTACTTTTCCTGCCTGAGTCAAAGGAAGGCTGTAATCCTGCTACTGTTCCCCATGTTATCAACAGCTACTGACATTCCTTACTGGGGAGAAAACTCCTGAAATCATTTTTCATCATATATGAGAATACAGTTTATTGGTGTTATTTGCTTCACATCCCTGAAATGTTATACAGTAAGTTTATCACATGTCATTTCCAGACCAGAGAGCATTGCAATACATTTTCAATAAATTTTAAAAATCTAGTAAAGGTACATTCAGACTTTGCTGCCTGACCTCAGGGTCCTACAAATGTTGTTTGTTTCCAAAACTGATGGTAGCGGTGATTCACGCTTTTAAAAATGATCAGAAGGGAGAGACTCCTTTGGGAATAGTGCAATGACGTGTACAAATTAGTATCATATTCACATGACCCATGCTAAATGCTGTTTCTATCTGAAATTTTAATTTGTCCTTAAGCCATTATGAAGGTTTTTGGAGCTCTTGGTAGCATACAAATTCATAGAGGATGCAGTTTCTGCCTAGCATATGATTACTGACATATAACATATGTGTAAACTTACAGCGCTTTATAAATAAAGGTTAATAATAATAATAATATGTGTGTCCTTTTATTGGAATGGGATGAAAGAGGCTATCCTAGCCCTTTGGCAGCATCCAAGCCCCGTGGGGTCACTATTATGGGAAAAGAGAGTGGGAGGGTGAAAGAGGTAAATGGGCAGCAGGGACAGCCTCTCATCCCCCTGCTGTTTGCAAGAGAGATAAGCAGAATAATATTATCCTGCTTTTCCACCAAAGAAGAAGAAATATTTCTGACTTCCACAACTGCTGAGATGAAATCATACCCCACCCTGGTTACTCTGACCCATTTACAGAGTCCATGGGTGGGGAGATTTTTTGATGCTTTTATGGAGTGGGGACTGAAAGGAGAACTGGCTGAAATGACAAGTGATGGAATTCTATATAATCCTAGTGACTGCCATTATTTTACTCAAGTGTGTCCTGTGAATGAAATTCTGTAGTGTCATTCAATCACCTTTAAATCACCCTATCTCTGTTCCCAGATGAAGTTTTCAGCTGGGAATAGATAGAACAGCTTTGTGCTGTTGTGCTGTTCTAATGCATGTTTAAACACAGCATGTTTTGTTCCTTTTTCTCCATTGGTTGAAAAGCTACTGTTAAAAAGTAACACATTATATGACTCACAGAGGTTGCATCCACACTGCAGAAATTATCCAGTCTGATACTACTTTAACTGCCATAGTTCAAGATTCTGGGAACTGTAGTTCTGTGAGACATTTGGCCTTCTCTGTCAGAGAACTTTGATGCCACAACAAACTCTGTAACACTGAGCCATGGCAATTAAAGTGGTGTCAAACTGGATTATTTCGGCAGTGCAGATGCAGATGTAGATGCAGCCAAAGACCTTCCTAAAAGGGGTAACTTGTTACTACTGATGCTACATTCTAAAACAATGCATTATTGTACATTGCATGTGACATTGCTCATTGTTGCTTAGTTCTTTTCTTTAAAAATATCCTTTAAAAGTAAGAAAATAGCGTAATTTTTTAAAAAAATGCCAAGTACATCCCAAGCATTCCCCCCCCCCCCCCCAGAAAAGTACTCAGAAAAGATAACAAGCAAGCATTACTCATTACCTTGGAAAAAGTAACAATTTAAACAGCTGTTACCTTTTTTAAAAAGAGAGAGAACCATTCAGCTTTAGTCACCTCCCTAAAGGTAACACAATATGCCCAAGCTTTTCTTTTCTTTCAAACTATATACAGAGATGGGACTTCAGTTGTGGTCCATTGCTGGAAATAAGAGGGGAATGGCTGAGCCTCTGTTTGAGCTGCAGATATTTAGCTTGCTGAATCTGTCCATGGTGAATACAGTGGTAATGTTGGAAAAGAAAAGCCTTCTGAGAAAGGGATCTTCAGGATATTTTTAACAAATATGTACCACTAATATGAGTCTTCAAACTCTTATAATGAACATTCTGGTAGAACAGTGCACCCAGAAAATAGCCTAGTAATATTTTGGCAGATCTGGAAGAGATCTGCTATAAGTAATTTTGCAGGCGGAACTGGAAATGAAGCCCAGTAATTTTGGATGGTCTCAGGGCACTTAGTTTTAATTGCCATCGAGACAGTTTTGAGTTATAACAACCCTAGAGATGAGTGAACTCCAAGACATCCTCTCATCAACAGCCTTGCTAAGGTGCTGTAAAAGTCTCACAACCGAGGCTTACTTAATCAAGTCTATCCATCTGGAATGCAGTTTTCCTTTTTCCCCATTGCCTCCCATCTTACCACCATTATCTTCTTTTCTAATGAGTCATACCATCCCATGATATGGCCAAAGTATGACAGTCATAGTTTAGTCATTTTGTTTCTAGGGAGAGTTCAGGCTTGATTTGCTCTAGGACCCATTTATTGGACATTTTGGCAGTCCATGGTATCCCCAAAACTCTCCTCCAGCACAACATTTCAGATGAATTGATTATCTTCCTGCCAGCTTTCTTCACTATCCTACTTTCACATCCATACATGGAAATTGAGAATATTATGGCATGGGTGATCCTGAATTAGGTATTCAATGACATATTTTTACACTTGAGGATCTTATCTTGAGGATATCCATCATTACAGGTGGATAGGATCAATCAAATCACACTCTCTCAGCTTCAGAGGAAGCAAAGGCAAACCTCTCTGAAAAAATCTTGCAAAAAAAAAAAACCCATTAGGCTTTTCATAAGATATGAGAATAATAAGATGTCTTTAATAATAAAAATTATTTGAAAAACCAAAGGAATGAATCAAAGACACACAACATCAAATCTTATCTAGTTTCTTCATAGCTGCCCTTCCAAATCCTAGTCTTTTGATTTCTTGATAACAATTTCTTGCTTGATTTAGAAACTGAGCAGAGGTATATGCTGGGACATAGCCCTGCATTTTTTTTATTTTTTAGAAAAAAAGTATTCATTTATTTGATTTATTTAAATATTTATATCCCATCTTTCTGTCCCTAAGGGAACTCTCTCAACCCTTATCAATATAAAAAATGCCTTCTTAATTTACACCAGAGTGCTGTACACTCAGCAACTGAGCATCTCAACAATGGTACTTCAACCTATCACCAGAATACCAAAAAGGAGGTGAACTACTGCTATTATCTTTCAGGTCAAAGAATGTCACACTATAGTATCACTACGGAAAATATTTTGTCTCACCCACTTTCCCTGGTGACTGAAGATTTATCTCCGACTTGCCTCAGGGTGGGGGGAAGCTGAGGAAAGAAAATTCAATCATTGCCAAACTTTATTTTCCTAGCAACGAACCTCCTCTGCCAACAGACCAACTTGACATGCTCAATCTAGGACCCTATTGGGATTAATCAATTTGGGGCTGTGAGTAAAGTACCGTATTTTTCGGCGTATAAGACGACTGGGTGTATAAGACGACCATCAACTTTTCCAGTTAAAATATAGAGTTTGGGATATACTCACTGTATAAGACTACCCCTCTTCCAATGCAAACCAAATAATTTTTTTTTAAAAAAATCAGATTTGATTTCAATATGGTAATTTTAATTCAAATGACATGCAGGTACTTAGCAGGAAAACTTGTTGTATACAAAGCCTGCTTGGATTGGTCAGCTCTCCCTGCCTGCCCAGCCCTCCCTGTCTCCAAGACTATCAGAGTGGTATTGCAAACACGGTTCTTTTTTCCATACCCTGGGCGTCCCGGACGCCTGCAGCTTGCTCCACCCTTCAGTTACATATGCAGCGACTGCAGATTCTCCAGTCTGGCTCAGATGTTTCAGCACCTGCACTATAAGATGACACTCGGCGTATAAGACGACCCCCAACTTTTGAGAAGATTTTCCTGGGTTACAAAGTAGTCTTATACGCCAGAAAATACAATAACATTGGCATCAGTGTTCTTTTCCCTAGAGGAAATGGGCTACAAAAGGCTGTTGAGCTACAATAGACAAATCTTTCCCCCAAGTATTGCAGGTGTTGAGAAACTCTTTAAAACAAAGCATTTAGTTTCCACAAGTCTTTAACTATAGCATATAATTGACGCTGCCTGTGCCGTTTCACATAATCTTGCCTCTCATTATTCTGAACCAATATGTATAGGGCTACCACTGAATAATATATGAATTAAAATCCTCCTAGAGTGTGAAATTACCATATGGAACTTTTCTGCATTAAAACACCACCCTCTGCGTCTTAAAATGTGTAGTTAGAAGGCTTTGAAGCAGAGAGATTAATTGCCTTAATTATGGAACTAATAAGCAGCATTTGTTCCAACATGAAGGAGTCCTCTATGGACCTAATAATATGGCTAATTAATCCATATACCTTTCTGTTTTATTTATTTATTTAAATTTGAAACCCACCTCAGCGGCATATTACTGAAAATAATTGAGAAGACTAAGCCTATGGCTTAAGAATGTTTTTGCTGTTACTTGGATACTGGTGAAAGCACTTTCTTTAGAAAGACTAAATCTATGTCTTAATCTTTGCTAATTGGCCTCTTGGTCTCCTGCAAACTTGCTGAGATCCTGCATCAAGAGACATATCATAAAGTTCCACAGAAGTGGAACTATAATATCTCTTCCATCTCCCTCCTGTAGGACTCACCTTTGTCATGTGTTCCATGGCCATTTAGTGGTTGGAAGAAAGTAATAGGTACCAGAAATTCTGATTATTTGGAGTTGAGATGGCCACGGTTGCTTTGGTCGATGATCTCCGTCTGGGCATTGACAGGGAAAGTGTGACCCTGCTGGTGCTCTTGGACATCTCAGCGGCATTCGATACCATAGACCATGGTATCCTTCTGGAATGCCTGAGGGAATTAGGCATTGGGGGCACTGCGCTCCAGTGGCTCCATTCCTACTTCTCATGCAGATTCCAGATGGTGAGGCTAGGGGATAGCTGCTCTTCTAAGAGAGAGCTGACATCTGGCATCCCTCAGGGCACCATCCTATCCCCCATACTATTTAACACTTACATGAAGCCACTGGGAGAGATCATCCGGAGGCAGTCAGCACGGTGTTATCAGTATACTGATGACACCCAGATTTATTCCTCTATGCCTCCAACTCTTGCAGTGACCAAGGATGGCATCTCTCCTCTAAATGCCTGCCTTGAATTAGTAATGGGATGGTTGAGGGAAAACAAACTCAAGTTGAATCCAGAGAAAACGGAGGTACTTGCGATAGGAAATAGACATAATAATAATAATAATAATAATAATAATAATAATAATAATAATTGGCTATGCCCCTATAACCAGATGCCCAATGATAATATCATTAGGGATCTTTGAAGCTGGCCCAGGAGCTCCTGAAGGATGCCTTGGTCACTCTATCTGGCTACAGAGTCACAGCCAGATGTTCCTGAGATACCCTCATTTTCCACTGGCACAAAATGGCTATGTGGGGCACGTGGCTCCAGGAGAGAGGTGATTCTTGAGGGAAGATTGTGTAATTGTGTGAAGGAGACACCAAATTCCTTCCTCTGCAACAAGCAAACAATTCAGTATACTGATGTTACATCACTAATAGGATGTCAGAGATTATTATGTACAATCTGTATGTCAATATTAAATATGAGAAGCTCAGAAATAACAGAAATTAAGGTCAATGGATAGATAGATCACTGACTATATACATCCATTCCAGTCCACCTTGTTTGGGTGTGACTCTGCTGTGCTATTATAATGTGCACTATTGTGTACATTTTAAGGCCCTTTCAAATAATGTATTATTCTTCTGTGAAAGAAAAATGGTTAAAATATCTTACAAAGACAAAACTGGCCAGGCCTTATTCTTCACTATGAGCAGATCAAATTTGATATGTCACAAAAATGTATTTTCAAGCATAACTCCTCCTAGCTGATCTAATAATCAGAATTATTCAATTAGGAACTTCTTCCTTTTCATATCCTTCAACTGTAATATAACAAAATATTGCTTTCTGGATTTACTTGTAAATCATTTGCTAATGGCTTTCCCCTCCAGAAAGCAAATTATTCTTATGGCAAAAACTAAGCAAATCTTTAAAAAAGCCCAGTGAATGATATAAACATGCATTCATAAAAAAACATATTATTTTCTTAGTGGGTAAGTACATGAAGTGAGAGCCAGCATAGCATAGTGGTTTCAGTATTGGACTATGGAGACTAGGGTTCAATTCCCTGCTTGGTCATCAAACCTATTGGGTGACCATGGGCAAGTCACATGCTCTCAGGGGAAGGCAATGGCAAAACTCTTCCAAACAAATCTTGCAAAGTAAACCCCATAATATGTCTACCTTAGGGTTGTCATAAGTTAGAGACATCTTGAAGGAACACAACACACACATGAAGCCAAGAACATAGGGAGCTGCCTTCTACACACTCAGATTACTAGCCCATTTAACTCAACATTGTGTAATGATGGGCAGTTGCTTTGTGGGATTTCAATTTTTCAGAGTAATGTTTCCTGAAGATGCTATAGAAAGTGTTGTTGTTCAAGGATTCACAGAGTTAGAAGAGGCCACAACAGCCAACCTGTTGCCATGCAGGAACACACAATCAATGCACTCCCAACAGATGAACATCCAACTTCTGTATAAAAATCTCCAAAGAAGGAGACTCCACCACACTCCAAAGGACAGTGTTCCACTGTTGAACACCTCTTACAGTCAAGAAGTTCTTTCTAATGTTGGGGTGGAATCTCTTTTCCTGTAGCTTCCATCCATTGTTCCAGGTCCTATTCTCTGGAGCAGCAGAAAACAAGCTTGCTCCATCCTCAATATGACATCCCTTTAAATACTTAAAAATGGCTATCATGCCACCTCTTAACATTCTTTTCACCAGGCTAAACATACCCAGCTCCCTAAGCCACTCCCTTTCTTTCTAATGTGTTAAGGTCATTTTGAATTCTGATCCTGTCCTCTGGGGTATTGGCTACCCCTCTTAATTTGGTGTTGTACACCTTCAAGTAATTTCCAACTTATAGTGATCCTAGGTATAGTGTCTAGATCAAGGGAAGTAATAGTGCCACTCTATTCTGCCTTGGTCAGGCCTCACTTAGAATACTGTGTCCAGTTGTGGGCACCACAATTCAAAAAAGATGTTGACAAACTGGAGTGTGTCCAGAGGAGGGCAACTAAAATGGTGAAGGGTCTGGAAACCATGCCTTATGAGGAAAGACCTAGGGAGCTGGGTATGTTTCGCTTGGAGAAGAGATGGTGATATGATAGCCCTCTTTAAGTATTTGAAGGGGTGTCACATTGAGGATGGAGCAAGCTTGTTTTCTACTGCTCCAGAGACTAGAACATTGGATGCAAGGAATAGAGATCCCACCTCAACATTAGAAGGAACTTTCTGACAATAAGAGCTGTTCAACAGTGGAACACACTCCCTTGGAACATGGTGGGGTCTCCTTCCTTGGAGGTCTTTAAGCAGAGGCTGGGTGGCCATCTGTCAGGGATGCTTTGATTGTGATTTCCTGCATGGCAGGGGGTTGAACTGGGTGGCCCTTGTGGTCTCTTCCAACTCTACAATGCTATGATACTAAGCTGATCCTGTCATAGGGTTTCTGAGGCTGAGAGGTAGCGATCTCAGGATTCCACTGGTTGCAACCATGGCAGTTCAAGTGGGAGCATAGTGCTATCATTCTGTTGTGTGAAAAGACTCCAGATGACCTGTATGCTTGCTCAGTTGTTGCCTAAAGACTGCTCCAGAACAACCTCGAGTTCTCTACTCTTCCTTCTTTATCCTTAAATAGAATATATGGCTTGTTAACAAGAGGGCTGTCCTCTTGAAAATTCTTCAAGAAGAGGATTATTCTCTGTAAAGTATGACATGGCCATTCTACTTAGATGTCATAATGCTCTGTTCTGAAAAGGAAGGCACAGCTTTCTGGCTTTGATCACTTTATACTGTGGTCCTTCTCCTAAAATCCAACCCAAATCTTGATATGGTGCTGGTTCACCAGCTAAGGATGCCTTAACATCATGCTGTCAAAAGGCATTAAGTATTCCATATTTTGCAAGTCCCCCTGAAAGGTCTTAAATATGTACAGAAAGGTACACCCACACATAGCATGCTGAGAGCCAATAAGCAATGTTAATAAAAAAATTCTAACTGCAAAAGTAAAACTATCAGTCTTAGGCCATTGCTATAAAATTGGAGCAGCAGAATCATTTTTCATCCCTCCTCCTTCACTTTCTTGCTGTGTCACAGTATAGGAAGTTCATGCATTTCTATGAACATTTATTTAGTTATTCTGATTTAATCATAATAATATAGTGGCTTCAGTTAAGATGATAAGCTTCCTGCTGATGGCTTGAAATTCTAAGCAAAATAAATGGTGCTATTTGGATACCCAGAAAAGAAAAGGCTTTTTAATAGGCATGCTTCCAATGACATTTTCAGTTGTGCTGTTGAAAATACTGCCTTAATGACATAATAATAATAAAAAAACCTATCCATAACCTACCCTGTCATTATATACCACTTGTTACATCCAGAAAGCATTGGTATGGTTCATTGCCACACTAACTTATAATATGTATTATGGAAAAAACTGTACGCTTTTTCAATGTGTATAGGAGCCAGTGTGGTGTAGTTGTTTGAGTGTTGGACTATGACTCTGGAGATGAGAGTTTGAATCCTGCCTCAGCCATGTAAATCCACTTGGTTACTTGCCAATTGGGCAAATCACTTGCTACTTGGGCAAGTCATCCTCTTTCAGCCTCAGACAATGGCAATGGCAACATCTGTCTGAAGAGACTTGCCAAGAAAATCCTGTGATTGGTTTGCCTTAGGGTCGCTATAAGTCAGATATGACTTGAAGGCACACAAAAACATCAGATAGATAGCCTCAGAGCAGTTTAAGCATTGGACTATGATTCAGGAGACTAGGGTTCAATTCCCTGCTTGGCCTTGAAAACCGACTGGGTGACCTTGGGAAAGTCATGCTCTCTCAGTTCCAGAAAATCTGTGATAGGGTCATCTTAGGGTTACTATGACTTGAAGGCATAAAACAACAACAGCAATAGATAGCCTCACCTTTCACTCCCTATTTCAAAGGTGAAATAGGAAAACAGATAAACAACCAGAGATATGGTGAGTCAGAAGGTCTCTGACATGAAAAGTGGTTGTTGTGATTGTTTATTAACTCTATTAACTGCCCTTTTTTTCATGAACACGGCCAACTCTATGATTCTAAGATTCTGAGTCTCTGTCCTTCTTTATCTTCACAACTATTTCATGGTATAGATCTACCAGGCATGAGGTTCCCAGGTTTCTGGTCCCTGAACTACATCTCAGGGCTTGGAACCACCTCTCCAGTCCTCAGGGTGAGGGAAAAGAATTCCAAGGTGAGAGTGCAGCCTTGAAAAGTGGGTGTACATGTACTCTTCTCATTGGTTAGACCTGGTATTTTTTATTTGAATAGCATCCTCTGTGTAACTGAATTTGATGCTTAATGTATCATCCTTATGAACATCACCAGGGCCTGCCTCCCTATAACTTCATGGTCTCAAGGCCTGACATGATAACTACCACAAAAAGGGACAATGGCATTCATAGCATTTCATGACCTGAATTTGGATCTCCTAAGGTCCTGTCCACCACTAAAACCACTACATCTTACTGGCTCAGTGGTTCTCTTTGCAGATTGTGAGGGTGATATTATGTTTACAAAAGAGAGAGGGAGAAGGCGATAACCATGATTCTGAGACAGAATTATTTATCAGAGGCATAATGTTTCTCAGTACGAATTCCTTGGAAACATCAGTGGGACCCAGATTTGGTCCAATGTAGGAAGGCTATTTCTGTTGTTATTGTTCTTTTGTTCTTATGACTCCACTGTACCATTGAACAGAATGGATATGAATTATTGGACCAAGAACATTTCCCTTCAGTAGGGTGAAATCCATAATGCCAAATGACAAATTGTATACATTCCTCTTCTAGATTTTTGCATCTAAAATTGGGCTGAAAATGCCAGGTATTCTGAGCCAGGAATTTATTCTGAAATTTGGCAGAGTGTACTTCCAAAGCCTACTCTAGCTCTCCCTTTAATTCCCTCTGTAGCTCTGCTCCAGTCAGTTCCAGGCAGCGGGGACTGAGAAATGCTGTTTTTGTTTCCAACAGTGGATCACAGCAGCTCCCAAATGCTGTCCATTACTGCTGTTCCACTCAAATACAACATACAAAGGGACCTAAGAGAAAGTACTAGGGAGTTAGAGCTTGGAAAATTTACCTTGGTGGCTATAACTACTAGAATCCCCATGCCACTGGCCATGCTATCTGGAGGATTCTTGGAATTGTAGTCTGAGAAGTCACTTTTCCAAGCTGTTTTTGGAACCTGGGACTAGCTGCCCACACAAGCCACTTTCCCTGACCAGGAATGTGTTTCTTAGTGGAAAGATTGCCACATTCTGAATATGTTCAAAGTACTTACCCATACCTTTTCTCTGCACAGTTCCTGGTATGGGAAAGTGAGTAGTTGTTGAACACTGCAGCCCCAACAATTTGAACAGTCACCAGCCTTCTCTGCCAAGTATAAAAGTTTAACTGACTGATAGTACAGGCAGTCCCTTGTGAAATGGCTCCCTTGCTTCTGCTGGTGCTTTGCTCTGTCACTTCCCATCTGTGTTTTCATTTCACCATGGCTCTACTGTGGTTCATGTTTTATTGATAGCAGAGACTCTTGCTGACCTCCTACTGTGGATCACTCAAAAAACCTTGCACAGAGTGGGCAATTTCTTCATCTACTTATGTTCATGTTTCTTCCTCCTACTATCTCTTATATTTTCTCCATGCAAGTTTTAGAGTATTAAAGCTGTGCCTGCTTATCATTTTTTTTTAAAAAAATGGAAGTGTACCTTAGCCAGATGAGATGCATAACCAGCCCAGTGAATACCAAAATTTGAAAACTCCAGTGACAGCTTAAGGAAGACCCATCAATTGTATTCCAATGCTTACAGAACTATTTTGGTTTATAACATCCAGATGTCTTCACCTAGAGTGGTTGTAGAGATTATAGTTAAAAACAAAGAAAAGGCGGGGACACTTTTCCAAGTCCTGGTATTCACACAGAAAAGCTTTGTGGTTACCTTACAGTTGTTTTTTAAAAAAATATCACTGGGATAAAAACAAGTCTGCATCATTTTTATGCCAATTGTGAAATCAGAATATGCTTTGCAAGCCAAAGTAATCACATACCCTAATAACAATAACATATGCCAGTGATGGCGAACCTATGGCATGTGTGCCAGATGTGGCACTCAGAGCCCTCTCTGTGGGCACACATAGTGTTGCCCTAGCACAGATTTTGCCAGAGTTTCTTACTAGAAAGCCAGAGGGATGTGGCACTTTGCAATAAATAAGTGGGGTCTGGGTTGCAGTTTGGGCATTCGGTCTGTAAAAGGTTCACCATTACTGACATATGCCAATGAGTATATTACAATTCAGGAAGTACTGGGAAAGGAAGCTATAAGATGAAAGGGCAAATGGACCTTAAGGAAAGGATGCATGGATCCAAAAGGGGTCTTATTGGAAGAGAAAATAGGTGTCACATATATCATTTTTTTTACTGGTTGAATTTCTGTGTCATTAAAGGTAAGATACAAAAGCCATGCCAGGAAAAAAATTTGCTAGTAACTGTAGAAGTGAGGTCCAATGAAACAGGTCCAATATGACTCATCAAACAGCTAAGCAAAGCTCAGAAAACCAATTCAGATTGATAATCTGCAGGAAGAGAATGAAGCCAAAGAGGAAACAACATAGATAGTTAGGAGCAAAGGCAGATACAGAGGGAGAAGTAGCTAGTTAAGAAAGCCAAGCTATGGATTGAAGTCCAACACACAAAAGCACTTATTGCAGAAGCAACATAAATAAAGAGGACAAGTGACCAAGGGATAATGTAACAGTGTGCATGTAATCACATAGTCATCTAATTACCTGTAATTCAACCAATGAGAATTTTTTAAAACCATAATTACATACTTGATTAGAAATCTCAGGAAGCAACAGACTGATACTCAATTCAGCACCTGTCATTATGATACAGAAAAATTCATGGCAAGCAGTTACATGAACAATGGAAATGCCACTTCAGGGACGTAGCTAGGATTTTAGGAAGGGGGGGGGTGTCCAGACTAAGTGCCACCATTATAATGGGGCTTGAGTGTGGCGGTGCAGCAGCACACACCATTCATTTTACTAATGGAAGGGCAGAACACCCCCCCCCCCCGGCTACGTCCCTGGCCACTTGGTATTTATTTGAAAGCGTAGAGAAACTGTAAAGTGTGGGATAAAGCTGATTCTAGAGTCACAACCAGAGGAATCCATTGGCTTCCTGGATGTGTCGGTACTTTTTAACTTTAGTGCCAAACTGGGAATGTTCTAGCCTCAAAACTGAAAGAAACTGAGGCCTGTTTGTGGTATGGTGGCGCCGATTCTAGGGTTCCAGAGCATGCAGCAATCACACACTCTAGAACCCTAGAACATGCCGCTGCTCTGGGTTTTGTGCCTTTTATTCCCTAGAGAGCTTGCAATTTTATATAGCAATCTTATATATGAAGATGCCAGCCACAGCTGCTGGCAAAACTTCAGGAATAAAGTCTTCTAGAACACGGCCTCATAGCCTGAAAAGCCCACAAAAAACTATAGAAAAATAAGTGGTTCCTTATTTCCGATGGAGGATGTAGTTGTTGTCTATGCCAAGCAGTTAAAGTGAGCCTATCACATAGTTTTTCTGGCAAGATTTGTTCATTTGCCATTGCCTTTCACTCAGGCAGAAAGAATGTGACTTGGCCAAGTTCACCCAATAACTTGCCATGGCTGAGTGGGAATCTGAACCTTGGCCTCTCAGAGTTCTGTAGAAAAATCAACAGATACCATGGACTGCTAAAAAGACAAATAAATGGGTTCTAGATTGAATCAAGCCTCAATTCTCCCTGGAAGTCAAGATGCCTAAGCTGAGGCTATTATATTTTAGACATATCATGAGCAGACATGAAAAGAAAATAATGCTTGGTAAGGTAAATGACAGTAGGGCGGGATACAGACCACCGCTTTGAGGCGGTCTCCCACCGGCACCATTTGCTCCGCGCGGGAGCCGCAGCAGCCAAACCCCGCGGCTCCTGCGCGGAGCAAAAAAGAAGCTCCATTTTGGAGCTTCTTTTTGCGGCACCTTTATGATGTCGCGAGGCGCCGCTGCCGCATTCGCGACATCATAGGCGTCGCAACACGTCTGGACGCTATGCGTCCAGTACGTAAACATGGCAGCCCCCATGTGGAAGGGGCACCGCCATGTTGTACGTATTCTATACGTACTTGGTTTAGGGGGGTGCGGAAGCACCGCCCCTTCCTAACCCTAGTACGTATAGAATACGTACTATATGGCGGTCTATATCCCGCCTAGGAAAAGAGGAAGATCCCATTACAGGGAGATCGACTCCATCAAGGAAGCCAAAGTCCTGAGTGTGCAAGACATGAGCAGGGCTGTTGATGACAGGGTGACTTGGAGATCTCTCATTTGTGGAGTTACTATAAGTCAGTCTACTCTCAGAGTCATACTCCAGAGCTCAAACCAGTCCAATGCTCAAAGCCATTAGAAAGCACTAATTCTTCTGGGAGTAAGGCTGTTAGTAAAAAAATTGTGGGAAAAGAAAATGACATCTGCAGTGGTTGTTGTGTGCTTCAGGTTGTTTCCAACTTATGGTGACTCTAAGGCAAACCTATCACAGGGTTTTCTTGGCAAGATTTGGTTCAGAGGAGGGGGTTGACTTTGTCTCCCTTTGAGGCTCAGAGAGTGTGACTTGGCCAAGGTCACCCAGTGGGTTTCCTTGGCTGAGCATGGATTCAAAACCTGGTCTCCAGTCATAGTTCAGTGCTCAAACCACTGTGACACAATTTACAAAACAGAAAAAAAAAAGATGGGGAGAAAGAGACACACACACAGAGATCTCAGACTGCAGATTTAAATGGTTACTGTGACAACAGGGATGCTTTGTGTAGATAAGGCTGAATGGCCTGGAGGTAAAATGAAAAAAAAAAAGGGTGCATAAATATACACAAGGTAGTGTTAGCACATAAATCCTCTGTTATTATTTTTGTTGCTGGAAAACATGAGAAATGAATAGTAATTGCTGCTGGCTGGAGGACAAGAAAGGATTAACCTTAACAGTCCCTAATAACAGAACACTTGCAAAACCAACAGAAAACACCAATTATAGTTTATGCTACACAACACTTTGCCATGTTGATGAAACTGGTACAGGCTTGGATACTGAAGGACCAGAATTCACATTTACTTTAGGTACTGTATTCAAAGTTGATATATACTTCATTAATCCAATTTTGTTAAGCCAATGCAGTGCAAACACATATGGTCCTCTGTCCCTTTGTTTTTATTTTACAGCACCACTAATATATAACTGCATTGTTGCTGTTATTGTGTGCTTTCAAGTATTTTCCAACTAAGTGCAATTCTAAGGCAATTCTATCATGGGGTTTTCTTCACAAATTTCTTCGGGGGGTGGGGTGGTATTGTGTTCCTCTTAGGCTAAGAAGCTTATTGCACACCTCCCCCCCATTATGAGAACTGGAAGGGGATGCTTGGGGACGTGTGTGACCTGGAAAAAACGGATTTTATTGCACAGAAAATCATCCTCAAAAGAGCCCCGTTCCATCCCCCAGCGCTAAGCCATCCCCATTCAGTGCTGAGGGGCGCCATTTTCCTCAGTTGGAAAACTTCCAACCAGAACATTTAATGCTCCTCAGCACTGAATGGGGATGGTTTGGTGCCGGGGGATGGAATGGGGGCCTTTTGAGGATGATTTGCTGTGTGAGAAAATCAGTTTTTTCCAGGTTGTGCGCGGCCCCGAGCATCCCCTTTCAGTTCCCATAACGGAGAAAGTGTAATAAACTTCTAAGAGAGTGTGAATTGCTTAAAGTAGGTTTATATGGGGGTCATTCCCACTGGCAGGATGAATCGCATACTGATTCGCCCTTGCCCCGGTTTCGAAAGCAATTCTAAAAGGTCCTCTGTTCCCACTATGAAAGGGGATCTTTTCCTTACTGGAAAAGATCACTACTGGAGTGGAATCACTTTTTTTGGGCATGACTGTCATCCCCACTGACAGCGCCAATTCTAGTTACTTTTGAGATGGGCAAAGTGTTACTTTGAACTGCAACTAAAATCTTTTATGATCCTGGAACTTCAACTGTAACAAATTACTTTCCAGCCTCTGGCCCTTAATGGTTTTGCCAGTGGTTCAGGGCACACTAGGAGTGCTATAAGTATGGTTTTTAAATTCTGCACTTGTAGAACCTAAGTTATAATTTGAATCCATGGTGGACATTGCACATTAAGTGCACACTGTAAAGAAAATGTAATCTTTGTTAAAGGAAGAAACAGAACACTTTGCACAAAATAATTGTGTAAATCAACCATTAGTTGCATGATCATAATGTGAAAACAGAAAGTATAAAAACTGCAAAAAATACTTTGGTATATTACTGTTCAGAGGGTATTCTAAGCTTGGTTCTTCAAATACAAAGCCAGTGAGGACATCTGCAATTTAAAAAGAGGACAGGAAGGGGCAGAATGTTGCGCTTCCCTGCAGTGGTGTCACTAGGGTTGGCGTCACCTGGTGCAGTAACTTATAGTGTCATCCTCCCACTGACCTCTTCCCATACCACACCATAGAGGATCCTTAGTAATGTTTTTTATACTAATGTTACTTGTAAATCATAATTTCCATATATCACTGAATGTAATGGCAACAGTTGTGATGTAAACAACTGGTAAAATTAAAACCATACATTATGCATTTACATTTACTTTAGAATATCATATGCACAGCCTAAATGTAAATGTGTTTACATATACTTAGTTTCATATAGTTAAATTAAAAATTTGGTGAGATGTCATATTTTAAGAGAAAAATTAAAAATAATATATATTTTATTTTTTTAAATTAAAATTTAAATTTTAATTAAAACAACAACACTGAGGCCTCTCCTTTCTCCTCTCTCTGAGCCTCACCACATCCACCACATCCCTTCCACTGAGCTTCAGCATTTTAAAGGGATGCAGGCAAAAGCCACAGCCCATTTCTGCCAAAAGACAGCTGTTTGTGGAAGATTGGTGTCACCCTTCTTAGGGTGTCACCTGGCGTGTTCCACACATCCCCTAGTGATGTCCCTGCTTCCCTGTAGACAGGCAAAAATGAACTGCCACAACCTCTCCTAGCTTGTGTATTTTCCATTAATAATGTACTGAAAAACAAGAAACATATATCTTGGTAAATGGGGGAAAAACAACCCCATGTAGAATATACAAGGGAGTAAGATAAGGGTGCCCATTATCTCCACTATTATTAATACTGACCTTGGAAATACTTCTAATTAAAATAAGAGACAATCAGTTAATTGAAGGATTTAAATTGAAGGAGGAAGAGTACAAATTAAGAGCCTACGCAGATGATTTGGTGTTGACGATAGCAAATCCAATTGAAAGCAGTGATCAAATTCTAAAAGTATTTAAAAAATTTGGGATAGTTGCAGGCTATCGGGTTAACATAGAGAAAACAAGTATTTTGACGATGAATTTGAATAATGAGGAAAGGAAAACTTTGCAGGAAAAAACAGGTTTTAATTTGGCCAGATCAGTAAAATACCTGGGAGTTACATTGACAACAGATAATACAGAACTATTCAGAAATAACTATGAGAAAGTATGGAAAAGTATTAAATCAGATTTGGAAAAATGGGCGAAATTAAACAATTCATGGATGGGAAAGATAGCAATAATTAAGATGGCAATATTACCAAAATTTTTATATCTTTTCCAAAATCTTCCCATAATTAGCAATGACACACCTTTCAAAAAATGGGAAAAGGATTTCCAAATTTATATGGAGCAATAAAAACCCCAGAATTAAAATAAAGGTCTTACAAGATTCTATAGATGGGGGGCGGGGGGCTAGCCCTACCAAATCTAAAATGGTACTACCATGCGTGTGTTCTTGGCTGGGTATTAGATTGGGTTAGACTTTTAAAAAAAGCAAACAATACATTTGGAAAAATTCGAACTGAAATTCGGTATTCACAGATATCTATTCTACGATAAAATTAAACTCGATGCCAATTTCAATACTCATATGATTAGGAAAACACTTTTGAAAATTTGGAATAGATATAAAAATAGGTGGTGCACTAAAATACCTTTATGGACTTCCCCCAATGAAGCAATATTCCAAAGAGAAGAATTAAAAAGAAATTACTGGGTAACATACAACGACATATGAAAACTCCAGGAGGGAGTAAGAGTTATGAAATCACAGGATGAACTAAACAAGGAAGGCTATTCATTTTTTTAATCCTTTTTATTATAGATTGTCTTCACATACATAATACATAATATATCGTACACAGTTTTCTCATCAGACATTGTTATTATTTCCCATAATCCTTTCTTTTCTTTGTCTCAGATTTAAATCCATAGTGACTTCTTAAACACACTTCCTTTCCCATTGGTGACTGGAATTCCCTCTACCTCTATTACCCTTTCCATCTTCTTAATATCCTGTGACTCTAAAAAAATAAAACTCTAAATAGTTTCCTCCCACACTATAAGTTTGCTTATATTACATGCTACTGTTCTATATTTGAAGGAGTTCTTCTTCTATACACAGTACTCTTAGATTTCTCCCTCTTATGTATCTACCAATTTCATCAATGATCATAAAACAATAGGATTTATCCATAAAGTAATATTCATTGTTTATACTTGGAATCCAAATCTTCCTTAAGCTTATCCATTCATCTATCAAGCTTGTTACATTTACATACCATCCTATTATAGTAGTAATATAATTATATACATAAACTTATAATATCACAATATTGAATCCACGTATTCTAAACAATACGAAACATTTAATCTTTCAGATCTGTATGTCCTGATTAGACAGCATGTTTGCAACTTTACCCCACTTTTTTCCCATACAACTCATAGTTTTTCCCCCAACATATCTTCCATTTGGTATTATCTTCATTCTTCAGTTTAGATGATAACAGATCTATTTCCATCATTTCATATATTTTTGTACGCCAATCATTCATGTCTATATCCTTGTCACTTTTCCAAAATCTAGCAAAGGTTAATCTAGCCGCTGTTAACATGTAAAAAATAATTTTACCGAATTCTATTTCTACCTCATCATCCAACATACAGAGTAGCCAAATTTCAGGTCTCAACTTTAACTTAATCCCGAGAATTTTATGAACTTCATCTTGCATTTGTTTCCAAAACAATTTTGCTCTGTCACAGGACCACCATAGATGAAAATAGGTGCCTGTCTCTCTGTGACAGTTCCAACAGATCCTTGTACCCGTTTTGTAGATTTTGGCTATCTTGTCTGGCATCAGATGCCACCTATACAAGATTTTATAATAATTCTCTTTTACATATTGTGACATAGAGTATTTTAACCTTTTATTCCACACTCTCTCCTATTGGTCTAAATCAATTACTCCACCACAATTCTGGGCCCATTTAACCTTGGCTTCTTTAAGGAAGGCTATTCATGTAATTGGTTTACCTATAGACAGTTTAAGAAAAGATTTTTAATGGACAACAAATTAAGTGGGATTGGCTCAGAAGAAGTAGAAATGGAAAAAATTATAAAAGATTAAAAAAAAAACAAATTTCCAAAATATATAATTTAATCAGAAAGTTTGAATTAGAACAAGAAACAATTAAAGAATTCATGATCAAATGGGCGAGAGATTTGAATGAACAGATACAATTAGAGCACTGGGAAAAATTATGGCAAATAAAAATTAAATACACACCAAGTGTAGATATAAAGGAAAATGTATATAAATCAATGTACAGGTGGTACTTAACACCTTACAAAATATCAAAAATGTTTAAGAAAAGCACAAATAAATGTTGGAAATGTAAAAAGAAGGTAGGAACGTACCTACACTGTTGGTGGTAATGTTCAAAGGTTAAAGTATATTGGAGGGCCATTCATAAAGAAATTGGAAAAATAGTAAATCTCAGAGAGAAAGCCAAGCCTAAGTTGTATCTTTTGAACATAACAGACACTTTAGATTTAGAAAGAGGAAAGGAGACACTCCTTTTTTATATAATCGTTGCGGCAAGAATAGTCTTCGCCAGATACTGGAAATCCGAAGAATTACCACCCTTGGAAGAATGGAGAATAAAAGTGATGGAATATTATGAAATGGATAAATTGACCACAATTCTCAGGAAGGGAACATTGGAAAAGTTTTATAAAGAATGGGAAGCATGGAAGGATTATATGCAAAAAGAAAAAAAGAATGTTATACATATAGCGCTGGAAAGCTGAACAGGAAGTGAATGAGCTATAGGACAATCGTGATGATACAGAAGAGATAAGAATTTTTTATTACAGTTATTAATGATTCTATAGAAAGAGTATATAAATATTAGATAAGAGTTAGTACAGAGAATTATTTAAACAATGGAGGAAACTGTTTTTTGCCGTAGGAAGTTTAGTGACGGTGGATGAGTCAAAGTATGTATTGAATTTTATATAATATATTGATTATTATATAAGCTGAAGAAGTAGATAATGTTATAGAGAGTTTGAAAGATGTATTCTTTTTTCTTTGTATATACAGTAATAAAAATATATTAAAAGAAATAATAATGTACATCCTGGTTTTCATCTGTGAAATGTTGGAGGGTATGCACACAATATAAAATCCATAAAGACCCCAAAGAGTGATCCCAGTGATTAGTATGTTTTTATAAGTTGATCACTGTTTGGATTGCTATTTGGGTTCTTCTTGGACACTGTGTTGTATTCTTCCTCCTTCTGCAGCAACTGCAGTTGGACAACTGCAAGAACAAGAAAAAGATTAGGCAGAGATAACCAAAGAAATTTTGCTGCGTGTGTCATCCCACCACTAGCCTCCAATGTCAAATGCATAGTACCCCAAAACAACCCATTTGTTTTAACACGTGAGACAAAAAAATTCCACAAGCACAAGTGCTTCTTCCAGAAGGGTAACACTTCTATCTTCTGATTCATTTGTACTATCCTCCTCGGTAACAGTGGACTTTTCAAACCAGTGTTTTTCCATTTACACACACAATGCACATTTTTAGTTTGCCATCTTGTTCCTCTAAATTGTTTTTCAGTTCTGAACTGGTAAAATGATTGCTGTATCCCTTTTGACCCCAAATAGTGGACATCTTGTCTTTTCCTCAGCCAAAAGTGCCAGCTACCACTGATTAAATTCTGCTTGAGAAGGAAACTCCATTCCTTAAGAGAAATGCATGAAGCATACATTATGTTCAGTGTGCATTATGGAAAACTCAGCCTAGGAAACCAATTACTTGCTTTGCAGCTGTGAAACCACCTACTAATGGCTGAAGCCAAACAAGCAGAATCTAATATGCTTGACTCTTTGTCCCAGATTCTTGTGTGATTGTTCCTGCTCCTTTTCCCACTAAATAGCCAGGTTACCAATTTGCTCTAACTTTAGCACTTTATGCTTCATCACATCTTACACAAATTCCCTTTAAAGTGCTGTAGGCTTCCCACCACCATATTTTTTTCTTTCAAATGTGTGTGTATGGGGAGGGAGGAGACCAAATAGAAGTGGATTGGAGCCCCTGATGGAGTGGAGAGACAGGTAGTTACATTGGGAATTTTGCTCTGAAAAAAAGAACATGGTCCAGGATTTATTCCCAGGTGTTTCTTACAGTAGGACTGAGGACAAAATGAGTAGATTTTAATTCAAATAAAGCCATTAGCACAGGCCTTTAACAGGTAACATCAGAGCTTGGTGCATTATTCATTTGATACCCTCCAAAATTTCAGAGATAAAAGCTGGGACATATGTGGCCAAGCAACACATTTGCAGCAACTAGAGTGAGCTGAGAACAAAGTGGGAAAACAGGAGGAGGTAAAAGAAACTGGGACAGTTTAAATGTCCCTGGAAAGGTTTGATGACAGAAGATTAACTGGGAACACCACAGCCAAATTGGGACCATTGGAGGGTATGTTATGTTATTTATTTTGCATCTTTATCCCAAAATGGGGACTATGGTAACTTATAATATGAGTTAAAAAAAAAAGAATATAATGAAAACAAGGCATAATACAAAGTTAAAAGAATTAAATCGCTTGTTTCTCAGTGCTTGCTCCTGGTCAAAATAATTCCCTTCCGCAGGAGGCTAGGCTGGTCCCATCTCTTCTCTCCTTTCAATGTATGACGAAGACCCTCTTATTCAAACAAGAATTTAATTATTAATTGGTTACAGGGAGCCTTTCTATGGGGCATACACTGTGTTTTTCACATTACTGTTGTGTTTTAAAATGATTTTATGATTTCTGAAAATTTCAGAATGTGTTTTAAAGTGATGATCTGTTTTACTGTGTTTTAACTTCTTTATTATCATGTTATTAGATTATCTTGTTTTAGAATTTTGTAAGCTACCTTGGACTTACAATAGAAATAGTAAAAGAGTTTTCATACCTGGGATCAAGCAGCAATAGTAATGGGGACAGCAGCTAGGAAATCAGAAAAAGATTTAGAATGGGGAGGGCTAGAAAAGTTCCTAAAATGCAAAGATATGCAATTGAGCACAAAAGTTAGAACCATCCATTGTATTCCCTATTATCATGTATGGCTGTGAGAGCTGGACAGTTAAGAAAGAAGATAGAAAGAAAATTAATTCATTTGAGATGTGGTGGTGGAAAAGAGTGCTGAGGATTCTGTGGGCAGCCAAAAAGACAAACTAATGGCTCCTAGAGCAGATCAAGTCAGAAATCTCAATGGAAGTCAAGATGACAAAACTGAGGCTGCCATACTTTGGACATTCCACTCAGTGGAAAAAAAGCAATAATGCTAGGAAAGGTGGAGGGAAGTAATAATAATAATAATAAAATCTTTATTTATATCCCGCCCTTCCAAGAAGATCAGGGCGGCTTACAACAATGCAACAAGTGCAAACAAATACAGGTTAAAAACACGAAACAATAACAATACACAGTCTAAAACAATAACAAAGGCCCCATTAGCCCATCCTCATGGCCACGGAAGAGGAGGGAGGCCCACAGGATATTTAGTCGGGGAATGCCTGCTTGAATAGGAAGGTTTTGAGGTCCTTCCTAAATTGGGCCAGGGTGGTAGATGAGCGGAGCTCCGTGGGCAGCGTATTCCAAAGGGCTGGGGCAGCTGTGGAAAAGGCCCTTCTAGAGGTAGAAGCTAACCTAGCCCCAGGCACCTTCAGCAGTTGCTGCCCAGATGTTCTGAGGGTGCGAGGCGGATTGTATGGGGAGAGGCGGTCCTTTAGGAATCCTGGGCCCAAGCCATTTAGGGCTTTATAGGTGATAACCAACGCCTTATATTGAGCTCGGAAGCGAATAGGCAGCCAGTGGAGATCTTTAAGCACGGGTGTTATGTGGCTGGTCCTGGATACGCCAGTGACCAGCCGGGCTGCCATATTCTGTACCATTTGAAGCTTCCGAGTTTGGTATAAGGGTTGCCCCATGTAGAGTACATTGCAGAAGTCCAATCTCGAAGTTACCAGAGCATGTACAACAGTTTCTAGGTCCCTCCGGTCCAGGTATGGGCGCAGCTGGCGAATCAGCCGAAGCTGGTAACAAGTGCTCTTGACCGTCGCATTCACCTGAGCAGTCAGGTGGAGCGACGAGTCAAGAAGCACCCCCAGACTGCGCACGGAGTCCTTCACAGGGAGCGTGACCCCGTTCAGGACAGGTGGAACCACCGCCATTCCCGGACCGGGGGAACCTATCACTAGTACCTCCGTTTTCTCTGGATTTAGTTTGAGTCGGTTTTTCCTCATCCAGCCCATTACTGACTCCAGACAGGCCACGAGAGGAGAGACGCCATCCCCAGTCACTGCATCAGTCGGAGACATAGAGAAAATGATTTGGGTGTCATCAGCGTACTGATAACCCCGCGCCCCATGTCTCCGGATGATCTCTCCCAGCGGTTTCATGTAAATGTTAAATAGCATGGGAGACAGAATGGCCCCTTGAGGGACCCCAGTTTTAAGGGGCCTCTCGTCGGAGCACACGTCTCCCAGCTGCACCATCTGGGACCTCCCGGAGAGGTAGGAACGGAACCACTGGAGCGCAGTGCCCCCGATTCCCACCTCAGCCAGGCGCCCCAGAAGGATACCATGGTCTATGGTATCGAAAGCCGCTGAGATGTCCAAGAGCACCAACAGGGACACGCTTCCCCTGTCGACGCTCAGACGGAGATCATCGACCAAGGCGACCATGGCCGTCTCAACCCCGTGACCCGCCCGGAAGCCAGTTTGAAATGGGTCCAGATAATCCGTTTCATCCAAGACCGTCTGAAGCTGGATCGCAACCGCCCTCTCGATCACCTTCCCCAAGAATGGAAGCAGTGAAACAGGCCGATAATTGTTATGTACCAGGGGGTCGAGGGAGGGCTTCTTTAGGATCGGTTTTACAATGGCCAATTTTAGATCCGATGGAAATCGCCCGTCCCTCAAGGAGGTGTTAATTATCCGGTGTAACAAAGACGTTACCACCGGTCCCCCCTGGGCCGCTAACCAGGAGGGGCAGGGATCAAGAGAGCAGGTTGTTTTCCGAACACTTCCGAGGATCTTGTCCACATCCTCGGTACTCACCGACTCAAACTGATCCAGTATAACATAGTCCGCGGAGGCTCTGGACACTTCTACCCTAGGCTCTGCCATAATATCGGCGTTCAGACCTTTGCTTATACGAGAAGTTTTATCCACGAAAAAGTCATTAAACAAGTCACAGCAGGCCTTAGAAGTTTCAAGGATCTGGTTCAGGGCAGGAGGGAGCTGAGTTAGCTCCCTGACCACCCTGAACAACTCTGCCGGACGTGACTCTGCGGACGCAATACGAGCACCATAGAACGAGTTCTTTGTTGCTCGTATTGCCTCTCCGTAGTCCTTTAATAGTCGGTCTAGGAGAGTCTTGTCATCTAAGCAAAGGTGTTTCCGCCAACGGTACTCTAGCCGTCGCAGAACCCGCTTCCTCGCCCGGAGATCTTCCGTATACCAGGGCTTACGGTTGGAAGCGGGCCTGAGAGGACGCTTGGGAGCGATTCTGTGTATAGCCCCAGAAAGACCGGTATTCCAAATACCGGTAAGGGCGTCAACAGAGTCGCCGTCATCTCCAACCGTGAGCCCCTCTAAGGCTTCCTGGAACCTCTCAGGTTCCATCAGCCTTCGAGGGTGGACCATCCTAACTGGTCCACCACCCCCGGGGGGGATCTGGGTAGAAGCCTTGATTTTCACCTCTACCAGGAAATGATCCGTCCATGACAAGGGGGAAATATTAGCAATTTCCACCCACGGATTTTCCGCATCCGAACAGAAGACCAAATCGAGCGTATTACCCGCACAATGCGTAGGACCCTGTATCAGCTGGGACAGGCCCATGGCCGCCATGGTCTCCATGAATTCCCGAGCCGCACCGGATGGAACATAGCTGGCCGTGAGGGAGATGTTGAAATCGCCCAGGACAAGAAGCCTGGGCGTCTCCAACATCAGCTCAGCGACCAGCTGTGTCAGCTTGTTAAGGGAGTCCGCTAATGCACGGGGTGGCCGATACACCAACAGAATCCCCAGACTGTCCCTAGCCTTTAGGGTCAGGTAAATACACTCGATATAGGTAGTCTGTCGGATGTGGTTCCTGGTGAGGGACACGGTGTTCCTATGTACCAAGGCCACACCCCCCCGCCCACCTAACCTACGCTGGTCCTTCACCGAGAACCCAGCAGGCAGGGCCTGAGCCCACACAGCATCCCCTTCAGGCCCCAGCCAGGTCTCGGTAATGCAAGCCAGGTCACACTTAGAGTCCTCCAGGAGGTCCTGGAGGATGTGGGCTTTGTTGTTAATAGACCTGGCATTGCATAGGAGCAGCGACAGGGTTTGTGGCACGGCTGGAGAGACCCTCAGGTCCTTTAGGTTGGGAGGGGGACAGGAAGGCGGGATAGATATGATGCATCTATCTCGCCTTCCCCTGGAACGCAAGTAGAAAGAGAGGAAGCCCATATGCTAAATAGATAGACTGTATTAAAGAGATCACGGGTATGGGTTTACAGGAACTAAGCAGAAATAAATAAACAATTATATTAGAAAACAACATTCACTGAAAACAATTTAAAAAGCACTTAGTAGATAATTGTAAAAATAAAATAAAATAAAGTAAAATACAGCACACTCCAGTTAAAAGATCTTATGTTGTGGTCAGTTAACAATTCAAGGCGAGGTACAGCAAAAAGGGCTTTACCTGACGGGGGGCAATTTCATCTCACAAGGGAGGAGATGCCACATCAAGGAGTAGGCTCACTCCTGTGTCCTCACCAAATGTGTCTGTGATGGTAATGGCACTGGGATAAGGTTATCACAGTTGTAACACAAAAAGGTAATATTATCTATGATCACTATCACTACATTAGAATGAACGTGGACATACCTCTCTCCCATCCTGCCAAGTCACTTTAAAAATTACATTTTAAAGCTTCATACTTCTCAGTTCCTTAGCAATTACACAGAATTTTTTTAAAAAAGTTATTCTGTTTCTCAACCAGGGTATGCTGGAACTCTAGGGGGTCGTTCCCACTTACCTATAAAGCGGGTCATGATCCGAATTTAGGGTGCATCGTTCCCACTGAAGCTCGAATTTAATCTCCATTACCCCTCATTCATTCCCACAGCATCTCGAATTAGAATCGAATTAAAATGTTTAAACCGGATTATCAGCCTATAATTCGGTTTAAAAAATAGTAGTTTATAACGCGAGTTATTTTTGAAAGCGGGGTATGATTCGCTGTATCCAAATGGGAACGAAAGGGTGTCTGATTCGGGAACCTGGAGATGGGAGGAGCAGCGCTCAAGGGGCTGGCCTGGGGGTGTCACCCTCTTTGGTCTCTTTCTGCATCACCAGCGCCATTTTCTTCAATTCGCATAGCCTTTCTCCCGGTGGATTGCAACCTCCCCTCTGCTCCTCGTTCATAGACTGATGTGTGAGGAGAGCCATTGACCACCATTTTAAACTATTCTTTTTTCACCTCTGCCTGAGCGCCTGAGCAGCAGATGGGCTTTGCAGTACATGCCCCCCAGACAGCCCAGGGAGCAATGGGGGAGGCAAAGCGATTTTTGGGAAAGGAGGCTCCTTCCAGAGGAACTATGGGATGGGCTTTGCAGGACATCCCTGTTTGATCACCCTCCAAACAGCCCAAGGAGCAATGGGGGAGAAAAAGCGATTTTGGGGAATGGAGAGTCTGGACGTCCAGGGATCGGGGGGGCGGGATCAAGCCTTATCTTCTCTTTTCCCCAAAGATTCTCTCCCCATTAATAAAGCCCGCTGCCTTCTCCTCCTTGATCTGATTTGCCAAGCCTCCTTCTAGTCTGGGGAGACACAACAGAAGAGCCTTGGATGCATTCAATTTTCATTGGATGCCCCCCCAAAACCCCAAGACTTGTGATGTCTGAAGCCTACGCACTTGACTGACAGCTTGTGGACACAAATGGGAATGGGGAGCAAGTTAATCCGCTTTAAAATAAAGCGATTTAAAATAAATGGGAACGAAAACAAGGTTTAAATGAATTGAGGTAATTTGCCCCTTTTGGTAATGGAAATGATGGGAAAAATTCGAATTATTCCCGGAACATAATCCGAATCAGAATCGCTCCAATATAATCCATTTTATTTGCCAAGTGGGAACGCCCCCTAGGATTCCAAGAGGGATAGAGACTGTAGATATAATATATTTTATACAGGGGTTCCCTGAGACCTGAATATTATTTCAGGGGTTTCTTCAGGGTGAAAAGCTCAGGAAAGGCTGATTCATAGGCCTGTATCTTGTTTCCTTAAGATGTTATAGATAGATGTTATAGAAAGGGTGTATGCAGACAAAACAGCTGCTGAACAAGGGGATCCGAACCTGGAAAGAGCAGACTGTTTGTCCTATTGTACTGGGACTTCATTTCCCAGCACAAGGGATTGGGGAGCACAATGCACCAGGTATGCAGTTTGGTTCTTATCACCATGCTGTGCCTATCACAACACCTAATTTTATCTCAAGACTCAACAGCACAGTGGCTTCCTGCAGTAATCATTGTACTCTGGCATCATAGCAGTGTGTGGCCTCACTTAGGACAGAGACCAAGACAGAGACCAGCATTTCAAAGGGAGGTACTTTGTGGCTTCAAATGGAGAAAGAAAATTGTATTGCTTTCTTTTACTTCTGGGTTTCCAGTTACTTCATGGCTCTTGGGGACTGGTGGAACACTGTATATAGACTCTTTATAACATCTCAAGCAAGTATGATATAGAAGACCTGTGACTCTAATAATGTGGTCTTTCTTCCCTTTATTTTTTTTTAACTGTCATTGCCTAAAGAAGAAGCTTGTGGCTTTGAAAGCTACCAGGCTGCTCTACTAAAAGTATCACAGTTAGTACATTGTATCACTGACTATGAGAGCTTGGCATTGGAATATGACTCTGGAGGGTTCAGATCCCCGCTGAGCCATGAAACCCACTGGGTAAACTTGGGCGAGTCACACTCTCTCAGCTTCTGGGAAAGGCAATGGCAAACACCCTCCGAAGAAACCAGCCAAAAAAACTTAAGGGCCACCATAAGTCAGAAATGACTTAAAGGCACACAAAAAGATTAACAAGTCACTGCCTACACACATGAAGTAAATATAATACACACTCCAGTATCATTAACACAGGACAAGTGGGTGGCTCTGTCACAATCTTCCCCAATATGAACTGTTCTATTTGCATATCTGAGGTAGTTTGTATATGTATTCCACCTGCATCTGAGGCATGGTTCGTAGAAATGTGGGAAAGAAAGAGCTTTGTCTGTGGGTGCATCTACACTGTAGATATAACGAAGACTGACACCACCTTAAGAACTATAGCTCTTTCCTATGGAATTCTAGGATTTGTAGTTTTACAAGGTATTTACCCTTATCTGCCAATGAGTGCTAGTGCTTCACAAAACTACAAATCCCAGGATTCTGTAGGAAGGAGCCATTACAGTTACAGCATGTCAAACTGCACTGCAGTCAGACCCTCTGTATCCATGAATTGAAAACACACACACATATTCCAAAAAACAAACCTTGATTTTGCCATCTTATATATGGAGCATCATTTTACTATGCCACTGTATATACAGTGGTCCCTTCCTATATACGGGGATCCATTCTGGACCCCCCCCCCGGGTGTATGTGGAAAACTACATAAGGTCAAATCTGCGTGCGGCAAGCCCAAAAATGATGTGGGGACACTGTAATGGGTCTTGAGCATCCATGGATTTTGGTATTCATTGGGGAGTCCTGGAACCAAACCCTAGCGGAAACCAAGGACTCACTATGGTGGGTTACACACCGCCATTTAGTACGTAATGAATACGTACTAGGGTTAGGATGCGGCGGTGCTTCCGCACCCCCCTAACCCTAGTACGTATTCTGTACGTACAATATGGCGGCGGCCGTTCCAGACGGCCGCCGCTATATTTACGTATCGGACGCTGTGCGTCCGCACGTGTCGCAGCATCTATGACGTCGCGAGTCCGCCCCTGGTGCCTCACGACGTCATAGAGGCGCCGCTTAAAGAAGCTCCATTTTGGAGCTTCTTTTTCAGTCCGTGCGGGAGCTCCGCGGTGTGGCTGCTGCGGCTCCTGCACGGAGCAAATGGCGGCGGCAGCAGACCGCCGCAAAGCGGCAGTCTGTAACCCGCCTATATTTCTACAGTGGAGATGCACCTGAATTGACACCTAGTTCATGGAATTCTGCCTTAGAAGATCTGTGTTGCATCTTTACTGGTTAAGCTTCAGCCCTTACTGGTTAAGCTCCTGTGGATTTGTCTTAATCTTCTCTTTCCTTCACTTTTATAATTGAATTTATATGAAAGATTATTTTATGTTGCACAACCTTTTGTTAGCTGCCTCTGGCATCTTGGAAAAAGCTCTACCAGAGTTCCTTTTGACAAGCAGCTACACCCAATCAGAATGCACTGATATAATTCAAAATGCAACAAACCAGGCACCCAAACATTTTATAATATTTGTGGTCCAACCTATTAATCACCTGTGACATCCACTGTAAAAGAAGTTTGGTGCAGGACCTTAAATGTATAGTATTTCCAGTTTGCCTTTTTTTTTTTTTTTTTTGGATGGAGACAATATCTCTGTTTTCAACTTTTACATTTCGGATTCAGCTACCTGTTTATAGAGGAAGTGTCATAACTGTTATTTGAACGTCAATAGACAGATGGTTCTGTGACTCAATTAGGCCGTTTCTCTACCTTCGCTGCTACAGACATTTCTCAGTCTTGCTCCAGGCTATATCATTTTCTAACTCTGGGAGAAATGGCTGAGCCAAAATGATTTGCACAGTTTCCTTCCTGCTTCTCAACTACAGTGGAAGTTTTAAGGAAGGCCCGGTTAGCAGACAAACGTTGCATTCAAAATCTGATAGCAATTTAAGTATTTGCAAGATTACACATCAGTTATCAGCTCACACGTGAACTTGGGGACACCAAGTAACATGGTGAAACAGTCATAATCAATAAATAGGTTTATTGATTACAGTTGTTCCACTATGTTACTTGGTTTGCACTAGATGTTTTAAACAATAAAGTTTCAGTATAAAGATATGTGTAGGCCTCTATAAAACCAACCAAACTTGGAAAAGTTATTTTTGTACCGCAGTTCCCATAATTCCCCACCCAGGGATTCTGGGAGTTATAGTCCGAAAGCTAATGTTCCAAGTTCTGTTGCCAATGCATTTTAGGATGAAAACTCTCCCTCCCTCCACCCTCATATCTCTTCAGAGCACTGCAGAAAAACGCAGAAGACTTTGAAATGCTATGGAGTGAGAAAAGGCTTTAATTTTATTTATTTTTTTAGAATGTCAGTACTTCTTATCTGCTTGGCATCTGAAAGGTGGAGGATAGGGTTTAATTCTTCATTTCCATCCATATCAATCTAATTATGCAAAACCTCTTTTGAAAAACTGAGACTGAGGGTTTGTCTACTCGGCTTTTTTACTTTAAAAAAACCGCTGATGCATGGCCCTATCTATCCCAGATTTGGGATATCTCACCTTCTTGTGGGGTTTTTACAATCCAGAGTTTTTTCTGGAGTTTGCCCTGACGGTTTGTTGTGGTAACCAGAATCTTATAGTACAGAGAAGGCTAAGTATCTCACAAAACTACAGTTTCCAGAATTCCATAGCATTGAGCCATGGCAGTTAGTAGTATCAAACTGGATTATTTCCAGCATATGGGTACAACCTTAGTAATAAAGGACTGATTTCAGCTCAAAACCCACTGTCAACCAGAGGGGCTGTTGCAGCAATGGGGTTGTATGCTCCTTGTAACCAACCACAATGAACAATCTGTTTGCAGCTCTTTGGAAATTTCTGAACACTCTTCAAAGACAGCCCCACACAGACCACTTTACAGTAATCCAAATGGGATGCTTCACATTGGCTTCAATTGTCCAACTCTACCCCTGGCCACTGCTGAAATTTGAGAACACAGGTTCAGGGCTAAATCCTATAGTATTCCCAAACTGTGGATCTGACTCTTCAGAGGGAATGTAACCCCATCTGATAGAGGTGTTCCCTGATCTGCTTTTTTTCAGAACAGGATTAACTTTTTTCTTGTCAGAATTAACCTATTGATTGTTTACCCACATCCTGCCAGTTATTAATGAAAACATACTAACTACACCAAAACATCTGATTTAGATTGAGGTGGGAAGATGATGTAGATTTGGGAATCATCAGCATATTGTTGGCACCAAATCCCCAAATTCTGGACAACCTCTCCTAGTGGTTTAAGTGGTTTATACTGAATAGCATGCGGGCAAAACAGAACTCCATGGGACCCTAGAGATCAATGTCCACGGAGTCAAAGAGGAGTCTCTGAGCACCCCTTTCTGGGTCCATCCTTGCAGAAAGGAATGGGCCCACTCTAAATCAGTGCCCCCAGATCCAATCCCAGTGAGTTGACCCACAAAGATAAAATTGTTGATGCTATTAAAGGCAAGTGGAGGCTCACTCTGTCCATTTCCAGTGTAGGTTATCGAACAAGTTGGCTAAAACCAAGAGAGTAGGAGGCATTTTAACAGGGGTCTTACAACTGCTTCCTTATTTTTCGTTTTTATTAAGAACTTAATAGTCTCCACAATATCACAGGGATGTTAACAGTTTCTTTTAGAATTCAGAAGAACTGTAAAGCTGTACATACAACTAGACTAACTTTTCCCCAGACATTCACATTTGAACGTTACCAGTGATGCTAATGAGGCTGTTGGAGATTTAAAACAACAACAAAACTTCTGTGAGGTGAGAAACTGAGTTATTACTGCTTGTTGATTGCTTTGAGAAAAAGTAGGTATGGAAGGCCATGATCAGGAAAAAAACCCCTTCACATTCTGACCTGTGTATATATTATTATATCATAAATTATTATCTTTAAAATATTAGGATCTGACATGATGTTACAGACTCCCCGAACTGGATGCTCATCCAAAGTTTGGCACTACAACTCTATCAATGGGGATAGGAGATGTCATCTAAAATATTGTGGAGGCAGGAGGGGAATAGACCCAACTTTTCTGTATTTGTGCTTGGAGCTGCAAGGTCTTGCCATTAAGACAGGATCTGTCTAGCAGGAAGGAGACAGACTCAGTTCAGATGTTAACAGGGAATCACAATTTAGCATTATTTAGTCCTCTGGCTCATGCACTCTTCCCATATTTCCTGTCCTTATCTTTCACACACCAGAGTAGGTGCCCACTTTTCAGGGAATTCTACTTCCTTTAAAAATGAAATTTACAACTTTTGTGCTTTAGGCAACTCTTTGCATATCAAAGAGATTTATCCTTCCCTTCCTTCAACTTTTGTCTATTAAATGGTTGTTGTGGAAGGATTTTTCAGGGCAAGGTGCTACCCTTTTTTCTCACTTGTTAATATGCCTTATGCTTTTGGATTCTTTTAAATTTAATGCTGTTTTAATCTGACAGTTTAGTTGTTTTATTTTGTTTTGTTTACTATTATGATTGATTTTAGCTTTATTTTGTTTTACTCAACGTTGTGGGCTATTTTGGAACCTGCACTGGGAAAAAGACAGGATACAGAATGACTAGAAGACACACAGAGGTCTAAAGAAATAATAATATATTTTCTCTCTCACCATACAAAAATCAACAAAAATGCAGAAGGTATCTAAGGAAAAGTACATCATGCTACAGATTCCACAGGGATTTAGTGCCATCTGCTTTTTTAAAGCAAAGACAAAGGGAGGGGGAGAATCAAGTATTGCCTAGATTGTAACAATTCCCTAACCTGCAGTCTGGAAATGTGTCACAGACAGAGCATTTAGAAATGTTAAGCCTAGCATCATCTCAGCAGATGTTAGTGCTTGAAGGCTAGCAGTGGCATTTCTAGGACCTATTATTTGGGATGACAAGGAAATTGTGAGTGGGGGGAGAGTGAGTCATCATTGGCCCAAAGAAACACCCCCATACCTACTGAAGAGGATTGTTAATGCAACATACACTTAAGCAAAGACCTGGCTTCTGCTTCTAAGGGATTTTCCACTTCTCCAATAGAAGATGTTCCATAGAATATAACTGTTTGTGCATGTGTCAGCATGGAGTCAAAATACAGCATGTGTTGGCATTTCTCATACTTGGATTCATGTCCAAACAAACATAAAGAAACTGTTGCCTTTCAACTTACATTGCAAACTTCCCAAAGCTGACCTCTGTAGGATTTTAGAATCCTGGATTAGATGGACCTTATTAACTGTTTATTTACTACACTTTAATCAACAGTAAGCCTGTCAATATTACAGGTTAATCATGACAATCTACTTTCCCTTTATTACTAGAAGCAGTAAGGATAAAGTAAAGACTATCAATGGCTACTATTCATAATTACTTCTAGCATTAGAGGTAGTATCTAGGGACATCAATCTCCACTTGCCTTGTTCTTGCATGCCATAATTTTTCTTTCACTTATCAGATTTTTAAAACATGGTCTCCATAAGGATTTGCAAACCTGATTTTGTGCAAATTGCACAACTGTGCAACATTATAATACCTACCTTGTTGCATGGATTAAAAAAACAAGCTCAGAAACTTTGAGTTAACTGTCTTGGTAATTAAATAGAATCTAGTTTTCTGCTTGGTATATGTTTCTGTATGTGCATGCATGTTTGCCACTTTGTCTATATAAGCAGCAGCCCTGCCAGCCTGAATGTTTGGAACAGGGAATGCAGCTACATTGTGGAGCTTAGAATCATAGAATCATAGAGTTGGAAGAGACCACACGGGCCATCCAGTCCAACCCCCTGCCATGCAGGAAATCCAAATCAAAGCATCCCCGACAGATGGCCATCTAGCTTCTGCTTAAAGACCTCCAAGGAAGGAGACTCCACTACACTCCAAGGGAGTGTGTTCCACTGTCGAACAGCCCTTACTGTCAGGAAATTCCTCCTAATGTTGAGGTGGAATCTCTTTTCCTGTAGCTTGCATCCATTGTTCCAGGTCCTGTTCTCTGGAGCAGCAGAAAACAAGCTTGCTCCCTCCTCAATATGACATCCTTTCAAATATTTAAACAGGGCTATCATATCACCTCTTAACCTTCTCTTCTCCAGAATAAACATCCCCAGCTCCCTGAGTCGTTCCTCATAGGACATGGTTTCCAGACCTTTCACCATTTTAGTCACCCTCCTTTGGACATGCTCCAGTTTCTCAACATCCTTTTTAAATTGTGGTGCCCAGAACTGGACACAATATTCCAGGTGGGGCCTGACCAAAGCAGAATAGAGTGGCACTATTACTTCTCTTGATCTAGACACTATACTTTTATTGATGCAGCCTAAAATTGCATTCGCCTTTTTAGCTGCCGCATCGCACTGTTTACTCATGTTCACTGTTTACTCATGTCTACTTGGACTCCAAGATCCCTTTCACATGTAGTCTCATTCAGCCAAGTGTCCCCCATCCTATATCTGTGCATTTTATTTTTCTGCCCTGAGTGCAGTACCTTACATTTCTCCATGTTGAATTTCATTTTGTTAGCTTTGGCCCAGCTTTCTAGTTTATTCAGGTCATTTTGAATGTTGATCCTGTCCTCTGGGGTATTAGCTATTCCTCCTAATTTGGTGTCATCTGTTACTACTGGTGTCTTGATACTACTTCAACTGCATTACTTTGTCCAATGGAATCCCAGGATTTGTAGTTTCTTGAGTTAGACCTCCCTGCTAAAATGCTCTAGTGCTATAGTTCAGGGGAGCAGACTAGAGCTCTCCAGCAGATAGTTCTAAGTAGCTCATCAAATCAGAGCCACGAGTCCCCAAGGATGGAGCCATGGGAAGTTAAATGGTACCAAACTGCTATCATTCTGTAGGATAGGTACACTCTGAAGCTACACCACCTACATGTTCAGTCTCCCTTTCCAAAATGTTTGGGATCAGAAGTCTTTTGGATTTGGGGTTTGTTTTTTATTTTGAAATATTTGCATATACATAAGGTGATATCTTGGAGATGGAACCCAAGTCTCAACACAAAATTCATTTATGTTTCATGTACACCTTATAAACATAGCCTGAAAGTAATTGTATACATAAAATTTTAAATAATTTTCTGAATGAAACAAAGTTTGTGTGCACTGAACCATTGTAAATCACAAGTGTCACTATTTCAGCCACCGATGTGGAAAATTTTGGATTTTGGAATATTTTGGTCTTCTGAATTCTGGATGAGGGAGACTCAACCTATATAAACCTGAAAAGTTCCATCCAGCTATTATGGCTAATAATAATTTATACACCTGCCCTCTCTCTATATGTCTAATTAAAGCCATGTAAACCTATGATCCCTGGCCTGGTGTTCATAAAATAATGAAAGCCAATGGATGAAGATGGGAGGAAACATGCTAGCCCTGCTCTCTCTGTTGTGGCTCAGCCTCCACAAGACAATTACTCCCCGCATGAAGAAAGCAGTCACAGTGAGGGTGAAGCAAGCATGCTCCCGTTCCCTGTGCATTAAATGTAACAATTTCAAGAATGCCTAAATAGGTTCATATACAACAAACTCCATAGACTAAAGTATCTTTATTCTCTTGCTTCCCAGATCTGTTGCCAGACTACCTAATTTCATAACCTCTTGTGTTAATATTGTGAGAGGGGAATGGGGGGTCGGAACTTTTTGCATGCTCTGAAGCATTTTAAGCCCAACTTTAGATAACATATCTACGGGAAGAGTGGAAAGGAAATATGGAATTTGGGGCTGAGTAGTCATTACCCCATTCCCACCTAGGCATGGGGAACAGTTTTACTATCTTCCACATTGTTTAAATTTTAGATTCTTCCCAACCCAAATATGAAGACATTTGTAAATGGAGTAAAGTATTTAAAAAAAAAAGAATTAAAAGGATATTCTCCTCCATTTAAATCATTTAAATTCAACAGATACAGCTATTACCACATGTAGAAAACTAGGTTATACAGTCATCCCTCTGTATCCACTGATTCTTTATCCATGGATTCAAGCATCCACAGCTTCAAAATATTTTTAAAAAGTATAAATTCCAAATTGCAAACCTTGATTTTGCCATTTTATATAAGGGACACCATTTTACTATGTCACTATATTTAATGGACCTGAGCATCCACTGATTTTGGTATCCATGGGAGATCCTGGAACCAAACACCAGGGGATAAAAAGGGCCCACTGTACTTACTTACTGTACCATTGTTAAAACCAAAGAACTTCCCACAAGCCCTGATTGGGTAGTAGTCCTATTGAATACACAGAGATATGCCCTCAAGGTCCTAGCCTTGATTGGAAAGGATTGGGCAGTTTTAAATTCTCATATGTTCGAGTTTACACTTCATTTTTTTCTATCTCAAATATAAAGAAATGTGTGAATCTAGGTAATTTCTTATAAAAACTATACAGATTTAATCATGTACATTTTGCAAATGCATGCCTTTATCCCCAAAACACATCACAAGTCTTGGCAATGGATAGATGGATTCTTGAGGCATGATGCTTTTTATTCCACTGGCTGTCTCAGGAGATATGAAATGTGGATTTCTGCACTGACTTATTAAACTCAACCTATTTCTTACCTATCCCTACCCTACACTGGACAATATGAAGCCACATTTATATAGTGCAGTACTTTATGCATTTCCCAGTTTGACCATCCAACTCTGTGTTAAAGCTTCTTCCTTAAATGTTCTGAAAAATCAGTATCTAGTGGCTGTTATTAATATTTTTTGTTTGTCTGTTTGTTTCATTGGTATGCCGCCTTTCCCCTCCAGAAAGGGACCCAAGGCAGCTCACAGGTAAATACATTTTTCAAACTTTATAATAAAAAATTAATAACAATTACAATCATGTGAAGTTGAAGGCTTTCATGGCCAGCATCCATAGTTTTTTGTGTTTTTGGGGGGCTATGTGGCCATGTTCTAGAAAAGCTGTGATCGAAGGGAATAGCGGTATATAAATAAATATTATTATTTATTTATTTATTTATTTATTTATTCCTGACGTTTTGCCATCATCTGTGATGGCAATCTTCAGAGAATGTTTGGCATAGAAATAGCGCTGGGATCGCTTTTATGCCACATTCTCTGAAGATGCCAGCCACAGATGCTGGCAAAACGTCAGGAATAAACTCTTCTAGAACATGGCCACATAACCCCAAAACCCCACAAAAAACCTACCAATTAATACCATCTAACTAAAAACACTATAAAATTACATTAAAATATTATCACAACATGGTATCACAACTGGCCAGGTTTTCGAGTCACTAATGTTTCACCAGCTGTAGAAGATTTCAAGAGCAGAAGAGGTTGTAACTCGAAGTGGGATACATTGAGAGTTGTTTTTACATATGTTGCATATATTTATTCTTGTATTAATATATGTTGTACATATCTGTCTTCTGTATGCTGAAATGTTTCCAGAGGAAGGCAACAAAGATGCTAAAAGTTCTTGAAACCCAGCCCTATAAAGAATGGTTTATGGAGTTGGGCATGCTTAGCTTGAAGACAAAACTGAAAGATAATATGGCAGCCATATAACAACTGAAAGGGTGTCACATACAAGAAAGAACAGCCTGAAAGTAAGGGATGTTCAAGAAAGGAAGGAATGTTCTGGAAGATGGGGGATTTGTCTTTGCTGGAAGTTTTTAAACAGAGATTAAACAGCTACTTGCTAGGTATGCTTACCCCTGGATTTCTTGCATTGGCAAGGGTTGGACTAGAAAGGTGGAACTGAAAGATTCTTTCCAACTCTGCAATTCTATCATTCTATGAAAAGAAAATCAGGCCCCATAATATGCCTGCTCTCATCCTTTAATGCAGTGATTCCCAAATGGGCAGTATGCCCACCGAGGTTGGTGGAAAGACCACTTTTTGTGGTGGTGTCTCCCGCTCTTCACCACCCCATGCGAGCTCACTCCCTTAGGCACGTCTTTCACTATTAGTGGTGGTTGGGAAATTCTTTATTATTATTATTATTATTATTATTATTAAATTTTATTAAGAGTTTAAAATTTTCAAATACATACATCACATATTTACTATAATAAACAGATATGTAAGACATTGGCTTATTTACTTAATTACATGACTTTAGATTCATTGTTCACATTATTTTCCAGTAAATTCATCTTTCAGTTTATACCACTGATCTCTGACTTCAAAAAGTTTGTAATTTTCCCAGATTTCATTTGTAAATTATTTTAAATTTATTTATGTGCCTTGTTTGTTTCGTTAAGTCTTTTTCTACTTAGGGCTTTTTCTCTATATAATTACTTAGTGATTTTCATATGTCCTCAAAAAAAAAAGCTAACATAGGATATTCATCCTTCCTCTATATCAAATGAATGAAATATTCTATTACCACATAAGGTTACTTTAACTAAAGATAAGCTTTCTCTTGTGGCTTCATCTAATGTTGGCTACTTCATTTTCTTTTTAGATCGAAAGATACATTTAGTCTAAAATAATTTCTAAACAGTTGTTATGAGAATGAAACAAACAGCAAGCGTTAATACGAATATATAAATTGGTGGTTGGGAAATTCTTGAGAGGCTTGGGTACAGGTCATTGCTTCTGTGGCTCTGAGTGGCAGACTGACTGGAGCAAGGTGTCAGTGCACATAGCAGCAATGGAGAAGTAGAAGCAAAAAGGAGTTTTCAGATTTGAGGCACTGCTTAAGCTTTATGAGTTTTGCTGGGATTTGCTGGCAGGTTGGAGCTGCAATGCTGTTTCTGCTTTCTTTCATCAGACAGGCCGAGAGAAGAGGTAGCAGAAGAACAATGCTTGGGGGGGGGGGGACTTGAAACTTTGTGGGGAAGATGTGTCTCTGGGAAAGGAGAGGGAGGAGTATCCAGGATCCACCTTTCCTCATCCATGCCAGTCTCTAGTTCAGGGGATGTGGCCTCTGTAAACCCCTTACATGCACATTGGCTATGCAACTCTCCACCCCAACAAAGAAAGACTGAGTCCTTCCTTACAGGGGAAGGTTTTCCCCTTTGCACTTGGTCACCCATGGAACAGGGACTGAGGATCCAGTCAGCAGTAACTGAGAAGCCTTTTGCCTACATTGTCCTTTGCAGCAAGGCCAGCACAAGTTTGGTCACTGCTCATCCTGCTGATCAGTTGCTGGTCCCAAGGTGACATGGTTTAAAGGGTGCAGCAATTGAGATTGGTTGTTTTGCACTTGCAGTAGAACAATAGACCTATTATCAGGAAATACACATGGGGAAGGCACATGCTACAGTTGTTACTGAAGAGGTAAGGGAACGATAGCCTGAAAAAGTTTGGAGACCACTGCTTTAATGCCACCTTCTTTAGAATCAGTAAAGCTATATCTTAACATCAATCACATCTCAGAGCAACAATTCTTGTGCTGAGTTATTTTGCTATCTTTGCTAGAAATCCTGCCAGGAGGATTTCTGAGGTAAACTCGATGGATTTTCTCCATGTTTCCAAGCCAAAGAACTATATGATCTTTTCATTCTGTTCTTCAAACAAAAACAATGCACACCCACCCACACGCAATGCAGTCATTCAGGTAATGCTTGGAACCAAAGTCCTTCATGCAGTCCTTAAAAAACCCTAGAATAAATTATTCTCAGCTATATCTTCTTGCCCCTACCAACACTAGTGTTGGGGTGGGGAGAAGTTCATATTACAAAACATTATCACATTATCGTGTGTGTGTGTGTGTGTGTGTGTGTGTGTGTATTTAGTGATAATAGTTCTATGCCATAGATTGTTTGGGAATCTTGAAGATATTAGAATGGTTACTTATACAAAATTGGGCTTCACAGGAGTATGGCAAGGCTAAATTGTTTTTTTTAAGAATACATATCTATACAAACTTATTACATAGACATAGACATAAACATAAAATCCATATATACATCCTTGCTTGCGTTTCTGTATACTATCATACCTAAATTGGAATTGGGGGGGGGGGGGAAAGCCTCCAGTTAATTATTTTAAGTTTATTTTTTAAAGAGAAGTCAAAATAAGTCCGAACATCAGATTCTGTCTCCAGTAACATGTGTCCATGGGTAGATTTCCCCCCCTGCTAACCTGCTTCCCAATTGTCCTGACTGAATCCATATATTAACATGTGGTACTTGGTCTGAGTCTGCACCCAATAAATGTTCTCATGTTATCCATCAACAGCACTTCACTTAAATAATAATAAATAATAAAGTTTTTATTTCTATCCCGCACCTTCCTGCGATCAGGGCGGCTTACAACAGGGTTAAAATGACAATACATGTAATACATAAAGATTATGTATGAATGAGAAATGGAATGGTACAAAACTGTGAGCCACAAATTCACAATGTGATGCCACCATTCTTTCAGTCTTGGCATCCCCCCTTTGCAATATGGAATTAACAGTATCCTATAGCAGAGGTGGGGATCGCAAGCTATGGCCCTCCCACATAGCCCACCAGTCGATTCTGTGACCTTAGAAGCCTTGCAAACCAGTTCCCCCAAATCCTGTTCCCGGAAGCCTTCAGGAAGTGTGAATTTCCTTTTAACCAAGGTTTGTCCCATACCTTGTTTTGATTCCAAAAAAGATTTTCTAGGAAAGTTGAAGTGGATATCCAGTCACTTCCTGTTTGTGGAGTGAGGTATAGCTTGTGGGTAGAACAGGAGAACGGTCCCACGGTGTACCAAACTTGCTGATCCTTGTTCTATAGCAGTGGTTCTCAATCTTCCTAATGCCGCAACCCTTTAATACAGTTCCTTATGGTGTGGTGACCCCCCCCCAGCACGTGTCCCGGTTCCTAAGACCACCGGAAATATGTGCTTTCTGATGGTCTTAGGTGATCCCTATGAAAGGGTTGTTTGATCCCCCAAGGGATCATGACCCACAGGTTGAGAATCGCTGCTCTGTAGTGTTGGTATAGGAATGCTTAAGGTGTTCTTGTGCAAGAGGTGAACACTGTCAAATATCTGCTGAAGTCCACTCTCTGGTAGGGAGCCCACTGCTAACCCTTGGAACCTCCCTGCCCTGCTGCTTTGTCTTTTTGCCATTACCACCTTATCACTTGCCTTCCCAGAAAGAGTGACCAGTTAGACAAGTAAGAAAAGAAAGAGATTCAGTGCAGACTGCCCCCAAAAGGAAAGCCATATGAATGAGATCAATAGTGTTGAGAAGAAAGAGGAGGAAAGGGGTGAAAAAAGTATCTGATGAACACCAAATCAGCTGCATCAATGCTGCCTGCTTTATTTACCTCCAAGCAGCCAAAATCAAGTCACATGCAATTTCATGATTTTTATTCATGACTGACATTCATTTGCCAGCAGCTCATAAGTGCATCACTGGGTTGAAATCTCTTCAGAATTTTCTCCACTCTCCAATGGCCATCTTCTCCCCTGGCTGTTAACAAGATGGGCTGAGCTGGACAGTTCAGTCCTGATCCATGTTCCCCTCACATGTTGGATTAATGCATGAGTGGGGAGCTAGGCCAGGCCAACTAAAGGGCTACCTTTCTGCAGGCATTTGTGTTGTGTTTGGGGATACCAGAAAGAAGAGTTGTGTTTGGGAGTACCAGGCATGCTTTGTGGTGATGATAAGGCAGTCTTGTTCCCTCCTCAAGTGTTTGTCCTGTTAGACTATCACATTCTGTTTTCTCTCTACACACTGTCCTTAGGTAAAATCATTAGCTCTTTTGGTTTTTCCTACCATCTGTATGCTGACGACACCCAGTTGTATCTTTCCACCCCTGACCTTTCTCCAAGGCTTGAACAGCAAGTCTTGTCTTGTCTCACAGCTGTCTCGCAGTGGATGCGCCATCGGTGCTTGAAGCTCAACATGTCCAAGACAGAGCTTGTCTTTCCTCCTAAGTTCGCCCTTCAACACTCCTTTTCTGTCTCTGTGGACAACATTTCTGTTCAACCAGTCCAGCAAGCCCGTAGTCTTGGTTTTATCTTTGATTCTTCTCTGTCGTGTATCCCTCAGATCCAGACCACAGCCAAGGCTTGTAGATTCTTTTTGTACAATATTACCAAAATCCGACCATATCTCTCCACCTCTACTGCCAAGATCCTGGTCCATGCCCTAGTGGTCTCACGACTTGATTACTGTAACGTTCTCCTGGCTGGGCTTCCTCTTTCTCACCTCCGTCCTTTAATCTCTGTCCAGCATTCAACTGCACGCATTATCACATCCGCCCACTGCTCTGACCACATCTCTCCTGTGTTGGCATCCCTTCACTGGTTCCCCCTCCCTTTCCGCATTCAGTATAAGCTCCTACTGTTGACGTTTAAACCCTCCACGGGCTGGCCCCTCCTTACTTATCAGACCTTCTTTCTCCTCACCTTTCCACTAGAGCTCTCCGTTCTGGTAGTCAAGGTCTGCTGTCTCAGCCCAGGATTTCCTCTGCCCCATCTCGAATTCGCCCCTTTTCACTCGCTGCCCCTCACTCCTGGAACCTTCTTCCCCCACGAGCAAGAGCCATCACTTCTTTAACCAGCTTCAAAATAGAGTTGAAGACCATCCAGTTCAGAGAAGCGTTCCCAGCCATTGCATAATTGTCGCTTGCTATTTGATGTTCCTTTGTTGCCTGTTTTATTGAATCATTTCCTGTATTGCTATGTCCTTCCTCCAGTCCATCTCCCCTGATCCAGGCCTCAGAGGTAGAGAAGAACTGTTGGCCCTCATCCCCTTCCCCTTCTCCTTTTGTGTCGTGTCTTTTTTAGATTGTAAGCCTTAGGGCAGGGAACCGTCCAGTTAAAAAGATTGTATGTACAGCGCTGTGTAAATTTACAGCGCTTTATAAATAAAGGTTAATAATAATAATAATGCAAGGGAAATATCTGAAGAAGCTTTCCCTTTAGCTAAGATTAAAGTATATGCCAGAGAGAGAGAGAGAGAGAGAGAGAGAGAGAGAGAGAGAGAAACTAGCTCTGAATCCTCTAGCAGTTGTCATCATCTTCCCATTTCCTTTGCCTCCATGTTTCAGTTAACATGTGGATTAAGGAGACACATGAATAAAATATACATAGTTCCCCTGTTATTGCTAAATTTAATTCTGACTCTGAGTGAAAGTTGGAGGAAAGACATGGCACAATGGAGAAAAATGTTTGTGTGAATCCATGTCAACAACTACGAGACATCAGCTATCCATGTGCTACATCAACCTTTCACATGCTGGTAAGAAGTGAGGGAAAGAATGCTCAAAGGCTATTCGTGCTCTCTTACTCACACATGTTCTGTACTGTTTCTAACATTCATTCACCTTTTCTCTAAGGAGCAAAAGGTGATGCACATGGCTCTTTTCCTCTGCACTTTATTCTCACACAACTTTTTGTGAGGTAGGTCAGCTTGGGGAAAGGGGGAAGGAAAGAGGGGGAGAGAAATTGCTCTTAGGAAATCCAGTTTTGTGCTTAAATGAGGACTATGTAATGCTGATGGCCCAACTGCTTGAATCACTACAACCACACTGGCTCTCTGAGTAAAGGAGGGCAAAAATCTGGCAAAAGAGAAGCAAATAATAACCAAAGCCCAGCTCCTGGAGTATGGGTGGAAAAGAGCCCCTTTCCTTATTTGTACAGTGCAAGGACTGTCTCTTCAGAGAATAGATGACCTAGGAATGTTTCTGCATTTTCTCACTGCAACAATGGATTTGCTGTGGCATGATCCAATAAATATAGTGGATAAATGGTTAACATTTCCCTGTAGACAGTCAAAGCTTATTACTATTATTACAGTATTACTATTATCATCATCATTCAAAAACTGGCAGAAGAGATTTGACCAGCAGCCAAGAAAATTTCTTGGATCTGAATCCAGCCTTTCCACTCTAACAGAATCTTATCTCTTTTAGTGTGTTTCTGTGCTCACAAGTGACAGTGTTAAGTGCTTTATGGAAGCCTCCAAAGCCCCAAGTGGACCATTTCCAGCCATAACCCAATTGTACACACAGGAAAGGGGCAATCACTACTTCTGAGAACCCTTTGCATGTTTGCACGTTAGAATTAGTTTGCAATTGGAGGCATCTTAGAGTCACTTTATCCTATCAGCAGAACAGAGTGATAATATATTTGGGAGAAAGGGTGAAGTACCCTAGTTTCTTAAACGTTTGAGTGAAAACTACTCCATTTACATGGAAGCCACCAGCCAATGTTGCACAGTCCCAAGTTACATGGTTCAGTTTATTACTTCATCCCACAGACTGTAAAAAGTGACTCTTAGGATATACCTCTGGTTCCCAACCGTTACTCTCCAGATATTGCTAAACTACAAACACAGCTTGTACTTTTTTGTACAACAGCTCTCACAACATGGTTAAGGATCAGGGCTTATGGGAGCTGTAGTCCAACCACTTCTGAGGATCCATGTTTTCAGAACCAATGCTCTGTCCTGTATGTCATTTAACCAATTATTACCAACATTCACTCATTCATTCCAAAAGCTGCTGGTTTCTCTCTAGGGAATATAACCAGCTGCATGAATGTTAGCACAAATCAGCACTAGTTCCAGTTTGGAGTGAAGTGAGAGAGGCTGAGGGAAAAGAAAATGGGGCATATGTACTTGGGACATCATGTTATTCAGTAGATGTAGGGTCAGGAGTGTAGGGTCAGCACTGTGACTTGTGAACTTTCTTGTTCAAGTTCTGGAAGGAGTGGTCCAGAGCTGATGGGTAAACCATCCCAACAAGCTGACATTGAGCATACAAGCCCCAGTAATAATAATAATAATAATAATAATAATAATAACAACAACAACAACAACAACAACAACAATAATAAAATTTTATTTCTATACCGCCCTCCTAGAAATCAGGGCAGTGTACAACAAAGCAATCCATACAATCAAACATATTAAAATACATTAAAAACATTACAATAAAAACAAGCAAACTTATGCCAGCTCAACCAGCTGACGAAGGAGGGGTGAGAGAATATACCGGGGGGGTAGAGTCAGGGGTAGGCTCGCTCGAAAAGATATGTCTTCAACCCCTTCTTAAATTGGTCCAGGGAGGTGGCCGAGCGGAGCTCAGCAGGCAGCGAGTTCCAGAGGTTGGGGGCTGAGGTGGTAAAGGCCCTCCTGGTGGTAGTAACTAATCTGACCTCTGGAGCTCTTAATAATTGCTGCCCAGTTGATCTGAGTGTGCGGGACAGATTGTACGGAGAGAGGCGGTCCTCCAAGTACCCTGGGCCCAAGCCATTTAGGGCTTTATAGGTAATAACCAACACCTTGTATTGCGCCCGGAAGCGAATAGGCAGCCAATGAAGGTCTTTAAGCACAGGTGTTATGTGACTGGCCCTGGAAGTACCAGTGACCAGTCATGCTGCCATATTCTGCACTAATTGCAGCTTCCGGGTATGGTACAAGGGTTGCTCCATGTAGAGCGCGTTACAGAAATCCAATCGAGAGGTTACCAGAGCGTGTACTACAGTTTCAAGGTCCCTCCGGTCCAGGTAGGGACGCAACTGGCGTATCAGCCGAAGCTGATAACAGGTGCTCCTGACCGTTGCATCCACCTGAGAAGTAAGATGGAGCGACGAGTCAATAAGCACCCCCAGACTGCATACTGAGTCCTTCACAGGAAGTGTGATCCCGTTCAGGACAGGTGGAACCACCGCCATCCCCGGGCAAGGAGAACCTATCACGAGTACTTCCATTTTCTCTGGATTCAGGCTGAGTCTATTTTCCCTCATCCAGCCCATTACCGACTCCAGACAGGCCACGAGAGGAGAGATGCCATCCCTGGTCACTGCATCAGTCGGAGACATAGAGAAAATTATTTGGGTGTCATCAGCGTACTGATAACCCCGTGCCCCATGACTCCGGATGATCTCTCCCAGCGGTTTCATGTAAATGTTAAAAAGCATGGGAGACAGAATGGCTCCTTGAGGGACCCCAGATGTAAGGGCCCTCTTGTCGGAGCACACATCCCCCAGCTGCACCATCTGGAACCTCCCGGAGAGGTAGGATCGGAACCACTGGAGCACAGTGCCCCCGATTCCCACCTCTACCAGGCGCTCCAGAAGGATACCATGGTCTATGGTATCGAAAGCCGCTGAGATGTCCAAGAGCACTAACAGGGACACGCTACCCCTGTCTATGCCCAGATGGAGATCATCGACCAAGGCGACCATGGCAGTCTCAGCCCCGTAACCCGCCCGAAAGCTAGTTTGAAATGGGTCTAGATAATCCGTTTCATCCAAGATCGATTGAAGCTGGATTGCAACCGCCCTCTCGATCACCTTCCCCAAAAATGGCAGCAGCGAGACTGGCCGATAATTGTTGTGCAACAGGGGGGCGAGGGAGGGCTTTTTTAACAAGGGTTTTACGACGGCCAATTTCAAACTAGCTGGAAATTGCCCTTCCCTCAAGGATGTATTAATAATCCGGTGTAACATTGCAGTTACTACCGGTCCCCCCTGGGCCGCTAGCCACGAGGGACAGGGATCGAGAGAATGGGTTGTCTTCCTAACACTTCTAAGGATCTTGTCCACATCCTCGGTACTAACAGGCTCAAACTGATCCAGTACAATCGAGTCCACGGAAGCTCTGGATGCCTCTACTCTGGATTCTGCTCTAATGCTGGTATCAAGACCTCGCTTATCTGAGAGGTTTTATCCACGAAGAAGTTGTTAAACTGGTCATAGCAGGCCTTAGAAGGTTCAAGGATCTGGTTTGGGGCAGGAGGGAGCTGAGTTAGCTCCCTCACAACCCTGAACAACTCTGCTGGACGCGACTCTGCGGAAGCGATATGTGCAGCATAGAACGAATTCTTAGCTGCACGCATCGCCTCTCCATAGTCCTCCAAAAGATGGTCTAGGAGAGCCTTGTCGGGTAAGCGCTGGTGTTTCCGCCAGACGTGCTCTAGCCATCGCAGCACCCGCTTCCTTGCCCGGAGATCAGTAGCAGTACAGAGCCTGGAAAAACTACCCACACATCATGGGTGCTGTAAGAAACCATGCCGGGTGTAAGCCTTGGCAGCACTAGTGCCAACTACAGCAGCTTCTGGGCACATTGTGCTGCCTGTCTGGTGACTGGAAAATGCCTTGTTTTTATTTCTGGGCTCTGAGTTGCCAGATTACCTGGCAACTGCATACCATATTATCTGTTAACCCAATTTCCTTCAAATTCTGTAGCCATTTACACTGCTTTCAAGTCAATTTCCAAAGTGTATTGACCCAGAAGCAGTTTTGGTCCACCCAAAAAACTTTTGCCTGCCCTGTCCTTCTGATATCTCATGGAGCCATTTTCTGGTATTTTAGGGGTCTTCCTGTGCAACATCCCAAGACTCTGACTTTCTCCATCTTTATCCTTCTGTCCCTGCAATTCCAGGATAAGAATGCTGTTGCAAATCCTAATGAAAAGAGAGTGAAAAAATGTAGCCAGCTGTGTTGATCTATAACATAAATTTTATACTAACACTCATTCTAGCAATTTTCAAGTCTACCAGAAGGAGGAGTTTTGTAAAACCAATGGGTTTGAATTGTCATTTCCAGATCAAGCCTTCCCTAAATACTTCATATCATAATAGGAGTGATTACAGTAGTATTATTGTTGTGTGCCTTCAAGTTGTTTCTGACTAAGATCGTGATGGGGAGCCTATGGCACATGTGCCAGAAGTAGCACCAACGACATTTTGCCCGGCACACAGCAGAGAGAAGAAACAGGCTCTTGTAGGCCCATGGCTCTTCCTCCCGGACCTTTCCCGGCCTTCAGCTGTCTCTCAGAGACAACTGGAGGCCGGGAAAAGCACGAGGGAAGGAGGAGGAGTGACAAGCATGCTCTCTGTGTCCCTCAAGCCTGAAGAAGATATTGATGTATTTGGGGATTCAAGACATTGTCATTAATGAAAATAGGAAATTGAATAGGCATTCTACTGGTTTTTCAGTAGCTGCAAACAATTAAACATTTCAGTCATTACCTAGACTGGGCATGGAAGATGGCATGGTCACAACAGGGACCATAGAGATACACACTGGATAGTCTCCTTTATTGTTAGGTACTTGTGGAAAACTTTGGAGTTTATCAGACACGAGTTTTTGGCGATTTTTCCTGCCCAAAGAGTCACTTTTGCACAACTAACACTGGCCTGTTACAGACTGCCAAAATAAAACTGCTTCGGGTCTCTTTGGAGGTATGCTATTTAAATGATGCATGGGTCATAAGAGTCTGGAGGTCGCACCAAAGCCACACTCCAGTCCTAAGCACTGGAGTGCTGCTTTGGTGCAGCTTCCGGATTCTTAGGGTGCATGCATCATTTAAACAGCATACCTCCAAAGAGACCCAAAGCAGCTTTATTTTGGCAGTCTGTAACAGGCCATAGTGTAATAAAGCGATAACGCAATGTTCTTCCAGATGACATTAATTTCTATGGGAGCCCGTTGCGCAACGCTTCCGTAGTTTTAGCGTCATTCCTCCCCTTTTGGGGCATTACGGGGAAAAAAGGGAAGTTCGGCATTTGTCTCCCGTTATCTTTTCTAATGTGTTGTGAAATGGTTTGGTGTGGTAGGCAGCAACGCAACGCAATGCAAATGTTACTGATAGCAAAGTTCCCATGATGCTGTGCTCCTTTTTCACCCCATTCCCTTCTGGTGGCCTTCCTTTTTCAGGGCAACCCCGGGGGGAGGGGGTGCCTTGATGTCTGATGGAGGAATACATAGGATGCTATAAATGAAGGGGACCCTAAAGGGTCATCAAGTCCCCCCTTCTTCTGAAGGAATACATAGAATGCCAGAGAGATGGCAGGGTCCTCAAAGGGTCATCCAGTCCAGCCCCTTCTTCTATCCTGAAGGAATACATGTGAATATAAAAACACGTGTGTGTTATCAGCTATTGTGGATACTGTGAATATACAGAGATATGTTTATTAGTATGTGTCTCTGACATATATGTCTATATATATATATATATATGTGTGTGTGTGTATATCTGTCTTGTCTGCCTGTATGTATAAAGAGGTGTGTGTGTGTGTGTGTGAATATATATATATATATATGGATGTGTGTGTGTGTATATGTGTTCTATATGTATAGGTATAGGTATATGCATATTTGGGGGGGAGGGGGCTGTACCTATAGGTAAATCTAATCTATGCAAGGGACCCCCAAGGGCCATCCACTCCAGCCCCTTCTTCTGCCCTGAAGGAATACATAGGATGCCAGAGAGATGGTAGGGACCTCAAAGGGTCATCCAGTCCAGCCCCTTCTTCTGTCCTGAAGGAATACATGTGAATAAAAAAACGTGTGTGTGTTATCAGCTATTGTGTCTACTGTGAATATGCAGAGATATGTTTATTGGTATGTGTCTCTGGCATATATGTCAAACAGGAAACTGGAAGGGGCTTCTCCCCTCTCCCCCCCCCCCGGAAGCACAAAGGTCACGATGCCATCAAAACCTCCAAGGAGCATGCGCAAAGATGTTGTTGTGAAATGTTCAAGACAAAAGGAAGGCGCTGGTGTAGAAAACAGTTCCACTATGCATGGTTTCGCATCACGCAAATCGCAATGATTTTCGCAATCATAGCGCTAAAGCCACATTTCGGGGGAATGACGGAAAAGCAAACAATGTGGTAGAACATCACGTTATAACTTCATTTCGCAACGTTCGTTTCACATCCTTAGCGGAATCGAGGGTCCAAAACTTGCGTCTGATAAACCTCTTTAATTTATATCCCATTCCTCATTCATGAATAGTTCCCTTGCAGCCTGAAATTATCAATCTAGAAGCTACAGCCTGAACCTGTCTCTTGGAAAACAACAAAATAATGCTTTTAGACAAGAATTCCCATTTAAAGGAACAATTTAAAGCATATTCTGGAATAGTTAATGCAAATTTACGTCTGTGTGTCTGTGCCGTCTATTTAAATGGCAACTGTTCACTGATTATTTGTCTTGCTACCTTGTGATGCTGAAAATAGCTTGTGTAAATATGTTCTTGGAATGTGGAGGTGGATCAAACCAAAGCAACATAAAAGAGAATCTGGACAGATTTTAGTTCTTGTGGGCTGAGCTGAGTCACTGCAACCTGCATATGCTTATTAATTAGAACCGGGGAGGATGTGCTGATCTTATTCGCTGGTAGTTTGATGTGTATTCTAGGCAGAATGAAAACTGGCGAGCCACAATGCTTTGATTTCTCACTCCAGGAAAGGAAACAAACAGCACCTGATTTGCTCCAGAATGTCAGCCAATGGGAAAGAAGGACAAAGGGATTCAACCTTCCAATCATGCTTTTGAATAAGGGATTCATCCTGATTTACCTATTCATGCCATTTCTACTAGGCATGCTGGCTGAAATTCACAAAGAATTGCCAATAAGCCTCCTGTGACTGTAAAGGGTGAAGTTCTCCTACTCCATCTCAGAACTGCACTCAATTTGGAATATAGCTCAGTACATTTGAACTCAAATGTGAGCCTGTTTCAAGCCAAGCACACCCCACTAATGCTACTGGAAACAGAATGGGAAGATGGCTGTAAGCCAACCTAGGTCCCATATTGGGAGAAAGGTAGGACATTAAATAAATAAAATAAAATGAAGAATGATTGATCTTTCCTTCCAATGTCATGGCCATCAAGCACACTACTGACAGCGATTCCCTGCAACTAATGCAGTAGATTTGTCTATGAAAATTTGTGATACCACCTTCTTTCTCTCAGGCTTTGTCTGCACAGGCCAGGATATTCCAGGGAAAGCCCATAGTATTCTGGCCCCAACCTCATGCATTATCTGGCCCCCCCATTGCAACACTAAAGAAGCTGTTCACATGCACATCCTGCTGAGATGCCCAGCGAATCCACCACCATTGGGGGTTGCTTTGCTCTGAGGTCAAAGTGCTCAGCCTTGTTGGGCACCTTGTCCTGACTCAGAGCAAGCAACTGGCAGCAGATGCACCAGGTGGCTCAGTGGAATGTGTTTTCAACAGCTGCCTGATATCACAACAGAAGGCTCCAGATTTTCCAGGAAGATCTGGAGTAAACAGGTTAGTTTTAAAAATATTTAAGGGTGTTATATCCTAGTCCTGAAGCTGAATGTGCTGAACATTAACCAGTCTGTTTGCACCAGAACCAGAGTTTAGGATGTGTGTTCACTGGATTCCCCTCAGAAAGGTCCTGGGGAGGCCAGTTTATTTGGCCCATGATGAAAGCACCTCAGCCTTAAAGGTGCTACAAGATACTACTGGCAGTGTTAGTGCTGCTAAGAAACACGATGCAAGATTCTTGTGCATCTGTCCTGAATTTCCTCCTAGACCCAGAGGCATACAGGCTGTGGTGTTTGCCTGCATCCTTTTAAAACACTGATGAGACTGTGTGAGTGATATCATGCTCTATGGAAAGAGAAAGGAGAGGCCCGGGTTTTATAAAAAAATAATTTTAAAAATTAATTTTGATTTTTTTTAAAAAAATAAATGTTTTTACTGTTTTAAAATATTTAATATTTAAATATTCTTTAAAAATCACATCTTACTAAATTTTCACTTTAACCACTTGAAATAATATACATGAAAATACATTTAGGCTATGTGTATGATACTGCAATTTAAAATTATATTTTTAATTTAATATGTCTCAACTATTGGCAGTGATATATGGGAGTTTATGAGTAACATTGGCGGGATAGAGACTGCCCAAAAAGGGCGGTCTGCTGCCTCCTCCTTTTCCGCTGGCGTGAAGCCGCAGTGAATAAACCGTGCAGTTTCCTGCTGGTGGAAAAAGAACCCGCAAAAAGCAGGTTCTTTTTGTGTCACACTTGCGACACCTGAGTGCGCAAATGGCACGCTCATGATGTCACATGTGTGTCACAACATGCAGATGCTAAGCATCCATTGCGGCAAAATGGTGGCACCCGTGTGTACAGGATGCCGCCATTTTGACGTATGGAATACATACTAGGGTTAGGGAGCATCTACATGGAGCGCACTCCCTAACCCTAGTACTGCTGCTGCCACACCACATTTTGCCTATCTGTAACAGGCCATTAGTACAAAAAACATTACTGTACTAAGGATTGTGTGATTTTACCAAGAAAACTGTGTGATGTGGTCATCTTAGGGTTGCCACAAGTTGCAAACGACTTGAAGGCAAACAGCAAAACCAGGATAGTTTAAAACCAGTTAAAACAGCTCAAGATAATTTAAAACAAAGGCACACAGTTAACTCTGCTCCTTTACCTAGAATTATCTAGGCCTTTGATGATGTATAATGGTAGACAGTATATTCTCTGTTGGAAAACACTTTGCACATGCTTGAATGTACTGCACTCTACTACTTCACATTTTGCAGGACTGAATCTTATATTCTATAAAGGTCCTAGTCCTGCATCAAATTAAAGTATGAAGTACTCTTTCATTTTGCTTGATTCGAGCTGTACTCATATCATGGGAAACAGTCAATACTGTTTCTTGTCATTTTTTCATAGAAGTGAAGGCACAGTTGAGAGACTGAATTGCTTGAGGCTGCCAAATGAAGGAAGGAAGGCTAAAGAGGAATTTAACCTGTGCCTGATATGCCCCAGGCAGCTTCTTAAGCCACTAGACTAGGGAACAAACAAATAAAACATGGCTGCATATCCATCACAGATGACAAAGGGTGGTTTTTAATCTAGATGTTTACTTGGGTTCTTGACTTTAGCATACTTTTTAGCAACTGGCAGGATCAGTCCCAATTTTCAGCTGATTTTAAAATGTCCCAGTTTCTCTCTCTCCCTCCTACTTTCCCCCCTTTATCCTCAGCTAACTTCATGTGCTTCAAACTGAGTTCAGACTGCAAAGGTACTTTACATTCAATTAACTCAGTAAAGAGTGGAGGAAAGGGAAGAAGGAGGACTCCTGCTTTCTTTGGGCCCATTCAGACTACACTTTACTCTAGATCAGGAATTGATTCTTCCACGTGAAGTTCATATTCGCTCCAAATCTGTCACAATCCATTTCGAGGCATGCACAAGAGTTCTGTGACAAATGCCCCTTCACCCAGGACATTCAGAATTGGGTTAAAAGCCATTCCTTTTGAAAAAAACCTGGGTTCTGCTGAACATGAACTTGCCCCCGATCATGATCGGGTCAAGTTCAGGGGAGGGATTTAGGTCAGAGGGCGGGCAGAGGGCAGAGCATTCCCTCCCCTCAGGGACGTAGCCAGGATTTTGGGAAGGGGGGGTCCAGACTAAGTGCCACCATTATAATGGGGCTTGGGTGCAGCGGCGCGGCAGCACACACCATTAATTTTATCTAACGGAAGGGGGTCTGGACCCCAAGAACCCCCCCCCCCCCGGCTACGTCCCTGCTCCCCTCATCGGAGAAGGAGGAGGAGGAGGAAGGAGCCTGGATGCAAAATGGGGAATCTGACAGGAGGAAAAGGGTGACAGGGGGCTAAAAGGGGAAATCAGGGTGACTGACGGGATCTGCAAAGGGCTGTCAGAGGGAGGGTGGGGGGAATGGAGAAAGTGACGGAGGAGGAGGAGGAGGAGGAGGGAGCCGGGGGAAGAAGGGAGCCATGGAGGGCATTCTATAACGAAGCAGGAGGAGGATAATGAAGGAGCCAGGGCAGCTCAGAGGGAGAGGAGGTTGGAAGGAAGGAGGAGGAGGAGGAGGATTGCCAAGGGAAATTGGGCTGCAGGGCCAAGCCGGAGTAGGGATGTAGGGAAATCAGGCTGCAGAAGGAGCCTCTCTCTCTTTTTTATTTTTGACAGTCTATATGCATGCTTTTTTTGGGTGACATAGAATGTGTGTGTGCTTTCTTGTGCTACTTTCATTTCCTCTTGCTCCTGGAACTTAACAGCCATTATTATTATTATTATTATTATTATTATTAGTGTTATATGCGGATGCTACAACCAGAATGCCTGCGTCACATTTCCCTTTCATTTCCTCTTGCTCCTGGAACTTAAGAGCCATTATTATTATTATTATTATTATTATCATCATCATCATCATCATCATCATCATCATCATCATCATCATCAGATGCTACTGTCAGAATGCCTGCACTATATTTCCCTTTTATTTCCAATTGATTCCATGGGTCTACTTTAGTTGGTACTGACACGTCAATCTCTCTCAGCTTCAGTGGAAGGCAGTGGCAGACCTCCTCTGAAGAGAATGTAAGCAGGAGGAAAAGGGTCAGTTCAGTTCAGGTCAGAGGCAGGGCATGAACGGAGCTCGCATCAGGCACCTCCCCCCCCCCTTTTTTATTTTTATGAATTATTTTTTACCAAAAATGTGCATGTTTTTTGCTTGAGGCAGATATATAGATAGATAGAACATGGCTAGCTGCTTGTTCACTTTCCCTTTCATTTCCTCGCTTCCAGCAAAGGGGAAATGTTGCAAAGAGTACTTTGCAAAAAACTTTTTTTCCTTTGTGAATGAATGCTACAATTCAAATGTTACAATGTTTCTCTTTCCAATTTGGCAAATAGGCAAATTGATACATGCTTTTGCTACTGTCTCTAAGGAATTCAGGGGTAGCCTAAAGAATGCATGGCATAGCATCCTTTTCTGGCATTCCGAGGTGAGGAATTTATTATTATTATTATTATTATTATTATTATTATTATTATTATTATTATTATTA
>NC_056525.1:27801968-27815737 GCF_019175285.1 Sceloporus undulatus | reverse complement strand
CATGTGTATGAGGCATTCTGGGGTAGCAAGGAGGGGCAATACAAGATGCAGAGATGGCATTAGCTTGCATTTTGGGGTTGAAAATGGGGCCAAGGGCAGTTCATAACCTGCACTGACCCAAATGCCCACAACACACACACACACACACACACACACACACACACACACAAGGATTTTAATTTGACAGAATCTGTGCATTCTGGCGCCTGACTCTTTAAAAAAAAGGAGGGGGGAAGCACACTTCTGATGCCCCAATGAGTGCTGGAAATGTCACCTATGACCATCACGGAACTAAATTTGATTGACAGCCAGGCACCTTCATGTTAAACCCGATTTCTCTAAGAGGGCATTTGGGTTAAGATGCCCCTGATTTGTAGTGGGCACTTGCTTACGGAGAGATTCAGGAGGGGGGCCCCCCGAATCTGCCCAGTTCCTTCCAGGGCAACAGTGCCAGTGAGAATGGGGTCTTTGTTGGCTCAGGAAAACACAAACTTCTGCAGCCTAGATTGTCTGTTTTTCCTCATTAATAGCTTTTGCCATCTTAACCACACTCTGATGTTCCTGGTTCACATATGTCCTGGTTTTCATCTTTTTTGCCTAGGGACATTTCTTTGATATATTTAATTTTCATTTAAATTGACTCCCCAAATCCCACCCTGGAGAAGTGGTTTTAAAAATTTAGCCCCTCTCCCATACCCACTTTATACACCCTTTCACAAAAATCATTCAGGGCTTTACTGCACAAGTCCTGTTCTCCTAGCAATCATATATGGGGGAAATATGAAGTCCCAATATCACATTTCTTTGGAGTCACATGACTAGTGCTGCTGCCACCGTCACATTCTCTTCATGGGTCCCCTTTAACCCTGTTTCCTTGTCTCAAGCCTCATTTTTGTGTTTATAATTTTTTTAACTCACACAATTTTGCTACAGTGGTCAGTAAAAAAAGGTTAAAAGAAAGAGAAAGAAAGGAGGGAAGGAAGGAAGGATAATCAGGCTGCTTGAGAATAATGAGGGGAAAGAGGGACAAGGAGAGAGAGGAGGAGACACTGACACCATATGACTGGCAATAACACGACTGCCCTGGCAGCAATGTTTCATACTTGGGCACTTGTGCTATTGAGAGCTCATTGACAGCAATGAAAAGGGACACCCTGAACATGGTTGAAGGATGCAGCAGCTGTCATTCCAAGGTGACAGTCTGTGATAAGAACTGCCAAAACAGAGGTTTTTTTTCCAGGTGTAATAGCAGTTTAAAAGCTGTATGCAATAATCTTCTCAAACATACAGTATTCTTTATATCACTTTCATTAACTCCCCCCAATCCTGGGGAATAAGTATGTTTTTTCTATGGAAAACCCCCAAATTACATTCAAGCCTGCCATGGAATAAACGCAAAAGCAGATGAAAGGCCCTCCCTCCCTCCCTTAACTGCTACCATTAATCATTATTTGGTATTTTAATGTATTTTAATGCTGTTTAATGTTGTAAGTCACCTTGATCCAATTGGAGAGGCGAGATATCAATAATTATTAATAATTATTAATTATTATTATTACCACCCTAGCCTTGGGGGGGAGAGAAGAAGAGGCAGGCAGAGCTCCACCATGCCCTGAACCAGAGACAGATGAAAGGCTCTCCCTTCTTTCCAACTGCTATTGTTTTGGCCTTGGAGGGAGAGAAGAACTGGCAGTATCTACTGGACATAATCCCTTTCCCCACTGCCAGTCTTTTCTCCTTTTGTGTCATATATTTTTAGATTGTAAGCCAGAGGGCAGGGAACTGTCAAATTAGCAATCTGTAAACCATTCTGAGAGCCTTTGTGTCTGAAGAGTGGGGTATAAATATTCTAAATAAAGAAATAAAAGTAGAAGTTCCCCTTCAGAAAATAACGCTTTGATGTACTGGATCCAGTTATGGTCACCACAGTTTTTGAAGGTTACTGACAAGACAGAACATATTCAAAGTAAAGTGATCAAGATGGTAAAAGGTCTAAACACCAAATTCTTCAAAGAATGACTCAGGGTGCTGGGAATGTTCAGATTGGAGAAGAAAAGATGAGCATAATATGCTAGCCATATTTAAATATCTGAAGGGATGTCACACAGAAGATGCAGCAAGCTTATTTTCTGCTGCTCTAGAGACTAGAACATGTGCCAATGGATACAAATTACAAGAAAAGAGATTCCACCCAAATGTTAAGAAGAACTTCTTGACTCTAAGAGCTGTTTGACAGTGGAATGGACAAAGGTTGGATGGCCATTTCTTAGGAGAGCTTTGCTGCTGTCACTATTGTTTATCTTCATTATTTCCAACTTATGGTTACCCTAAGACACACCTTTCATGAAGTTTTCTTGGTTACAGATTTGTTCAGAGGGGGTTTACCTTTGCCCTCCTCTGAGGCTGAGAGTGTACGACTTGCCCAAGGTTTCCAGTGGGTTTCCATGGCTGAGTGGGGATTCAAATTTTGGTCTCCAAAATCATACTCAGTGCTGAAGACACTACACCATACTGGTTCTCAAGAGACAGAGTGCTTTAGCTGTATAAATATTCCTACGTGACAGATCGTCATTATGAACCCTTTCAACTCTATGCTTCCATGTACCTGGAAATGAAACAAAATAACAACAACAAAAGCTCCCCCAATTCTTTGTCTGAAATTTGACAAATATGTCCTAAGGAGTTACTGTGTGTGAAATGTACTATGTCAGGGACAGCTTGGATCTCAAGGGGAGTTACTTTTCTGCTGGTAATGTTTTTTTGAAATTTTATTATCTGGATTTTACTGCTGTTTGTTTCCCAGTCCCCACATGGCCAAAAATGCCCACATAAACCATCTCAACTGACTGCAGAAGAACATCTTGAGACAAAATGGCCTGTGACTTTAACATTGTTATTTTCTTCTCCTGTATGATTTTTAAGACCTTTGCCTGATGAAGAAGCTTGTGGAGTTTAAAAAGCTTGTATGATGTATGATGTGGTTTTATAGGCGGGATACAGACTGCCAATTTGGGGCAGGCTGCAGCCGCCCCTTTGTGCAACGTTTTGGAGCCAGGGCAGTCACAGCAGCAGCCCAAACGCCCCAAAACGGCACTTTTTGGGACCAGGGAGGAACAGCAAAATGCTGCTCCTCCCTGGTCCCAAAAAGGGGTGTTCTTGGGGCTCCATGCCCTAGGACACCCCGGGAGCCGCAGCCAAGGGAGAAAGGGGCCGCTCAGCCCCTTTCCCCCTGGTGCCGTTCCTGTGGCAATCTAGTTGCCATGGAGATGAGAGGCGCCCTCTGGGAAGGAGCTCCGTTTCAGAGCTCCTTCCTGCACCGCGGTTAGGCTGCCATAAGTGGCCTGACGTGGCACCAGGACGTAATGGTTGCGCCGTGCCGTTTGGACATGACGTGGCTGTTACGTCAAAATGGTGGCGTTCATGTAGACAGGGCGCCACTATTTTAACATACTGAGTACATCCTAGGGTAAGGGAGCGTCTGAATAGGACGCTCCCGGGCAACCCTAGCACATACTCAGTACCTGCTTCAAGGCCAGTCTGTACAGGGCCATAGTTGGCCTAAGAAAGATATCTCTGGTTTGTGGCTTTTGTATTTTGCTGCATGGCCAATACGGCTACTCCTGAATATGTCTGAAAATGTCATTCACATCCATCAGATAAGGAAAGAAGGGTTGTACCTTTTCAAACATTTCCATTAAAGCAGGTGGTAAGAAAATTTGGTTTTCCAAACAGAAATTCAGTTTCAGGCTTTAAGGTGAACCTAGAGGCTTCTGAATCAGTCTGAACCAGAGCACTGAATGGGAATCTTTTGGCCTCAATATTGCAGAGAGAGCATAACTCAAGTAAATAGCAAGAGATGCATTGCCAAGAGAGGTTTTCATTTTCCAAATTAAGTTAACAAGTTCTCTGCTGATTTTAATCACAGATGACTTATTACTTGCTATCAGCAATTAAAATGTATTGCAAAGAAGATAGGCTCTTTTTTGGTTCTTTTTCTACTGGGAAAGAGTTACAATGGATACAAAGCATTTGGATAGCAAGCATGTGCTATGCTGTGTTGTGCTGAAGGCTGCCTGCCTGTGTGTGTTGAGGGGGCTGGTGCACAGTTAGTTGGCATCCAAACATAGCTTATTCATTGAAGAATGCACTGAACTGACTTTTCTGGGTAGGTTAAAATTCAAGGTAAATATTCAGTGGGATTCAAAAGATAAAATACCAGTTTTCCTATCTGACATTCAAAAAAGACTTAAAGCCAGGAATGTAAACAACTTTTTTATATGGTTGATTTTCATTGAGTATGACAACACAAATAAGTGGTTACAACTCCAAGCAGAAAAAAAGCAAAACAGGCTTATTGTAAGTGAACCAGACAGTTCATAGATGGGGAGAGGTACATCTTCATCTACCACTTGGGAGTGGTTCCAGTTCACAATACATTACTGATCATAGGGATACTGAAATCCCACTCTTGCTTATTTCATTTGGAGTAAGAAAACAGCATTCTGCATTTGTTTGAGGCCCATTTCTAATTTGCTTTTTTCCCTGCCTAATGCCCTCCAGATATGGTTTAAGTTTATGGGAGTTGTAGCCAAACACATATGGAGGATGCCAGACTGGGAAAGGCCAACACAGTTACTTGTAGTTGCAGACATAAGCTTCCAAATGTGTGGACAATGCCTGTTGAGCTATTCATAACCATACCAATGGCTGAATATGATGTCCAAATAAGAAAATCTTTTCTGTATAGCAGCTGGATAGATTGTTAGCAGACTAAATTATGCAATTTGTACAAAAAAACCTTTATCATATAAATTATGTAAATTGCTTAATTTGCACACAACACACAGGCTCCCGGATCCAGCTGTTCTTGAACCAGGGTTACATCATGTAACATCAGGGTTACTTCAGCATAAAGTCTAGTTGTTTAAAAAGATACTGGGAGTTGAAGTCCAAAAAAGTGATGACTTTAAATTCTGGCAGCAGAGGACCACATGTGGCCCTACTCACCCACTCCTGCCACAGATGGATGGAGGTTTAGTAATAACATATAATAAGCCAAAAGGCTTTACTTTCCTCTGAATTGTTTGATCTATTTTGCTTTGGCTCAAAGGCTGGATTTCTGTCAAGACACCGAGCCCATCCACTATGTCTTGTTACTAGCTTTGAGAAAAAAATTGATCCATCCCCCCAACAAACAAAACAAAAAGCAAACAAACAATAGGGAATGAACTGAGCCAATTTCAGGCCAAAAGCACTTTTGAGACCCAAAACTCAAACAGAGAAAATGCCTTTTACTGAGACTTCATTCACTTGGGATAGATACAATGCACTGTCAGCAGTTTCTTTTCACTCGTATGCATTCCAAAAGTTTTAAACTATAATTCCTGTAACTACTGGCCCCTAGTTATTCTGCTTCACGTTTATAAAAACTGTAGTCCAAAATATCTGGAGAACATCAGGTTACCATGAGATGGTTTGTATAAAGGGGGGGGGGTTATTTCCCTTATGTTAGTTTGTCTGAAGGCAGTGGGTTATTTCAATTTCAATGAAGACTGGTCTTCCCTTTGTTGGTTCCCAGCTTATCCTCTCCCCCATTGGGTGATCTTAAAAACTAGTATTCCTACAGCATACTGTTGGTTAACAACTTTTGCATCATGTCTAGACCTAGGCTGTCTGGAACACTTGACTCTCTGGGCTGGTCTTTAACTGATGCAACACCTTATCTATCATTTATCGCTTGTTCCACCTATGCTGTATCAGGTCCTTTATCATTTACTTGCTCCCTGCAGTTCCTGAAGACCATAACTGCAAGCAGTAAGGCAATCCTGATGTGAGAAGAAGGAGCCCATTGTTCCAATTAAAGTATTAAATCTGAGTTAACAACCAAACAATCCCAAAATGCATGTGGAAAAATATGATTTTCTATGCAGAATCAATTATTATGATAGGGGATAGAGAGCTGCAATTTAGTGCAGGATCAAGCTTTTTTAAAAAAAAAATGAACTGTAACATTCAAGATTTTGATATAGGTTAAAAAATATTGTGAACTGATAGGTTTTCCAGTATTCTGCACATAATATTGATACAGCATTTCTGTACCATTATGAATTAGTTCTGTAACAGTATTGATGTTCAAAGTTCTTTATGATCCTATCTTGCATAGCTTCCATAATAATGCTGAGAAATAGATCACCATGAGTTTTATAATTATCTTGCTGGGAACAGAGATTCTGTGAATTCTTCAAAAGATGGTGCCAACAGAGGTATTCATCTCCCTTTTTAAAATTCCCATGTGGTAGGAAACAAGCAATTGTATTTTTGCCTAGGAAGAGAGGGGCAGCTACACATTTAATGTACTATGTAGTTTGAAACAGAGGATTAGATCAGAAGTTTTCAACCTTTCATCCTACATATGTTTTGGATTTTAACTTCCAGTATCTATGACTTTTCATGATGACCGGGGCTCGCCTCTTGAGAGCCTAACATTTCTAGAACACCAAAAACTGAAAACCCATGGATCAGATAAATTCTTGGAGGAGAGCTTTATCAGAGGATACACTGGGACTGTTCCAGGCTCATACTGTGAAACTTTGGGAATAGAAGCACATACCTCTAGGGAGTTCTGGAAGTTGTAATCTAAAATATAAGATTTGGCACTTAGGGCATGTCTACGCAGACCACATGAAATTATTTTCCCCTGTTCTCACATTGCCCTGTCCAGATGACACACAAGGTCAAAGGCCCAATTTGACTGTGGACTGTCTACAAATGGGAAGGCCAGTCGCACAGTGAATCCAGACCATCCCTCCATTAATTGACTTTTTAAAATGTCACCGTTTGCTCTAGATCTCTCCAGAAAATCTGGAACATTCCAGAGCAACACCAGTGGCTGTCTACACAGTGTCCCACTGTGTCACTTGCCGCCACCATGAGTCACTCCCTCTGGGGTCACAACAAGGTACCCAGCCTGTGATCGATGCTGGGTGTCTTCTTTCTGACCTTGGAGGAAGCAACTTGTGATGCAAATGGTGGTAGGTTGCAGAACAGGACTTTCTGTAATGGGGGAAATTTGGTGCAACTTCAGAGCCGGAATACTTCAGGCTGCTCCCAGAATATTCTGGCCAGTGTAGACCTGCCCTTACTCATCTGTATCAGGGATGGGAAAGTCTACTAGTTTTGATTTCTTGGGCATTTATTTTTTAAATGTTTACATCTTTTTTTTAATCTCCAGCTTGTTCCCTTCTGAATGCAATGGTATAGGCAAATCTTGCCAATCTCTTCATTTTTAAAATTCTCTCCCATTTACACTGGTCAAATTTAACAGATATAGATATTCCTAGCATGTTCTTGTACCTGCCTGCTGCACAGGTTTTTAAGCTGAGGGTGAGGGAGAAAGAGGGGGCACCTTAACTTAGCACAAACATGGTTGAATACACAGGGATACATATCCAGACATAAAAACTGTGCATTGAAAATCCCATGCTTGGACAGAGGAGCCTCTTAGATTTAATTTCTCCCACATTTGAATATTTTAAATATAAGATTAATTCCATCCTAGAAATGAAGAAAGTTTTGAATTTTGGTAGATTTTTACTAATCGCTCAATTCTGGTCCATCCCAATTCTATTCATCCTTTGTCTCTAGAATCTGTTTCAGATCACACAACTTTATCACTTTGACACCACTTTAACAGCTATGGCTGCATCCTATTGAACACTGAGATTTATAGTTCTATGAGATAGTCCCCACCAGAGAACTCTGGTGACTTGCTAAGCTTAAACAATGGATGCAGCCATGCTAGTTATTGGTGTCAAAAATGCTATAATTGTATGGTGTGAAAGCAGACCTAAGAATAGGCTCATCAAATGCCTTGGGAAGCTGAAAAATGCTTTGGCAGCCATCCTTCCAGAGCTTGGCCAAATTCTCTTTTTGGACTGTAACTCCCAGAATCACCCACCCTCTGGCCATACAAGCTGGAAATTATTTGAGTTTTACTCCCCTTCCCCAAAGAGAATTTTTCCCAAGTTCTGTGTGGTTTCCACTCTTAACCTCTGCTACTTTAAATAAATATAGGACATACTAAAATATCTTGCTTGACATATGAATGCTGGGGAAGGATATGATTGTTGTAACAACATATTTGCTTCATTGTGATCTTTTGGAGATCTTTCCTCAAGACAAGAAAGGGGAAAGGACAGGCATGCTTTTTCTCTCAGCCCTTCTATCTGTTCTTTTCTTCTCTTGTTTCTTACTATATTTTTTAAAAGGAGGTGGGGTTGGAAAATGCAGCTATTTTGTGTTCTGTTTGCTTGTCATAAACCATGAATCTCTTGCTCCATCGCTGGTGCTATCAGCATGCCCCAGTGCTGCTTGCCATTTTTGGCAGTCAAGGCCAGAAATATGCATGAGACATAAATAATTCCTTTTTAGAAATTGGTCAAAAGGACACAGCTCTGACTCTTGCCAGAGGAACACACTGTAACGCAATCGAAAAACCCACTGGCTGGGAGAGAAGGGCGATGGAGGAGGTAGGAAGAGAGTGTGAGATAAACTGATAATCTGCAAATACGCAACAGGAACAAACCACACACACACACACACACACACACACACACCTTTTTGCACGGACAGTAAATGTGCTGCTTTCAATCTCTCCTCAGTATGTATATATGGAATCCACAGATCCACATGAAAGACTGACGTGCATTTTATGCTCATGGATGCAGTTAATGCAAACCTTGTATAAATTAGTTCTAAAGATAGGCCCAAAATGTTTTCTGAGTCACAGATGAGTTTTCCCTACCCAGTTTGTGGGATTTCCTAAGGCAAAGAAAGGGAACTACTCCAAAAGCAGGTTGCTTAGGATTTCCTGTTCTATACCTCTCAGGATAAAAACAGGGAGAGAGTATGTGGAGAGAAGAAAACATTTATTTATATGGCTGAGGTAGGGGATGGAGGCTGCACAGTACAGAAACATAAGGTGCAGCCTCCATCATCTACCTCAGCCATATAAATCAATGTTTTCTCCTCGCCACATACTCTTTCCCTGTCTTTATCCTGAGAGGCATAGAACAGGGAATCCTAAGCAGTCTGCTCTTGGAGTAATTCCCTTTCTTCAGGGTTTTCACTGGGGTTTGGTTCCAGGACCCCCTGTGGATACCAAACTCCATGAATGCTCAAGTCCCATTAAATACAATGATGTAGTAAAATGGCATCCCTTATATAAAATGGCAAAATCAAGGTTTGCCTTTTGAATTTGTAAATAAATAAATAAATAAAATAACTTTTCAAGCCATGGATGGTTGAATCCATGGATAAGGAATTTGTGGATATGGAGGACCAACTGTATTATTTGACTGTCCTTATAAGTAGTGCAGCACACAACATTTACAGCTGTGGGTGCCACATGCAGAAGTACCTGTTTCCACAAGGGTTTGCCCCTCTCCTACAATCTTTGTGGCAAGAAAGGAATGAGGAAAATTGCTTATCAGTTGCTGAGGGCCTTCTCATGACCTTGACTGACATTGCTGGTGGCAGGATTGTGGCGATTTAGCCACAGTTGTGTGGAGCATCCAGTGTGGTGTAATATTTGAGCACCGGGCCCTGAGGCTGGAGACCAGAGTTTGACTCTTTACTTGGGCATGGAAACCCATTGGGTGACTTTGGGCAAGCCACATTCTCTCAGCCTTAGATGAAGGCCATGTGAAACCGCCTCTGAATAAATATTGTCAAGAAAAGCCACATGCAGATATAACTAGGGTTTTGTGTTTTTTTAGTACTGAAAGAAAGCTCTTCCTATGTCAGTAGTTCTCAACCTTCCTAATGCAGCAATCCTTTAATACCCTCAACTGAGAAGTGGTGTCTCGGTTCCTAAGACCATCGGAAATATGTGTTTTCTGATGGTCTCAGGCGACCCCAGTGAAAGGGTCATTTGACCCCAAAGAGAAAGGAAACCATAAACCTACTCTTTGCCAGTGTGTTTATTACATTTTTGTCCCATGACTTCCAAGGTGAGGTATAATAAGATTTTTAAAAAAAATCTCTGAAGACAGATTAAAATCAAGTTGTAAAACTATTTTTAAAACCAACAGCCAGGCATACATGGTATTAATCAAGTACCAGAAACGTAGGAGGGAGATGGCACTGGTCTGACTTTTCTTAGACAAGAGTTCCACAAGTGAGACACATCTACATCTTGGATACTTGCCAACCAGGCCTCTCCAAATGGTGAGAAATCCAAGCAGGCCCCAAACTATTCAGGGCAAAGTGGGACAAAAGCAGAAGATTGGATTAAGTTTGTAAACAAAGAGGAAGCCAATGCAGTTGATTCAAGATTGGCATTAAAAAGTGCACATTAGACAACAGTATGGTCACCGCATTCTCCCTAAGCTGTAGCTTCTGAACACTTTCAAGCACAGGCACATTGCAAAGCATGTTACTATAACCTAATCAAAATGCAATTAAGGCTTGGTAGCCTTTCAATGTGATCCTATGCATGTCTCTTCTGTAGCAATCCCCACAGAATTGACTGGAATAGACTCCCCAAAAAGTATTATTAGGACAGTGCAGTAGAAGAGAGATAGTGAAAGTTGAGAAGATTTCTAAGTAATATACATCTACCCTGGAGGAAAAACACAGGGTCTTTTCCAAATGTCCTTTTCCACCCACACCCTCTTTTTTGGATGGCTTTCTCAGAGAAATGATGCACATGAGGCAAATAGGGAAAATATAAGGCTAGGGTGAGGAGGAGGAGGAGAAAATTGAAATCCATGCTTTACTGAGTCATACTAAACTTAATTCATCAGTTCTGCCTCTCTTCATTCTGCTGGGTAGAAAAAAATCACACACAAACAGGGCGGGAGTTTGGTGTTGCTTGACAAATGGTGCATGGACAGAATTCAAAGAGATATTTATGGTCCAGATGGTCTGTCACCTGTACCAACCAGTACAGAAAGCTTTAAAATCATGACAGAAGAGAAGGACTCTGAAGGACACTGTGTCCACACACACACACACACACACACACACACACCCTCCACTTCCCCCTGCTATTTTAGGGACACCAGAAAATATAGCTCTGATACTGAATAGTCCCCAAATACATTTTGAATATTTGAAACCTCTGTTATTTGAGATCCATCTATATTTATGTGACACCTTTATGCCAGTGCAATTCAAGGTGGCCCATAGGTTAAAATAATAGTTTGCAATAGGGATATGTAACAGGGGCCATTGAGATGGTTTTCACAGAGAACTTCTCTCATTCCAAGCCAACAGACCCAATCAAGAGGAATTATGATTATGGTTGTGTGCCTATCAAGTTGTTTCCACAACCCCGCTTATGGTGAACCTATATGACTTCTGGTGAACCCATCACAGGGTTTTCTTAGTTAGATTTATTCAGAGGAGGTTTGCCTTTGTCTCCCTCGGGCGCGTTACAGACCGCCCCTTTGAGGCGTCCTGTAGGCACTGCTTTCCCCGCTGAGGCCCCAATCTGCTGCTTTCCAGGCTGCGGGGAAGCGGCAAAAGGCCCCTTCCCCACAGCCTGGAAAGGGGTGTCCTTGGGGCTTCAAGCCCCAAGGACACCCCGTGGCAGCGGGGAGGAGGAGAAAGGGGCCGCTTGGCCCCTTTCTCCCTTGAGTCGCTGGGCACAACTGTCTGAAGGCTGCGCCCAGTGACGCAAAGCAGGAAGGAGCTCCGAAACGGATCTCTTTCTGGGGTCACGCAAAGGGTGCCATAGGCGCCGTGGCGCGGCCCCAATACGTCACAACCGCGCCGCCTTGTTTGGAGGTGGCGCGGTCGTGACGTATTGATGGCAGCGGCCGTGTGGAACGGCCGCCGCCATTTTGTGCGCGTGGAGCGCGTACTAGGGTTAGGGGTGTGTGGAAGCTCCGCCCCTTCCTAACCCTAGTACACGCTCTGCGCGTACTATATGGCCCGTTTGTAACAGGCCTCTGAGACTGAGAAAGTTTGACTTGTTTAAGGTTATTCAGTGGGTTTCCATGACCAAGCAGGTATTTAAACTCTGGTCTCCAGAGTCCTAGTCCAACGCTCAAACCAGTACATCATGCTGGCTCTTGCATGGATTATAGGTAAATTCAAAAACATCTAGAGGGCCAAGTATAAAATGGTTTAAAATATATCAGCCCTGAAATGGTCAGGGAGTAAGAGAGAAGTGAGCTGCTGCATGAGATTTTTCTGGGAGGGAAAGAACCACTTGATACAGGACCAGGGGCCCATTCATACTACACCATTATAGCACAATGATTCCACAGCACTTTAACTGCCATGGTTGTATCCTGTGAAATTCTGGTATTTGTAGTTTGGGGAGACACTAGACCTATGTTGCTGAGCATTCCAAATGCTTCTTCCAAAACTCAAAATCCCATGATTGCATAGGATTGCACCACGGCCGTTAAAGTGGAATTGAAGCACTATGTGTAGTGTGTAGGGCCCCTGCTCTAAAACTAAATGGGCCCTCTCAATAAAGGAACTGAAGAAAAATCTCATTTAGAGGGAAGAGCTTTCATTTGCGGGAATGGGGATAACTGAAGTTATGGTGCCTGGCAGCAAACTGAATATTTTGCATGCTGATGCTGGATATCGCTAATTCCAGCGTGAAGAAGACAGCTGTACGTAGGGTTGCCATAACCCTCCTGCCGGCGGGACATTCACGGTTTTTCACCACTAGGGGGCGTCCCTGCACGGTTTCCTCCTTGACTCCCGGCCTGTTGTCAATCTGGTGACTTTCACACCAAAATGGGTACAGTGGTACCTCGGGATACGAAATACCCAGGTTACGAAATTTTCGGGATACGAAAAAATCCCATAGGGAATCATTGTTCCGGGTTACGAATGTTTTTTCGGGTTACGAAAAAACTTTTGGTGCTTTTTTCGGCTTTTTCGCACGGAATCGCGGCTTTTCCCCATTAGCGCCTATGGCAATTCGGCTTACGAAGGCTTTTCGGGTTACGAAAGCGGCCGCGGAACGAATTACTTTCGTAACCCGAGGCACCACTGTACTTTTCAGAGCCTTTGGTGTGATTTTGGTGGTTGGTTTGAATGGTAATTTTGAGAGCTGAAATAAGTTCCAATTATTTTTATTCAATTAGGGCTACGTTTTATTGCCATATTAACATTACAGGGACTTTTCAGGGATTTTGACTAAATATTTGGTGATAAATGGGGGGGGAATTTGGGAGTTTTGGCCAAACGTTTGGGGAATTATCTTCGAGGCTTGTTGGCAACAAGAGGTTGCCAGACTCAGGAAGAGGAGCTCCTCCTCTGTTTGGTCCCCAAGGCAGCAGGGGGGAGAGGGCCATTTCCTTTGTCACCGAGGCAAGGATGAGGAGGAGGAGGAGGAGGAGGAAGAGGAAGCGTGTGGCCATTTTCAATATTTATTTTGCCCCTGTGTATTTTTTTCTAACTTTGACTGCCAGGTCTCAATGCTCTGGAATTCTGGTGTCTGTGAGGCATTTGGCCTTCTCTGTCAGAGAGCTCTGGTGCCACAATAAACTACAATTCCCAGGATTCCATAGCACTGAGCCCTGGCAGTCAAAGCAGTGTGTTTTGGACACAGACACCCTCCTTTTGTGAGTTAATGAATGAATCCAGTCCCTAGCCTTTCTGCCTCTCTCACACACTGCAGGAGTAATAACCCACTTTGAGACTGCTTTAACTCAATGGTAGGGAATCCTGGGAATGCTAGTGTTTGGGAGACATTGAGACTTCTCTGTCAGAGGCTCTGAGGCCACAATAGACTACAATTC
>NC_056525.1:27751035-27801958 GCF_019175285.1 Sceloporus undulatus | reverse complement strand
CCAGGATTCCCCAGCACTGAGCAGTCTCAAACTGGACCATTTCCTCAGTGTGGATGCACCTGGTGAGGCATTCTGGGCACTGCAGTTCAACTACGTTTGGAGGGTTATGGGACTCCCTGTCAGAGATAGCTCTGGGGCCACAGTGTACTACAATTCCCAGCATTCCCCAGTACTAACCCAGGACAGTTAAGTCATTCTTGAACTGGATTATTTCCTCAGTGTGGCTGCAGCTTTGCTGAGGAACTCTGGGCATTTCAGTCCAGCTATGTTTTATTTCTGCAGTGTATTTTGGACCAGAGACAAGGGGACCAGACATCCTTCTCCTTTTCCAGGACATGTCCTCTTCTGTCAGATTTCAAAATGTCCTCCATTTTGATCATGCCTAAGAAACATGCATTTATATTAACATTTTTTAAAAGTCATCAATTTTTTCACGTGTCCTCCATTTATTAAAACTGTGTCCTCCATTTGAAAATGTTGTTCTACATTTGTCCTACATTTGTCCCGGTTTGGAGGTCCTGGCTTATGGCAACCCTAGCTGTACATATATGTCATACTGGTGTTAGATATGGAGTCTATGACTTAGATGGACAAATCTATCCGTTTTTTAAAAAAATTGCCACATTTTCCCATCTCACCTGCTCCCCCCCATGTATATTAAGGTGTTAGGGTTTTTTTAAAAAAAATATTGTAATAAAAAATGAACTAAAACAAAAACTGCCATCCATTCATGGACCAGCTAACTATGGCATCAACAATGAGTGAATAGATGGCCATGTATACTCTGTCATAATTTTTCTTTGTATGCTGAAGAGAATAAATTTACAATCATCCTCAGAGCCCACTAACCAGCTTGGGGCAGGTAGGCCTTTGCCAAGTATGTAAAGTTGTACTGACATCTGGAAAATTTGGTCATACTCAGCCTAATCTTCTAAGCTTTGCAAGAAAAGAATCATGATAAAGGAATTTCACTATAGTCAAAACATTCTCAAAATACTGACAACTCCAATGACTAGAATAGGAAACTTGAACTGCAACTGTTTGTCACATTTTTTAGCCATTACTTCAACACCAAGCAATTTTTTAACATTTGACAGATAGAATTGACTCCCAGAATATCAGCTGCCACTTTTTTTCTTCCTCCAAATTCCTTGCCAATTTTCCTTCCCATTTTCTGTAAAGCCTTTGATACAACTTCCTAGTTGTTATGCCCTACTGTGTGGTAAGCCAGTATGCAGTAGTGGTTTAAGACTCTGGGAGACCTGGGTTCAAATTCCTCCTTGACCATGAAAACCCATTCAGTGACCTTGGACAAATCACATTCTTTCAGCCCCAGAAGAAGGCGATGCCAAACGTTCTCTGAACAAATCTTGCCAAGAAAACCCCCTGAAAGGTAGTTGTTGCTGCTATATTTATTTCTATCTTGCCTTTTTTGACAGATTGGGGCTCAAAGTGGCTTACAACAATAAAAAAAGACATTGTTAAAAATTCACAAGATAGAAAAGTTAAAACAAGAATAAACAATAAAAAATTAAAACTAGAATAAAACATGCATCATTAAAACATACCAGCACAACAATTAGCAATATGCAGCACATTGTGTAGGACAGACCTAATAGCGTCACTCATCAAATGCCTGTCAGAATAGAAATGTCTTTATTTGTTTGAAAAAAAAAATACAGGGAGGGTGCCAGTCTAACATCTTTGGGAAGAGGGTTCCAGAGCCTGGGGGCAGTCACTGAGAAGGTCCTCTCTTGTGTTCTCCCCAGATGTACCAGATCAATTAAAGTTATGGGAATTTGTAATGGAGAATATGGTCCTTCAAATAACCTGGACCTGAGCCATATTCTTTAAAGGTTATAACTAGCACTTTGAATTCTGCCAGAAATGGATCAGCAGCCAGTGGAGCTGTTGCAATAAGGGAGTTGTGTGATACTTGTACTCAGCCACAGTTAGCTATCTGACTGTGGCTGTTTGGACCAGATGAAATTTCTGAACACTCTTCAAAGGCAGCACATTACAGTAATACAACTGTGATATAACTAAGGCATGTGTCACCATGGCCAGATCTGATATCTCAAGGAAAGGGTGTAGCTGGTGCACAAGCTTTAACTATGCAAATGCACTGCTGACCACCACTGAAACCTGAGCAGGAGCACACCCAAGCTGCAAACCTGAGTTTTCATTGGAAGTGTAAACCCATCCAGCACAGGCTGATTTTCTATTCTCTGATCTGCCTTTTGGCTGACCAGGTGCACCTCCATCTTGTCTGGATTAAATTTCAGTTTGTTCATCCTCATCCAGTCCGTGCCTGTTGACAAGCACCATTTTAGGACCAAAAATATCTTTCTTGTTTTGTGATGGAAAGGAGTAAATAGAATTGAGTGTCATCTGCATACTGATGACATTGAATCCGAAAACTCCAGAAACCTTTCCCAGAATTTTAAATATATATGTTAATAGCATGGGGGACAAAGCCAAACCCTGACGGACCTCACAGACCAACAGCTAAGGTGCTGAACAGGAGTCCCCCAGCACCATCGTTTGGGTTCTCCCCTCCAGAAAGGAATGAAGCCGATGTAAAACGGTGCCTCCAAGTCCCATCCCAGCAAAGCCGCCCAGAGGGATACCATGGTTGATGGTATTGAATCTTTCAAGAGGCCCAGCAGAACTAACAGCAGAGCCCCAGTGTAGCTCATCCATTAAGGCAACTTAGGCTGCCTTTGTTCTATAATCAAAGCTAAGACCATACTGAAATGAATATATATAACATATCTCATTCAGAAATCCCTGAAGCTGCAAAGGCACCACACACTCAGAACCTTCTCTAACAGTGGAATGTTAGCGACTGTCTAAAAATTATCCAGAATGATGGGATTCAGGTAGTGCTTTTTTCAGTAATTATTTTATAACATCCTCCCTAAGACAAGCTGGAACTCTGCCTTGTTTTAGTAAGGCATTAACCATTCCCTCTATCCATTCAGCTAGCCCCCTTTAGCTTGTTTTTTTTTAAATAAACCAGGAATAAGCCAAGAAGAGCTCCAATAAGCCAGGAAGGAAGGGAGCCAAAGGTGTAGTGGTTTGAGCATTGAACTAGGACTCTGGAGACCAGGGTTCAAACCCAGTGAACTTCAGAAACCCACCTTGGCAAGTTGTATTCTTTCAGCCTCAGAAGAAGGCAAAAGCAAGCCCCCTCTGACCAAATCTTGCCAAGAAAACCCCATGATAGGTTCACCTTAGGGTTGCCATAAGTTGCAAATATACTGAAGGCACACAATAACAACAGCAGCAGCAGCAACAACAACAACAACAGCAGCAAGGAAGGGCAAGGATCTAGGACACATCTTGTGACTATTATATCTCTAAAAATCCTTTCTAAATTCTCAGGTTGCACAAACTGAAAAGTATCTATTGTCACCATACAAGCAGGAGAGCAGAGTTATATCTAGTGGATCTGTATCAGTTATAGTATCAAAGTCAGAGTGGATCTGAGCAATTTTATCCTCAAATTTCTGGGTCATCAGCTGTTTGCAGTGCACTGTTGAGCGATCTGGATTTTCCCGTTTTGACCTGTGTATTTGAAATCTCATTCAGGTTCTCTATGGTGGAAATGACTTGAAGAACACAACTGTGGGTAAAGAACGTGTACCCACTCAGGTGTTGTTGGACTAAAACCACCATCAGCTCAATCCAGCATAGCTAAAGGTGAGGGATGAAAGGAGTTGTAGGCAAAAGCTTAGACTGCAAGTTACTTTTTAAAAGATATTTAGTTCCCACTATTTGTAACAGAACTTATTGTCATAACTTATTACAGTATTACAAAAAAAGGTGCTTTGTTGCATTACATGTTGGATAGTTCACTACATTTCATTTATTTTTTTTTAAATGCATAAGGGTTGATAAGTCAATGGCATACCTGAAGAAATATCTCTAAAAATACTATGAAGGGAACTTGCTTTCTGCTGCTCCAGAGACAAGAACAAGAACAAATGGATTCAAATTATAAGAAAAGCACTAACATAACTGAACAAGTAAAAAAGCCTATGCACATGAAACTACTGGAATAATGCATATTTTTCTCTCTACGCCACCCACCCACTGCATATCCATTTCCTCTCCTCTTCCCTTCCTTTGCTATTTTTATGTGTAGACTGTAAGACTTTAGTTTAGCAGCATGTCTTGCATACATATATAATGTCATATGTGTGTTTATTAGAATAGTTAATAAACAGAACTATTTAAATGCATCAGCAAAAATGTTCAGCTTCCCAGTTTCATTTTGCTAAGACATTTAGATAATTATGCAGCCCCTGGGATTTAGAACAAACTTGTCATAAGTAATGTTTGTTTTGAAATCATCTGGTATCATATATATGTAGGTATGTTTATAGCATAATGCTGTGGATGTCATTTATATGGATTTCAGCAAAGCTCCTATAATATTTTGATTAGCAAACTGATTAAATGTGGAATAGATGGGAACACTGTCAGATGAACCCATAATTTGTTAGAAAACCATGCTCAAAGAGCTGTCATCAACAGCTGCACCAGAAGGAGGTCTCAAGTGGAGTGTCTCAGGGTTCTGTCCTAGGGCTATTAGTCTTCAACATTTTTATAAATGACTTAGATGATGGGGTGAATCCTTATTAAGACTGCAAATGACACAAAACCGGAGTGGGTGACTAACATAGTGGAAGAAAGGAACAGATTTAAAAGGACCTAGACAACTAAGAAAATTGGGCGGTAATTAATAAAATGAAATGCAAAATTCTACACTTAGGCCACAAAAGCCAAATGCACAGGTATAGAACGAGGGATACATGGCTCAGCAGTACTATATGTGAAAAGGACCTTGGGATAATTGTTGATTGTCGAACACAAGCCAAGAGTGTGAGGCTTCAGCAAAGAAGGTGAATATTACTTTAGCCTGCATTAATCAAAACATAGTTTCGAATTTAAAGAAAGTAATTGTTCTACTCTATTATACACTGGTGAGCCCTCGCCTGCAGTACTGCATCCAGTTCTAGGTGTCCCATTTTAAGAAGGATATAGACACACTGGAGCAGTTTCAGAGCAGTAAGAACAGTTTGGCAATGGAACCAATTACCTAGAGAGTTGGTGGAGTCTCCTTCTCTAGACATCTTCAAAAACAGACTGGACAGCTACCTGCTGGGGATGCTTTAGCTGTAGATCCTTCACTGAGTAGGGGTTGGATTTGATTGCCCATTAGATCCCTTCCAACTGTATGATTCTATGATTCTACAGCATCCTGTATTTATGACATATATTTACAAAGCATCATACACATTTATACAAAATAAGAGTAAGTAATAAGAGTAAGTAAATAAATCGAATCTGAGAATCTAAGCCATTTCCTGCTCGTTTCTGATTTCAATTTTATCCTTAATCAGCCTCTAACTACCCTTTTAAAAATGTGATTGGCCTCTGCACCTTTGCAAACAATGACCCTTGCTATACAAATGCAATTTGCAATCTCACCTAACAAAATGACATCCTAAAGCTTATTGGATTATAAAATATGTATCTCAATTTGGCTCAGGTGGTATGGATTTTTTCTACTTAGGTTTTGGAAACACTGGGTGGAACTGTAGGCTGGGAACATATGCATATGCATCTGTCAGTAACAAACAGCATGCCAATAGTAATCCAGAATGATTGCATTTTTGTTGTGTCTTTTAATGACTTGCATTCAGTAGCATACAGCATCTGCCACTAACAATTAGCTGTAACAAGAGTACATCTGTAGGAAAAAACATGAGGTGGACAAAATAGGATTAAGTTTATTGGGTGAGACATGAGGTTGTCATTTCTAAACCAAGTGACATTCTAAAACATGAACCCTGAAGAAGGAAGGGGCTAGGCAAGATCAGTGGATCTATTGTGGTGAAAAATCCATACCAGAATGTTATGCCATACATAAATCCTGCACGTTATATAAATATACATGTACTGTATTTATTTATTTTACAACATTTACCCTATCTCTGAAATATAAGTTTCCATGGATGAGAATCACTGAAAGAAGGGAAAGAAATTACAAGGTGGTCAGCAGGGAATAATAGCCATAGCAGCAGGATGGTAGGAAATGTTTACACTGAAGTCCTGCTTCACCCACGCTTGCACATTCATCACATACATTCCAGGGTCCCCCCCTCCCCCTAGTAGCCTTTTATGAAATATCTATGTATCTTCAAGCTTTTCTTTCTCCATCACAACCACAAGGTATTTGTAAGCAAATTGAATAAAAGAGACAAATGGAGGAGCTACTCAAAGAGTCTCTTATTTCATACAATCATTATGAATATGATAGACCCACTCTGTATTGTTTTTGTTTTTGTTTCTGTTGGTGTAATAAACCAAGTCTGAACTGAGCCATTCTTTAGAGGCACACATGGGGATTGGGTGGGGGACTGGACTTTTGTTGTTATGTGCCATCAAACTGACTTTGACTTATTTGGCCACCCTATGATTGAGACTTCCAAGACCCCGGTCATCAACAGCCCTGATCAGGTCTTGCAAGATCGTAGCTGTGGCTTCCTTGATTAAGTCTATTCATCTGTAATGTGGTCTCCTTCTTTTCTACTGACTTCTACTTCCATGAGCATTCTCACCTTTTCCAATGAATCCTTTATATAGAATTCCAGTGAATTCTTTGTGTAGAAAGTACGTTTTCCTCAGCCTGTAGGGTCACAGGATGTGATGAACTGCTTTTGCAGGGCAGGGTGAAATTCACCATTTCATTTATGTAAGCTGACAATTATGGGATAGAACCCTGTTATTTTATGCATGTGGCTGGACTTATTTGGCCATTGTGCAATGTTCATATTCAGTTTGTCAAAATGCATTAGTGGCATCCCAAAAGTGTAACTATTTTACATGGGATGAAATCCTATTGTTTGTTTCACCCAGAGTAGGGCTATTAAATTAATTGGATTTACCTACATGTTGACTCATTGATTCAATGAGTCTATTGTAGTTGGGACTAACCAACAGAATTCCAGCCATGCAATTGTGCATTTTTGCATGGTGTGTAACTATTTGCCACAGCCTTTAATGTACCTCCATATTCACCGGGATTGCAGAAATAGTTAGTGCACATTCCCCATTGCAGATTGGGGCAATAAGTAGGCAGACTAGCAGATATCAGTTGCACACTGTCAGTATTCAGCAGAACTACCAAGGTGAAACTACATGAGTATACATTTACACTACACAAGAGTGATGCAGGATTTCAGCCAGTGTGTCTTTGTGTTGCTGAAACCCACTGTGGGGAGACTCTAACATTTACTTGCAGATTGTCTATATGGAATGCTTTAATAAGTGATGAATGAATTTAAAAGCTTCAGTGACTTCCCCCATCTCGTAATTCGTTGCTGCTGCCTTGTGCTAGGTGCTTTCCCTTTCAGCTCTAATCTCTGTTGACTGCTAGATGTAAGCTGAACAGACAAATGGTCTTAAATCATGCAAAGCAAATTGCACATGGAATGAACACTGTTTGTTTAATAAACAATTAGTTAATAATTTAGCATACCATAGAGTGGGTGAAGTTTCCCTTGGTAAGAATTCTGGGCTGTAGCAAAATGGAGATCCATTCAAAGCCCATGATTGCTAGGAGCTCCCTTGTTGCCATGCATCCCAGTAATTTGCATCCACTTGCAGATGCTTGTCTGGCTACAGGCAAAAGGCCTATCACTATGGCCTTGCACACTCATTAGCTCTCCTGGCCCTGCTACCCATGTCACATGCCACCTTCTTGCTCTCAGATGAATACATTAATCACAGGGTGTAGCAAAGAAGATGTTTATACATGCAAGCTTTTGTGCCACTGGGAATCTCACACAGGTTTCCTGCTACAAAGAAGTGTGTACAATACTATATGCAAAGTCTTCCCATTTCCAAAATCCATAATCCAGTGATTGGAGGGTTTCAGGACATGGGCCTCATGGACTACTCCCTCATACATTGCCCCCTCCACCAATAGTTCTAAGATATACCCAGGGCTATTCTTTTTGTCTAAACTCAGTATCTGATCACAGATTTGAATTTGGTAATATAGTAGTGCGCCCGCGTCATACGTGGGTGCGTCATACGTGGGCGCATCATAGAAGCCGCGCTGGAAAAAAGCCTTGCAAACCCCAGAAGAAGTAATGGGGCATGTATTGTGGTGTGCGTGCAGCGCTGTGCGGCAGGCACAAGCCCCATTACTTCTAATGGGGCTCGAGCTTACGCACACTGTGCTCTATCTCTCATTTCCATCTGATTCCAAAGAAGTTGTTTCTTTCCAAAACCAGTGTCTGCTTTCAGTAATGGACTGAATAAGGGTGAACAAATTGAAACTTAATCAGGTGCTCCTGGTTAGATGAAGGTGGATCAGGGAAATAGGGACTCTGCCCATGTTGGATGGGAATACATTCCCCCTGGAATCTCAGGTTCTTAGTTTAGATGTGCTTTTGGACTCAGATCTGAGACTGGATGCCCAATTCTCAGCAGTAGCCTGATGTGCATTTCCACAGTTAAAATTAGCACACATCTTCCTTGAGAAATCAGGTCTGGCTGTGGTGGCACATGTCTTCATTACATTCCATCTGGACTATTTTAATACACTCTATGGGCATGTCTACACCAGCTACTTAAATCTGGGGCCAGTCCAGAGTATTATACCCCATATTGGCTCCAGACTGATCTTGATGGTAACCACACGTGCTCAATCTGGTGCGATGCCACATCATGCACAGCAGGAGGCAAATCTACTCTTTCTCTATGCCTTTGTCATCTTGATTCTGCATGTATGCTTAGAAATGAGCCAAGACTATGTTTATTATTATTTTATTTATTGCACTTATATTCCACCTTTCTCCCTAAATGGGATTATGTTTATGGTAGTTAATCCATATGAAGATACAGAAGCTGCTTTAATAATGGGTCACAATCCTTGTCCACCTAGACAAGGTTTTAGTGTTTTCTGCTTTGATTGGAATCAGCTGTCCAGTTTATTAACACCCCCCCCATTAACTACTATTTGATCCTCTTTTAACAAATGGACATTCTAGGACCTTGTGAATGAAAAAAAAACCTGGTGGTCTACCAGCACTGAAGTATGGCCTTTTTCCTGATCTTCCAAACATAGCTAACAGAAATTGTGAATGTATCCCCGGATGAAAAAAGTATGGACAAAAAATGGTCTATCACTGCTGAAGTCTGAAGCAAAGTCCAAAAATGGGAGTGGGGGAGGCAGGTACATTCTGGGATCTGAACTATGTTAAATTTTAAAGAGAGGTATTCTGTGTTCTCAATTTTTCTTGCTTTAATTATCTTCAGACATAGCTCCCTGTTCTGAGACGGGGAATCAGCTGCCATGGAAACCTTGCAAATGCCCTTTTCTTGCAGTTATTTCCTGAAACACAGTGGAAGAAAATTATCTCCTGGCAGTATTGTAAGAAATGTGACTTTGTCATTATCCCTCTCCTTGGTCACTGTGGAATTCTTTTGTGCGTGTCTGCATCTTGTATGCATGTGGCTGTAACATGAAGATAAAAAGCTCAGAAACAGGGGAGAGTTTCACCATATATGGTCATGGACTCAAATGTCTGCCTTGTTGGGACAGGCTGTTGAAACCCCATGGTGTGATTCTCCACAAACCTGGAATTGCTCAAGGCTGGCTTCTGATATCCTTCTGTTAGATATTAGCCCGTAATTTTGAAAAATTCAATAGAGAGATTTTAGCCTTTGCCACTATTGACATCTTGAAACATCTTGCTGTCCCCAAACTCTATCCCCTTGAGTGTTTCATGCAGGAGCTGCACCAAACACGAAATTTGTTGCCTTGCTGAAAATTTCAGTAGGGCAGTATTAGCTCCCAAAACTAAAATTCCCTTTAAAAATAAGGTACAAGGTATTATGTGTTTTATTTTAAAGCAGAATTGCCCTTCTAAAATTCTCTTGGAAGCATGACTCTGCTTCAATTCAAAATATGTTCTTCCTACATGCAACATCGCTTTTTTGAAACCACACCACTAAAATTCAGTGCATCATCACCTGAGGAGGGGAAAGGACAGCCGTGTAATTCCCTGATCCACAGAAGAGATCTACCCTTAATGAATATCTATGCATGAATCAAGGTGGCTTTGTTGTTGTTGTTAGTTGCCTTTGGGCCAATTTTGACACTTGGTGACCTTGTGTATGAGACATCTCCAAGCCCCCTTGTACTCAATCACTCTGCTCAAGTCCTGAAGGCTCAGGGCCATGGTCTCATTAATTGAGCCTATCCATCTAGTATGCAGCTTCCTCTCTTTCTACCCCCCCCCCCTTGCCTAGCTTTGTTGTCTTTTCTGGGAAGTCTTATATTCTCATGATATAGTCAAAGTACGACAGCCTCAGTTTAGTTATCTCAGGCCCGGTACAGATGGGCCTTTTGCAGCGCGCCCATGACATGCTAGGGTTGCTCATGGCAGGGTGTGAACACACCCTCTACAACCCTAGCATGTCATGGGCACGCCGCAGCTGCGCGGTACCATCCAAATGGTGTGCACAGCAATGACATGCCAGCAGCACATCATCCAAATGGGGCTGCACCGCTTTGGCACAGTGCAAGTGCACCCAAAAAAGGAGCCGCTTTCGCGTGCTCCTTTCTTGCTGTGCAGCAGCGCCATGCAATTTAGTTGCTATGGCGCTGCTGCGGAGCAAGGAGAGGTGCCTCCCCGACACCTCTTTTTGGTGCTCAGTACCGCACCTCAGCCTCCAGGGAGAGTTAAAACTTTATCTGTTCTGGGACCCATTTGTTTGTCTTTATGGCTGTTCATGCTATCCTCAGCACTCTTCTCCAGCACCATGTCTCAAACGAATTGATTTTCTTTCTAGGTGACCCAAGGCAGCTTAAACAATCTAAATTTCCAATATAAGATGCCATTATGCATCCAGTATAAACATACAAGAGAGCCAGCATGGTGTAGTGGTTTGAGCATTGGACTGCAACTCAAAACCAGAGTTCGATTCCCTGCTCAGCCATGGAAACACACTGGACGGCCTTGGGTGAGTCATATACTCTCAGCTGCATAAGACCCCATGACTGGTTTGCCATAGGGCCACCATAAGTTGTAAATGAATTGAAGGCACATAACAACAACAATAACAACAATATACAAAAGGAACAAAGGCCACCGATAAAACAAATCTTTCAGTAAAATACCTATGTGATAGCGAGGTCTGTGGAATGTCTTCAAAACACTTGATCATAGAGATACATGCTTGTTATATGTTGTCCTAGTTTACATACCTGTGCAAAACATGTGACCACCAAATAATGAAAATCACCATTCAGCCCCTAAGGAACTCATCCATAGCAGCAGTTCATGAATTCTGTGTGCATCCTTCCCACAGACTTCATTATTCTCTTGTTGTGCTTGGCTAATTTGCTTTTAATCGTATCAAATTATCCACCATTCATATCAGATGCTGTTTATGAGTACTAATTACCCAACTCTAACTATTTTTGGTTATTACAGAGTCCTTTGGCTTTCAGTCACAGGCTGTCCCTTGTTGTAAGACAATGACATTTAACTTTAAGATAGAGGAGAAAAGACTTTGCATGTCAGTAGCACATACAGTAACTGAAACAGGATAGTATAGTGGCCTGAGGTTGGACTGGGGCTGTGTCTGCACTACCGAAAAAATCAAGGCTGACTGCACTTTAACTGCTATGGCTCAGTGCTATGGAATTCTGGGAACTGAAGTTCTGTCAGACATTTTCACCTTCTCTGTCAAGGAGCTCTAGTGCCACAACAAATGAGAGTTTCCAGAATTCCCTAGCACTGAGCCATGGCAGTTGTCAAAGCCATTAATTCTGGATTGTAGATGTAGCCTCTGTGATAAACTTATTGTAGGGTCACCATAAGTTACAAATGAAAAGAAATAACAACAACAACAACAACAACAACAACAACAAAAACGTGCATGTTGAAGGGCAGGTTGAAAGAGAGCTTGGAAAAATGACTTTAAAAAAAGATTACAACTCCTATGTTGACTGTGGGGCTCTGGAAGCCGTAGTCCAAAACAGTAATTCACCCAAGTTCTGAATGTGTATACCGTGGGGGGAAATGAAGTTAAGGAGAGAGGAGATGGAAATGTCTTTATTACATGTTGCTAAAAACCTAATAAGATGTTTGGAGATATTTGGCAAATGTGGGTGCTACAGCACTCTTTTGTCTTTATGCATTTAATCTTTCTCCCTCTTTATTCTATTTTTTTTAAAAATAAAATCCCAGCTCTTCACTCTATTTCCTATCTGCTATTTGCTTAGCACTTTGAAACTCCAGCTGATCATTTATGCTGACAGGTCTTAACTGGGTTTCATATGCAGTTTGATGTGGGTGGCAGCAGGGTGCTTCTGAAGGCCTGAAAGGTGTTATGTCTATAAAGATGGCACTCCTGTCAGCAGCATCAGTGATGAAAAGCATAAGCTTTTCATTTGAGATATTTTGCAATAAGAGGTAAAGAAAAAAGCCTCTGCTGTTAAGGGCCTTTGAAATTCAAATTTTAGTTACGAAGCAACACGAGAAGAACTAAAGAGACTTTTCTTTAAAAAAAATGTTTGATGCCCTCCTTGGATATTGAGCTATTTCAAACCAGCTCCAAGTATTTTCTAAATTGCTCTTTAAATAAGTCAGCCCAAAGCCCTTTTAACAAATTTTATTGGAATGGAGCAATGATATGCCATGAGGGTAACTTTCCCATTGACTTTTATGAAGTGTGAGATATATTCTGCATATGGCTGCAGCAGGTACTGTGGCTTGGGCAAAAAGAACTGTTCATGCTCTTCCACATGAATGCTTGAGATTTCCAAATCCTTTACCAATTGCAGCTCCTGATATCCTTTCCCATGCCTCAGCAGGTCTTAAAAACCAGGTAGCTCTCCAGAATCAGCCACAGTATTTTCATTTCATTATAAGAGTGTGGATAGTGAAGAAAGCTGAGAGGAAGAAAATATATGTATTTCAAATGTGCTGCGGGCAAACAGCTCCATGGATACAAGGACTGCTTAAAAAAGAGAAACGAATTAGTCTTTGAACCAAAACATACTGCAGAAATAATCCCATTTGAGACTACTTTAACTAGTGTAATGCTAGAGTATTCTGGAAACTAGTTTTGAAAGACATTTAGCCTTCTCTGTCAGAGAGCTCTGGTGCTACAATAAACTACAATTCCCAGGATTCCCTAGCACTGAGCCAGGGTATTTAAAGTGGTCTCAAACTGGATTATTTCTGCAGTGTGTTTTGGACCTTAGAGCACATTAAGCTTGAGCTCTCACTAGAAGTGAAAATGACTAAACTGGAGCTGTCATATTTTGGATATATCATGAGATGAAGTGGCTCACTGACAACCCCACATGGCAAGACTTGGTAACATGGAAGATAGAAAACAAGAAGATTACACTACAGATGGTTCTGACATCATTTTGTTAGGACAAAGAATGGGCCAAACCACAGTTTTGGTGTGGGCAGTCCAGACATTGTCTGGACTGCCCACACCTTTCATTTGCATGCCATGGTGGGCATCCTCCTAGGCCACCCAACATATCTGCTACCCCATGAGTTAGAGTTCATGGGAGGGATTTAGGTCAGAGGGAGGGCAGAGGGCAGAGCATTCCCTCCCCTCATCAGGGCAGTGGAGGAGGAGGAGGAAAGAGCTGAAGGAAGGATGGAAAAAAGGGAAATCTGACAGGAGGCAGGGTGACAGGAGGCAAAAAGGGGGAATCATGGTGACTGACAGGGGCTGCAAAGGGCTGTCAGAGGGACGGCAGAGGGGGGAAACTGGAGAAAGCGACGGAGGAGGAAGAGGATGAGGATGAGGATGAAGGAGCCAGGGGAGGAGAAGAAGGGGGCCATGGAGGGCATTCTATAACGGAGCAGGAGAGGAGGAGAAGGAAGAGGCAGGAGGAAGGGTCAATTCAGGGCAGGTCAGAGGGAGGAGAGGGTCGGAAGGAGGAAGAAGAGGATTGCCAAGGGAAATTGGGCTGCGGGGCCAAACCGGAGGAGGGATGTAGGGAAATCAGGCTGAGGAAGGAGCCTCTCTTGCTCTTTATTTTTTATTTTTGACAGTCTATGCGCATGATTTTTGGGTGACAGAATGTGTGTGTGCTTGTGCTACTTTCATTTCCTCTTGCTCCTGGAACAGCACCTTATAAGAGGCTGTATTATTATTGTTGTTATTATTATTATTTGTGTTAAATGCAGATGCTACAATCAGAATGCCTGTGCTACATTTCCCTTTTATTTCCAACTGATTCAGTGGGTCTACTTTAGTTGGAACTGACAGGTCACTCTCTCTCAGCCTCAGTGGAAGGCAATGGCAAACCTCCTCTGAAGAGAAACTAAGCAGGACGAAGGGTCAGTTCAGGGCAGGTCAGAGGGAGGGCACGAACGGAGCTCGCACCAGGCACCTTCCCCCCCTTTATTATTTTTTAAAAATATTTTTGGCAGTCTATGCGCATGATTTTTGCTTCAGGTAGTAGATATATATTAGATAGAACGTGGCTAGCTGCTTGTTGACTTTCCCTTTCATTTCCAGCAAAGGAAATACTGCAAAGAGCACTTTGCAAAAAACTTTTTTTCCTTTGCGAATGAATGCTACAATGCGAATATTACAATGTTTCTCTTTCCAATTTGGCAAATTGATACAGCTTTTGCTACTGTCTCTAAGGAATTCAGGGGTAGCCTGGGGAAAGCAAAAAAGAATGCATGGCATCGCATCCTTTTCTGGCATTCTGAAGTTAGGGATTTATTATTATTATTATTATTACATGTGTATGAGGCATTCTGGGGTGGCAAGGAGGGGGGATACAGTATGCAGAGATGACATTAGCTTGCATTTTGGGGTTGAAAACGGGGCCAAGGGGAGATCATAACCTGCACTGACCCAAATACCCACAACACACACACACACACACACACACACACACACACACACACACGAGGTTTTAATTTGACAGAATCTGCACATACAGGTGCCTTTAAAAAAAAGGAGGGGGAAGGACACTTCTGATGGGCCAATGAGTGCAGGATTGTCACCTATGACGATTGCGGAAGTAAATTTGATTGACAGGAAAGGCACCTTCAATTTAACCCACTTTCTCTGAGAGGCCATTCAGGGTTAAAATACCCTGATTGGTAGTCAGCACTTGCTTCCGGAGGGATTTGGGGAGGAGGAAATTGAAGCTTCCCAGTTCCTTCCAGTGCAAAAAGGTCAGATGTGAATATGGATTATGCCACTTACTTCAAAATGTGGTAGGACAGTCCTGCTCTCTGTTCAACTAAGCAGGGCCCTAGACCTCTGCTCAGGGCCTGCCTTAACAGCGTCATTAATAAGTGATAAAACTAAATAGTAGACATGCACTGTGGCCTTTTGCAATCAGATTTACACCATAAAATGATGCACAGACACATATGTGTGATATTTATGTTCATCTGCATATTAAAGTCCACTGCTTATATTAAAAAATAAACCCAGGAGAATAAAAATTAGATTGTTGCAAATGTATTCCCAGGATGCAAAGTACAAACTGCTACCGCTAAAAATGTGTAAGAACTGCCAAGTTCTACGCAGGAAGTTATGCAAGTAGGAAAGAACAGATGTTTCTGCTATCTCTGCTTTCATACTGTTTGACACAAATGTTTTTTCTCTCTGAGCTGTATAATTCCAAGCTGCAGGTGAACATTTGGAATGTTCCCCCACAAAAAATTGTCATTGTGCATAATGAAGCAGGAATTGGATTAGACAATCATTGGGATCATTTCCAGCCTTCTGATTCTATGGCTGGTGCTTTCTCCTTAATGTGCAGACTTTTCAGGAGAGCACATCCAAACATTTAGCCCTACCCCAGTTTGAAGCCTGATACAGTTGGCCGTTCTTATACACTGATTTTTCATACATGGATTCAAGCATCCATGGTTTGAAAATGTTTTTAAAAAGTATAAATTTCAAATATCAAACCTTGATTTTCCATTTTTATAAGAGACACCAATTTGCTATGTCATTATATTTAATGGGACTTGAGCATCCACAGATTTTGTTATCCACAGGGGATCTTGGAACCAAACCCCGGCATATAACAAGGGTCCACTGTACTGTATCTAAATCAGGAAAAGCTCACTAGATCTTGGAATATTACATTACCAAGCGATTTGTTACTTCTTGTTCAATACCTTTAGATTCTTTTAGATACCAGATTCTAGGTAAACACTGCTTGCTGCCTGGCATTAAAAGAATAAGCTGTTATATAGCGTTGCTATCATCTACTTTTTGTTCTTTTTGAATTACTTTAAAAATACTGTTTAAAATACCTAGCCCTACACAGCAGAGAGGTTTGTCTACCAAATATATAAGCAGATCCTGAAATACAGTTGGTCCTCTGTATCCATGGATCCTTTATCCATGGACTCAATCAGCTTGTGGACTTCAGCAGCCACAGGGGAACCTGGAACAAAACTCCAGCAGATACCAAGACCCCACTGTCATCACATACTCCTACATCCAAGCAACCCAAAATCTTCCAAAATGAACCCCCATAAAGTTTTTGAAGGAATAATCGTTACTTGTATACTAAAAATTAAATGACATTTATAGGCATGACATTAATTTTTTTAAAAATTAATGATACTTAAAATATAACAATTTGGAAAGTAATGCATTACAGGAAATATTGAAATATGTTGCTTTCATGTTCTGAGTTTTACCACCATTTGACTGTTGATTGTAGAAACAGATCAGCAAAGACAGACCCTTAAATGTAGCTACCATAACTAGGGTGGTTGTTCTACAATACATAAGTCAAGAAAAATAAGTGCCAACAAATGTATGAAATAGAAACCTCTAGAGAAGAAGTGCTTGCAGGGCTGGTTCTAATATACCAAGAATGTTCCAACTTAAGAGAGTGTCCTTTTCTATACTAATGTGTCCTTTTAAGCTTATTTGGTGGAAGCAGCCATGCTCTGAGCAGAACCAAGAGTCTGGGAGCTGCCATTTAAATTATGCACAATGCCCCCCCCAAAAAAAATTCTGGGCCTATGAGACATAAAGGTATCTCTCCAGCTGACTGATGGTGCCAGGTGTTGGCATCATGCCTCCTTACTTAGGTTTAATCTTGCACTCAATAGATGAAAATGATTTGGCCCACCAGATGTTTTGCACATCAGATCCCATAAACCTACTATTGGCCATAAAGAATGTGTTTGATGGGAGTAGAAGTCCAAAGTATAAGAAGAAACAAACATTTCTTAGTGTTGCAGTACATCATGATGAATGGAGACTGGAAGCACTGAAGGGCTCTGTGTTTGGGCTGCTGCTATAACTGCTGTATTGCAAAGTGTTATCATGGTACTGCTTCCTGGAGGAGGAAAGGGGGAAGAAGAAATACTGCAAAATTGGGTTGTTACCAAAATGTAGGACAATATTTAATAGGGAGAGATTAATCTTGTTGCCAGTGGAGAATCTCTTTGTCATATGGGATGCCCTCAGTCACTTTGGGTGGGATGGCAATCACCCTCTGGGTAATCAAGAACAATTCTTAGATGTATGACTACATCACTATTCCAAGATCTGTCCAATGTTTGGCAGACAAAGCTCCTTCCTACCTAGAGCTAGACTTTCCCCTGTGTTCCTTTAAAAGATAATGAGTTCAGCTCCTCAGTTTTCAGAAGCCATGGTAGTGAATTTCTTATTCCTCTTTCCATTTTGCTAGATTGCAGCAGCTGTTGAGAACATATGTCAAATGTGTGGCAAGCCTCTCTGCAAGATGAAATAGCTCTGGAATTGTGAGCGTCTCCTGCAAACCACATCTGTTTCTTGTGGACATGTAAATGTTTGTAAAATGGCTGTCATCTCTCAAGAAAGACAGGAGCAGGGTGAATCCCTTTGCTTCCTTGGGAGCACATCAGAAGGTGATAACTGTGCCAGATCAAGATATTTTGTTGCCCAAACATAGCAGCAAATGATAATTCCTTCTCCCCCATTCTGAGCTAACACTTGAAAAGTCTTATTGCACCACTCTGATGTCAATTACTCTTTTTCTCTGCATAACAGAGTTAACCATGGATGAAAACAGCGGCTGCCTTTTCCAGAATATTCAGATATAGAGATTTAAACCTGAAGTAGAGTGACAATCAACTAAGGTAAAGCAGTTTTCTAAAATTGCCAAGGCTCATCTCTCAGTCTGGCAATAGTTTTGCCAACACAATCCCAACAAAGCATTTGGGACACTATTACTACTTGCTGACAACAACACAGATATGGAACAACTGCTAAGGAAGACCAAGGAGGAAAGTGCAAAGGCAGCCTTATTGTTGAACATAAAGAAAACAAAAAATAATTACCATAGAAAATTTACACAGATTCAACCTAGACAATGAGGAAATAGAAATAGTAAAATAATTTTCATACCTGAATCAAATATTTATCAGATTGGGTAATGCAGTCAAGAAATCATAAGAAGACTAAGATTGGGGAGGGCAGCTATGAGAGAATTAGAAAATATCCTATAACAGTGGTGGTGAACCTATGGCACGAGTGCCAGAGGTGGCACTCAGAGCCCTTTCTGTGGGCACATATGCTGTTGCCCCAGCACAGAGTTTGCCAGAGTTTGTTACTAGAAAGCCAGAGGGACATGGCACTTTGTGATAAATAGTAGGTTTTCGTTTGCTGTTTGGACACTCAGTCTCTAAAACGTTTGCCATCACTGTCCAATAATATAAAGACATACAACTGAGCACAAAAGTTAGAATCATACAAGCCATTGTATTGCCTATTACCATGTACGGATGTGAGAGTTGGATAGTTAAGAAAGCAGATAGGAAGAGAATTAATTCATTTGAGATGTGGTGCTAGAGAGGAATGCTGAGGTTACAGCCAAGAAGTCAAGCAAATGGGTCCTAGGATAGATAAACCAGAAGCCAAGATGACAAGACTGTCGTACTTTGGCCACATCATCAGGAGGCACAATTCACTTGGAAGAACAATAATGCAAGGAAAGGTAGAGGGAAGCAGAAAGAGGGGAAGGACATATACTAGATGGATGGACTCTATTAAGGAAGCAGGACCCGAGCAGAGCAGTGGAACATAGGGAGTCTGGGAGATGTTTCATCTACAGGTTCACCATGGGTCAAGATCAACTTGAGGGTGGATAACAACAACAACAAATCCTTATTTACTGAGTCATCTAGTCAGATAGGCATGAGATGAAGCTATAAGTGCTCCAAGTTTGTAGGCATATATCTCTGGACAAAATGATCAACACAAGAGAGCTAGATTCTCACTTTTCTAGAGGTCTAAAATTATTCTTTGTTATGAACAACTGTCAAATATATAAGCTAGTGGCTGTCAGACTTTACATTAACCTGCCTACTTTCCACTTTTGTTCATCTGGTTACTCTCTATTGATGTGCCTTGTCTTGTTTTGTGAGAGATAGCACATATTATTAACTTGACCATGTTTGGATGTCACAATAAATGGGTGAATCTTTGCTTATCAAGGACAAACCATGTGCTGTTTGCTAATGTATACTGGAAATGATTAAACAAACCACAGACCTTTGTCTGGTGATTTGTTTACTATGATATCTGATCCCAGACATACCAAACTTACACCATTAGAAATGTTCAAGTATGCATAACTAGGAGGAGGCTAGTTATGAAAATGATGGCGCTACAGGTGCATTCCTATTTTAATTTGTGAAATTTTAAGAGGACGTGGTATTATTTTTCAACATGACTACCAAGGGCCAAGATCAAAGCTCAAAGGATTCTGAAGGATGCCAGCTGCAATAGGTTACAAAATACCCCGGCATCTATGCCCTGTTTACTTGAAATTATGTGCCACTGAGATCAAAGCAGTTTGTCTCTTTATAAGGATGCTTATTGTATGCATGTGCCTTCATGTCACCTGTCAATTTATGGTGACCCCATGAATTTCATAGGGTTTTCAGAGGAGATTTTTCAAGTTCCTCCCTCTGAAATATAGCCTACAGCACCTGGTATTTGTTGGCAGTTTCCCATCCAAGTACTAAGCAGGCACCAAGGAATCTGGTGCCTTTAGGGTATTTAGTTCAAACAATGCTTATTACCACAGTGTAAATTACACATGAACAAGTGCCTTTGCAGCAGGACCATTTTGTTAAGATGGGGCTGTTAGTTTATTCTTTCACTTATGGAGCTAGAGTAAATAGGCAGTTAGGGGGGGAAGCATGAACAATGACAAAAAAGCAGCATGCACAAACTGTTGGCTTGTCCCGTAGATGACCTTGTCTCTTGAAGGGCAGTCTCTCCCTCCACTCCATAGAAATGTTCTATCTTATGCTCATCTCTACTACCAGTCAACTGTGGTTATTTATATATCTTTTGGGACTGCTGGGTCATTTTATGTGCATCCAGTCAGCTTGGGTTCTCTTAGCTATAGCAGGCATTCCTACTGAATCCTTGAATAAATCATGAATACCACATAGCATAGAATAGTAATTAATATTCTGAAGGCTGCTGGCTGAGTTTTCTAGGGCTAGGAATCTTTTCTTGTTCTTCTTTTTCATTTTCCTTAGAATTTCCAGTGCAGAGGAGAAACTTGTATTTGTACATAAACAAAACAAAAACAAAGGACAAGAGAGCAAACATTTTGAATGCAGAGCTTCTTTCTTTGGGAAAAGATTAAAGCAAAATTAAACATCATGCTTCCCCCAAGAGAGTGCCTATATCACCATTTAAAAATACTTTAAGCTATATTTCAGCTATTCCTTCCCTAGGGGATTTGTTAAATCCCCTTTCAAAGCTACTCAAGGTAGGAGCCATTATTATATCTTGTGGTAGCAAATGTTAGCTGCTGTTATTCTGCAAAAATAGAGCAGTTTGACACCACTTTATCTGCCATGACTCCGTGCTATAGAATTCTGGGATCTGTAGTTTTGTGAGATATTTAACCTTTTCTGTCAGAGAGCTCTCTGGTGCCATAACAATCTGCTTTATTTCTGTAGTGTAGCAGCAGCCATCATAGACTTATCTGCACTGCAGAAATAATGCAGTTTGACATCACTTTAACTGCCACGGCTCTAAGGTGTGGAATCCCAGGATCTGTAGGTTTTTTTTGTGGCATCAGGGCTCTTCTGACATAAAAGATAAAATATCTCACGAGAGTACTATTCTTAGACCCCATTCACACTTTGGAAATATACCAGTGTGAAATCAGGTTATCTCCACAACCTTCAGTGCCATTTCTGGCTTTGCAAAACGGCCAGCTGAATTCGGTTTCCAGGCTGATGTTACTTGAGATGCACCTGCCTGGCGGAGTTGGCAGCAAAAATCCATGCAATAAAATCCAGATGTATCCCAAATTCAGATTGAATGTGGCAGCAATAAGTCACTTTTTAAAGCCTTGCACTAATCTCCTAAAAGTCATGTACCCTCCAATTACTTTTTCTCTAAATCAAAGAGAACCAGGCTGTATAACCTTTCCTGAGAGAAGGTTTCTCCAGCTCCTAGAATCATGTCTATATCCACACTGTGTAAATCACAGAAGTTTGATACCACTTTAACCATAGTCCCATCCTAGAGATTCTTGGGATTTGTAATTTAGCGATTTGTAACTTTCTCTTTGGCCTGTTACAGACGGGCCTAAAAGTACACACTCCACGCGTGCTAGGGTTACAAAGGGGCGTCCTTTCCAGACGCCCCCAATCCTAGGACTTGCGGAGCGCACACAAAATGGCAGCAGCCATTCCACACAACCGCTGCCATTACTACGTCACAACTGCGCCGCCTCTAAATGGGGTGGTGCAGTTGTGACGTAGTGGGGCTGCGCGAGGGCGCCTAGTGTGCCCTTTCCGTGGCCCTGGAAGGAGCTCCGTTTCGGAGCTCCTTCCAGGTTTGCGTCACTGGGCACAGCCTTTAGATGGCTGCGCCCAGCGACGCAGAGGAGAAAGGGGCTCCTCCTCCCCGCCGCTGCGGGGTGTCCTTGGGGCTTGAAGCCCTAAGGACACCCCTTTCCAGGCCTCGGGGAAGCGGCCTTTTGCCGCTTCCCCGTGGCCTAGAAAGTGGAGGATCGGGGCCTCAGCGGCTGCTGCTCTGGCCGCTGAAGCCCCGATCCGTCAGGGAAAGGGGCAGGTGCAGGCCGCCACTTTTCAGCGGTCTGTAATGCGCCTTTCTTTCTTTCTTTCTTTCTTTCCTTCCTTCACACAGTTCTTTCCTTCACACACTCCCTTGAACTATAGCAAGAAACCTCAATTCATCAAACTAAAAATCCCAAGATTCCATAAGCTAGAGCCATAGCAGTTAAAGTGACATCAAATTGCTTTAATAGTGCTGTATGGCTAAATTCCACACAGCAAACAGTATGAGAAGAGTGCATTGCATCAAAAGTATTCCTAGCACCATTTTTTGCTAATATTCACTAGCTATAGCAAGCAAGTCCTCACAGGGGTTTTCCTCTCCAGAGACAGAGTGTTAATGACATAATAGAGTTTTTTAGAAAAAGGGCAGATAACAAAACTTTGAAATGGTAATATGATAGTATAGAAGAAGCCAGCTTTGATGTTGGGAAAATTCAAGGAAATAGATATGCAAATAGAGGTCTCTCTGGGTTTCTTTTCTTCAATTTAGCTCTCTATCAGAGTGATGTGGATGACCCTGGGCACACAACCTGCCCACAACAGCAAAGCGTGAGACTTATGTGAGCTTCTAATAGTGTTGCATCTTTGCCTATCCTGTTTCATTTTGGACTTTAACCACCAGGCAGAGCTCAGCAAAGTCATTTTTATAGGGCAAATCCCAGATTCCTTAGCCAGACACTATCCATGCTAGTTGTGGAATTAATATCAATAAACCATGATACTTGATGAAAAAAATAAAAGTGGTTCATTTCTCAGATTCCAGGACAAAGGAACTCAAATATGATCAATGGGATCTGAAGCACTTAAGGCTTTGATCTTATGCACATTTACTATGAACATGATGGCATTTGCTGTCTAAATACTCTGAAGGCACTAGAGCCCATCTGATCTTGGAAACTAAGCAGGATCAGCTCTGGTTAGTACTCAGATAGAAGACTGGCAGGGAATATCAAGTTTTGTAGGCTATATTTCAGAGGAAAGCAATGGCAAATCTCCCTCCCTGAGCAGTCCTTGCCTAAGAAGTAAGGGACCTTGAAGCTGTTGTACATGCACTGGTAACCTCATTACTCGATTTCTGTTATGCACTCTACATGGGACTACCCTTGTTCTTAGTTCAGAAGCTTCAATTAGTACAAAATATGGCAGCCAGGTTGGTCACTAGAATATATAGGAGTGACTATACAACATCTATCTTAGTGTCACTCCACTGGCTGCCTATTGGTTTCCGGGCACAGTACAAGGTGTTGGTTATCACCTTTAAAGTCCTACATGGCTTGGGTCCAACCTATCTGAGGGATTGCCTACTTCCGTATAATTCACCCCGCACTCTCAAGTCCTTTGGGAGGAATTTATTGCAGCTGATAAAGACCAGACTAACGGCAACCTCCCAGAGAACTTTTTTTGCAACTGCTCCCAGACTGTGGAATGGCTTGCTGGAGGAGATCCATCAAATCACCATCTTAGACAGCTTTAAAAAAAGCTGTCAAGATGGATCTCTTCCGACAGGCCTTCCCTGCATAGAATGACTCAGCTATGAATGAATTCTCCTCATTTTATGTATTAGGCCACTACTTTGCCCAATGGATTATGGTATTGTTAATAATACTTTACTTTAACAGATTAATTTTAATTGTATTATGTTTAATTCCTTTTTAAGGGGAGGGGGTAGACATTGTATTGTACATGAATCATGTACTGTATACTGGTGCTGTTTTAAATATGTAAGCTGCTTTGATTGCCTTGCAGCAGAAAAGCGGGATACAAATAAAAAAAATTATTTTTATTTAAAAAAACCATATGAAATTCATGAGGTTGCCATAAATTGACAGGTGACTTGAAGTACAATATGCATAGACCTGGGCTAGAAAATCTAATTAAGACCCATTGATTTTAATGGATCTTATATTTCCTTAGAAACGTGCACTGTGTTGAAATGTAACCTATGCTCAATAAAATGTGAATTTTCTCTTCATGCTTCTGATATCTCTTGCACAAACAAATGAAAAATGTCAACTTTGCAGCTTTTTATACTAACCAAGGTCTTCAGTCTCCTGTCATTCTCCTAGTATTTCTAACACAATGGGAAATGTCATGGGTATCAAAAGGAAGCAGCAAGGATTATATAAACTGAGCATGTTCCTATAGTTTTCCTAACTTGCTCTGCTTTAGTTGTAGACTTCATTAGGGGGGTGTTTTAAAGAAAACAAAGAAGCCACAAATTGCTTCAGGTAATTCCTTCAAATTCTTAGGAAAATCTGCTGTTTTTTTTTTTTTAAAAAAATCCCTTTGTTTCCCCTTAGTATTGGCCATGACCACAAGCTTTCACTTCATCGCTTAAGACTATATCTCTATCTGCAGTCACTAAATGCTGAAAAGTGGAAGTCTGCATTATAGGTTGATTGACTTAGCCAAGGAAGCCATGGCACTGAGTTTGAAAAACAGGGCTGTTAATAACAGGTCTCTTGGAGGCCTCCCACTCATAGCTCACCACAAATCAAAGTGAATTTGACAGCACAAAACAACTGTATTAATCTTAATCATCATCTGCTTTGATTTCCATCCATGCCACTTTGCCTATCATCACTATAGAATTTGATTGCCAATAACATACCCTCCAATTGTCCCAGTTTGGCAGGGACATCTCCTGCATTTTTCTCTCTCCTCCTCCCACTTTCCCCCTTCGTCCCCAGCTTACTTCCATGATTGTAAACTGTGTTCTAAGAGCAAAAGTAGTTTGCGCTCAGTTAACTCAGTGGAGTGAAAAAGAAGAAGAGGAGGCCAAATCTTGCCCCTCCCAGTAGGCTCAGGCAAAAGCAAACTGCTGCAGCCTCTCTTAGTTTGTGGGTTCACCGTCATTAATAACGGTGTCATTTTGACCACACTCTGATGTTGCTTAACAACATGACTCCTAGGCCTGTTACAGACGGCCAAAATAAAGCTGCTTCGGGTCTCTTTGGAGGTATGCTGTTTAAATGATGCATGCATCCTAAGAATCCGGAAGCTGCACCAAAGCTGCACTCCAGTGCTTAGGAATGGAGTGTGGCTTTGGCGCGACCTTCGGACTCATAGGACCCATGCATCATTTAAATAGCATACCTCCAAAGAGACCCGAAGCAGCTTTATTTTGGCAGTCTGTAACACGCCCTAGTTTTCTTCTATGAAATGCTGAAGAGTATCCAATTTCTTCTGTTTAGTTTGGACACTCCTACCTGGTGATAAGATCTCTACAAGCAGGACCTCATAATCTAGAAGAATCAAATCCTGCTACAGGAAGAAGGAAAGAAAATCCTACTGTCACTCTTTCTCCAGATAGAGAAGAACCACAATATTATGTGCATCATAGGGCAATGTTAGTTTGTGGACTGAGCAAGGAGTAGGTGGTGGCCTCCTATGCCATACCAATCCTAACATTTCTCTGTACATTTCTAAAAGATCTTCTTTACTTGAGAAAGATTTTCCCTTCTCAGATTAATTGACAGTATCTGAAATCTCCACCTTGCAAATCAGTCTGCCTGTCAGGATAAGAGCCACTACATCTGTCCTGTTACTTAGACATTTTTATTTCTTTTCACCCCACTACCATTCCCTATTTCAATCGGAGGACAGATTCTGGAGAACACCAAAGCACTCCACATTTCTGATATTTTAGTGATCTATGAAAGGCATTACAATACCCTGTCTTTTGTTTCTGTTCATGGATCACATGGCTACATTTTGTTTGTTTGTTTGCATTTTCGGCTGGCATTTTTCCTAGAAGCCATCAATGTTTCCTTGGAGATGCACTTCCTATTTTTCAGTTTCCAGAGAAAGGATATTCTGCTTTGCCTGTTGCAGCAGAAATAACATAGTGCCACTGTCCTGTATCCACCCGCAGCAGCTGCTGCCTCAGGCAACTGCCTCTTTTTGCCTAATGGTAGGGATGGCCCAGCTAGCTGCAGAACAGCTGACATCTACCCTACCCAAACCAAAAGAAACAAGATAATGAGACTGTAGCATTGGTGGAAATCAACAGCACTTTTTGGTTAAAGAGGAGGGGCAGGCTGCTTTTGTCTTGCATCCAGCCCATATTTATAAATGGATATAAAAACCCAAAAAGCATTTTCTATATACGTGTTTGCTATCAGCTTGCTATCACCATCCCCAAAAGATCAATAATTGCTACAAATCCAATGAGATGGAAAACTAAATAAAGCATCAGTCTGGAATTGATTCTACTCTATTGTTTAGAGCTTTGATGGCATTTTCATAATCCAAAATGGAACATCAGTCATTCAGGGTAACTCTCTAGTTAGCTGAGAAGTGAATGTGTTATTGGGGATGAAAAGAATGTACCCAGATTTTCTCAGCCTCAATGAGGAAAGGTATCTCAGGACACTGACACACTTTGTCTAATAAACAGTAATAGTAAAAATAATTCAACCTCTATTATTTTTTTTAGTCTTTGAGAACAAAAAAACAACACCATCACTTGAACTCTTTTTATGTTTGTGTTTTTCTTTGGGGAGTTTATGCTCAAAAATCATTGGCCAGAATCCTGTATCAGCTACTTACTAACATTTACTAATCTCTAATATTCATGATAGCTACTTAGTCATGATTGTGAAACTGTTTCTGTGGTTGTAACTTCCCCCTTGCTTCCAATCCACTTTACAAGCAACAGCTGCATGGGGCGAAGGTGATCCATTCTGCCAGTGACAGGAATATGTGGGAATGATGTTTCTGTCAGGTGTGGTGTGGACTGGGCCAGGAGAGGCTGATACAAGATTCCAGCTCCTTTTTTTCTTTTTGTATAATGTTTTTAAACAAAAAATGTATTTTTAGGCAAAAAAGGTCTTTTTTTTTTTGCAATAGTCTTGCAAAACTATTGTAAAAATGTGCTCAAGAACTTTCATAATTTCATCCAGTAGGGAGAGAAGGTTCAATATTTTCTGCTCTGTTGTGAGAGAAAAGATAAGCAAAGATTTTACATCCCTATCTGTTCATGGAATGTAGTCAGCCCTCCATGGCCACAGATTCTACATCCATGGATTCAACCATCAATGGCTTGAAAATATTCCCAAAAATAAAAAAAAATGAAAACTTCCAAACCACAAACTTTGATTTTGGCATTTTATATAAGGGGCTCCATTTTACAACACCATTTTATATAATGGGACTTGAGCATTCATGGATTTGAGTGTCCACATGGAGTCCTGGAACCAAACTCCAATGGATACTGATGGCTTACTGTGTATTCTAAGAAAGCACCAAGATGATTTCTCCCTGTTTTCCACCACATTCCCACTCTTCTCTCACTCTTTTGCTTTTGCCCTTTGCACATAAACAATGTGGAAAAGGATGTGGAGACAACATTTTTCATTAATATACAAATTGCACTTCACTAGGAGAAATGGCATATATTACATATGAGACCAGGCTCAAGAAGAACACAAACATGTCCCTTAATCATTAATGCATAACTCATTCTTTTTAAAGAACATACATACTCTGCAAAGTTTTCCCAACACCAATTTTAAACTATGGGACAGCTGTTCAGTAAAAACCTATGTAATAACTGTCTTTGTGTGTATGTGCCTTTAAGTTGCTTGTTGACTTATGACTTTCATAAGGGTTTTCTTAGGCAAGGAACACACAGAGGTGATCCTGCGAGCTCCTTCTTCTGAAATATAGCTTACAGCACCTGATATTCACTAGAGGTCTCCCATACCAGAACTTACTCTGCTTAGCCTCCAAGATCAGATGGGATCTAGTGCCTTTAGGGTGCTTTTTAGGCCCTCAGAAACCATGGCCTCATACAGACAGGCCAAAATAAAGCTGCTTCGGGTACAATTTGGAGGTATGCTTTTCAATGATGCATACGTCCTAAGAGTCCGGAAGCTGTGCCAAAGCTGCGCTCTAGTCCTTAGGACTGGATCTTGGTTTTGGCGTGGCTTCCGGACTCTTAGTATGCATGCATCATTGAAACAGTATGCCTCCAAAGTGACCTGAAGCAACTTTATTTTGGCCTGTCTGTATGGGGTCCATGTTTACTTATCCTTAATCTCACATGCTCTCACTTGTGCTCAATTTTGCCATTGTACATCCAAATCCAATTGGTTACAAAGGTTCATGACATTACTCCACTCACTAAATGATCCTTTGTTGAGTTGGATTGCCTATGAAACTAATCCAAGAAGGAGGAAAAGGTGGTGGGCAGAGATGGCAACAAACAGCAACATCAGTAGATATGAGACATAATGAGTAATTATTAATCAAACAATTAAACAGGATTTTAAAGATGAATACATTCATACAGTCTAAGAGGTAGCTGGGATATGACATTTCACCCTGACCAAAAATTGCCCATTTTGACATTTTGTCCATCTAAGCTTTGGTTCCTGTGCATTCAGCCAGTGAAAGTGGTTTGATTACATTTTAACTGCCATGATTTCAGTCTATGAGCTCTCCTGCAAAGAATTGACAAATCCCAGTATTCCAGAGCAAATGCAGTTAAAGTGGTATCAAACTGCTATAATTTCATATTAGTTTTAAATGAGTTAGGGTTGCCCCTTCTTTTATTTCCCCGTGAAAAGGCTCCTCTCTATGGTCATCTCTATGCTAAGAAATGCTGGACCTATAGAATTTAGAGACTACAAAGGGGGGGGGATTTTATTTCAGTAAATTTCTTAATGAATACACCGGCATTTTCAAATTGCAAATGCAGGACAAAAAGGAAATGACTTTTTCAAAACAAAAATAAATGTGGCAGAAAGTGGCCCTTGGCAGATTTCATCCCCTCAGTTTGCAGCATGATACTGATCTGATCTCTTTCACTGAGATTCCTAAGGAAAGTATTATTTAAGATGAACAGAACAATGAGGTTAGCTATGAATGCTGTTATCACATTTAATTCACATGTACCACCTTTTGCACAATCAGATTCTGAAGAAATTAACAACAAAAATGTGTTATGGCAAGCACAGATTGGCTAGAGCTGTTTCCCAATCCTTGAAGCTTTTTTGCATTGGGTCACAGCCTCAAATAGGCTTCAGTGACACTTGACTCCCAGCTGAATGTGGGATTTTGGGCAAGTTTGAACAGAGGAACTGAGTATTATGATGCATAGGAGATCCTCACATATGAAGTGTCAAGATAATGTCACTAGGTTTGTGACCTCTTGACTGAATCAATATTTGATACTTTGGAGTGGACATCTGTTATGTAAACTAAAAAACACTGCATGCAAGGAAGAACCCTCTGTGCTTCTATTTGAATGTTCACTTCTGAATTGTACCACTAGTATTTAGGGTAAGAAGAGAAGCTTTCCAAGAACAGAGCTCCATGCTCCCAACAGAGCTTTTTTGCAAAGACACATGTGTTGCTGTTGTTTCCAACTTATGGCAACCTTAAGGTGAACCTATCATTTTCTTAGCAAATTTTTTTCAGAGGGGGTGTACCATTGCCATCCTCTGAGGCTGAGAAAATGTGACTTGTCCAAGGTCACCTGTTGGGTTTCATGGCTCAGCAGGGATTTGAACCCTCATCTCTGGGCCTGTACTTCAACACCCAAACCATTATGCCACACCGGCTCAGATAAGATGCCTATGTTAATACAGTATAAACAGTGCTACTAGCATGGTGTGGTGTTGCTCTCTGGACTATGACTGAGGTAACATCACTAATAGTTATGAAAGTCAGTGATGAATTGAAGAAGCTGCTCCTTCACTATCTTATATCACAAGGTTGTTTTGAAGATGAAAAATGGGAGTAATATATGTCACATAAATGAAACATGGAGTGTTTACAAAATAATGCTGCAATCTTGTGCGGCTCAGCATTGTGTAACAGTTCCACTATGCTAAGCCCTAGACTTAGGATGTGTGTCTTGCTGTGTCCCCTTAGCCAGATACAAAATAATTTTATCAGTGCTGAGACCCATCAGGGCTGTCCAGAGGTCTCAGTGCTTCTGTAATCATTTTGCAGCAAGGTACAGGACATAATCAGACGCTTTTCCGATGCTTTTTGCTCTCCAGAAGTCACAGAATGGATGTTGAGGGAGGCACTTCAGAGGCTGTATGACAGGTCCCTTGGGGAAGCTCTGCGTGTTGCAGAGGAAGGAAGGGAATATCAGCCTTGGAAGCACTTAAACAAGGACATGCACAGGCATGAGGGAAATTGTGCAGGCATATGCCACTAACAAGATGACAGCCCAAATAAGTTAATTAAGTAACAGTATTTGGCATTAAGTTGAATGCATCAGCAAAAGCATATTATTTACAGAGTGGATGGAATGAAAAAGAAAAATGATTCAATCTTCTTTTTGTCAAAGAAGATTTGGCAACAGGACATGTAAATGCCTATTCTTTTTTTACTTGCAATATATCTTGAGGCAGCTGTCCTATACACACACATACCAGGGACTGGGTGTGTCAAAGAATTCAGTGGGATTTATCTCTTGGTCAGTGTGGTGTGGTGATCTGAGCACTGGATATGACTCTGGAGATCAGGGTTCGATTCCCCACTCGGCCATGTGAGTGGATGACCTTGGGCTTGTCACACACTCTTAGCCCCAGAAAACCATGTAGCAGGTTAACTTTAGGGTCACTCTATTTGGAAATTCTTTGAAGGCACACAATAACAACAAATATATGTATAGGATTGCACTATTAATAGGGTTGCCATAACTGTCTACCTCCAAACCGGGACAAATGTAAAAAATGTAGGACAAATGTAGGACAAAATTTGGGCCCCCCAATGTAGGACATATTTTGAAAATGTAGGACATATTTTGTAAATTAATATAAATGGCGGCAAGCCTTCTCTGAGGCAGAGGACGCGCTTTTGTCTCCGTAGAAGGCTTTGCCAATCCCGGCTAGGCTCCGAGGAGAGAGGCCGCAGCAGCGGCCTCTCTCCTTGGAGCCCAGCTTGGTGGCAAGCCTTCTCAGAGGCAGAGCTGCACAGGGCCTAGCCAGTGGGCTGGGCTCCAGAGGAGAAGCTGTGCGGCCGTGGCCTCCTCCTCTGGAGCCCAACCCACTGGCTAGGCCCTGTGCGGCTCCGCCCCGAGCCCGCCTTCCCGGCAAGGCCTAGCATGGCAGCTAGGCCTTGCATTACTGCCACTGCCATGCTAAAAGCGCAGCAGCTAAGAGGGAGGAGGTGGTAACCAGGAGCTTCTGGGACTGCTGCCATACCCGGGACGGGATGTTTCAGATGGTTAAAAAACTGTCAATGTCCTGCCCGGAACTGGGATATGGCAAGCCTAACTATAAATAAAATAAAACATAATCTCAGCCCTTCCAAATCCATGTTTTTATGGACATCCATCAATGGAATATAACACACACATAGGAGGAGAGAGGGGAGGAGAAAAAAATGGGCATAGATGTGCTGCCTTCATTTAAATATTAGCACACCAGATCTTGGTAGTTGTTTTTGTTTTGGCTTAACTTTCTGCATAGATGGTGACAGTATGAGGACATGTATTTCTAGCATAGGAAGGAATGCTTTAATCTAACACTTTTGAATGTTTGAAATGATGACAAATATATAAGAAAAGTCTCTGAGAGATGAAAAATCAGGACAACTGTAACAAGGCCGTTTCATATACTCTTAAGTTCACTAGTATTTGGAAAAGTTAATTTTTTGAGCCACTGCTCTTAAGCTCTTGGACAAGGTGAACACTGACCCTATTACAACATTGGCCAAAGCACCACAGAATGCATCTTCCTGCCCTCATCCTGATCTTAGATATCTGAATGCTGAAGGAAAGAGTAACCAAGAAAAAGGATGCTTAAGGCCCGTTACAGACCGCCCAAAAGGGGAAGTCTCGGGCTGCTGCCGGTTGCAGCACGGAGGAGTCGCAGCAGCCAAACCGCACAACTCCTCCGCGCTGCAAAAAAGGAGCGCTAAAATCGCGCTCCTTCCAGCAACCCGGAAGAGACGCCGCAAGTGCCAATGCGCGCAGTCGCGACGTCTCTTCCCGGGCACGACGTCAGGACGCTGCGCGTCCGCGACGTCAAAATGGCGGCGCCCATCTTTATAGGGGGCCGCCATTTTGACACACTCATTACGCGCGAGGGGCAAGGTGCGTCAGGAAGCGCCGCCCCTCACGCATAATCACAGCGCGACAACGGCGCCTCTTGGGCCCGTCTGTAACACGCCTAAGTCTCCTGAGGCTCTGTATTATTAGGAACTGCCTGTAGCTGTGCCTGAGGCACCATCTGATCTGTAAAAAGGAAATCTGTGGAATACCAAACTCTACTGAAGGGCTCAGACTTCAGTAGATTTGTGTTAAAAGCTGAAGCGTGCAGCTTCATTCTTTGGACAATGGATGGAAATTGTGTGCCCTGTGGATCAATTATAGCCACAGGGCAATTTTTGAGGTTCCTAAAGCTCCACATAGAATCATAGAGTTGGAAGAGACCACAATGACCCTCCAGTCCAACCCCCTGCCATGCAGGAACTCTCAATCAAAGCATTCTTGACAGATGGCCATCTCGCCTCTGTTTAAAAACCTCCAAAGAAGGAGACTCTATCACTCTTTGAAGGAGTATGTTCCACTGTCGAATAGCTATTACTGCCAGGAGGTTCCTCCTAATGTTTAGGTGGAATCCCTGTAGCTTGCATCCATTGTTCCAGGTCCTATTCTCTGGAGCAGCAGAAAACAAGCTTCCTCCATCCTCAGATACATAAACAGGGCTATCGTATCACCTTGTAACTATCTCTTCTCCAGGCTAAACATACCCAGCTCCTGAAGTTGTTCCTCATAGGGCATGGTTTCCAGACCCTTCACCATTTTAGTTGCCCTCCTTTGGATACACTCTAGTTTGTCAACATCCTTTGTGAACTGTGGTGCCCAGAACTGGACACAGTATTCCCGTTGAGGCCTGACTAAAGCAGAATACAGAATACACTTCTCTTTATCTAGACACTATACTTCCACTGATGCAGCCTAAAATCACATTGGCCTTTTTAGCTGCTGATCACACTGTTGATTCATGTACATATAAAAGAAAACATATAAAACAAAACACCCAATTTTATCTCCTCAACATCTCCCAAAGAATCATGCCTCTAGGTCACATGTGGGCAATTGTGGCAGGTATAGGGGCCACTTTTATGCTTCTAGTAAGTGCAAGAGCAAATCCCCTTTGAAGAAAGTTGCCAAGAAAACCCCATGATAGGTACAGCTATGGTTACAATACATCAGAAACTACTTGAAGGCAACAACAACAACAACAACAACAAATCCTCTGGGGGCTGCACAGACTGCTAAAAATAAAGCAACCCCCCCCCCCCCAAAAGGCCCAAAATCCACTTCTAATTCATAAGAATGAGTATTTTATTTATGTTAACCACTGCAGAGAGAGCTTTCAACCTATTTAAAAGCTAAACAGCTACTCCTTGAGGCACATCACAGGGACAGCACATCACTCCCAAAATGGTACTGTGGGGATTCTAGAGGTACAGAAGGCCACAAAATATACAGTGCTTGGAACCACTAGTCCACACTGGCTCTCATCATGCTTTTTATTGAAAAATATGTCCTCCATTTCAACAGTTCTGCCCATTTTTATAGTGATTTTTATATTGTTTGTTTAATTTTTGCAATGTCCTTCCTCATATTGGGGGTAAAACAGCAAAGTCTTGTATTCCAGGAAAACAGAACACAGATTTCATATTACTATATTTACATGGACTAAGGAGCCACTCCATTTAACTCACTGTTGTTGACACTTTCTGACAGAAGCTCTGCATGATTCAAACAGAATATTTTCCAGCCACACATCAGATCTTAAAAGATTGAACCTAGAAGCTTCTCCACTACTGAACTACAGACATCTGCTCCATATGATCCCCATGAAGTGAAGGGAGCTATAGTTAATCAATAAAAATTATATATAAACAAAAACAAAAAAATCCCCTACATGCCTTTCATGATGACTGGGAAAAAGTTTTTTAAAAAATACTTTTAAAAAAGTATTCCTTGCTTTTAACTATTCTAATATCTCATTGAAAGACTGTTATTTTAATGGGGGTTACTGTATTTTTTTTATCTTTTTCACTATTAAGTTTTAAGTGTGTGCTTTAAAATGTTTTAACTTTGCGCTTTTCATAGTATTATTTGTTTGCTTTAAACTTCTGCATAGATTGTTTAGCTGTACTTTATTTATTTATTTATTTTATATCCTGTTTTTCTTCCAAACAGGACTCAAAGCAATGTGCTGTAAGCCACCTTGGGAGAAAGGTAGGATATTAAATAAATAAATAAATAAATAACATCCAAAATATTACAAATGCATAGGTCTAGTTGACCTAGATCAGTTCCCCTCTCCACTGGTATTTGCCACAGGAAATGTGCATCCTACTGTGTCCTGGAGTTATGGGCTTGAATCCTGATGCCTTGAATCAATTGGTGAATAGTGAGCCAACACTTATGTAAATTTCAGTTGTCCAGTACATTTACTCTAGCTGGGGCTACCAACAGATTCAGGCCATGGTTACATTTCCCTAAGATGATCACGGGTTTTCTTCATATAGATATAAATACACACACACACACACACGTATATATATGTATATGTATAAAATACTGCTAGGCATTTTCATGTTTTTTGTTGTTGTGTGCCTTCAAACCACTGGGGAACCCATCATGGGATTTTCTTGGCAAGATTTGTTCAGAGGAGGTTTGCCATTGCCTTCCCGTGAGGCTGAGAGCATGTGATCTGTCCAAGGTCACCCAGTGGATTATATGATCAAACTGGGAATCAAACCCTGGTCTCCAGAGTTGTAGTCCAACACTCAAACCACTACACCACACTGGCTAACTATTTTCTTATTAACTGACATTTTAAATTATTTGTTTTCAGTTTGCTAGAGTTTGTAGTTGCAATGTTTTACCTTCTATTTTTGGCAAATCATCTTGTAAACATTTTTGTACAAAGGAGGTAAGGAAATGCTGTAATAAATGAAGATAAAAGAACAATATAGGTATTTTCATCATCTTGTATGATTATAATACAATTCCATTTTTAAATATACTTGAGACATTTTCTAAGTATGCCTAACAGGAATGGGACCCTTTGAATTTCTGAGATGTTGGATTTAAGCAAAACATCTCACTTGACTCTGATTATTATGTTAATAAATGCGCTCCCGAGTGGCCAACTCTTTCTCATCCAGAACAAACATGAGATTTGAATGATCAGTGACTGCTTTTAACAAGTTCCCAGGATGATCTCTGCTTGAATGTGACAATTTTCAAAAGCAAATATGGACTGATTTTATGCATGAAATGGAATCGTACACATCTGCAATATGATATGTCCATTTTTGTAAGATATGCATTTGTGGGACTCTCCCCCCCCCTTTAGCTGAAAATACTATCCACAGTGATTATATATTCCTCAGTACTTCACCAAGACTGCATGGCTTCCATCATGGCTCATGAGACTTGGTAAACTAATATTTCAGGGAGGCCTTCATATAAAGCCCATTCCAACCTTCCAACATTCACAGATGAGAACTGGGACACATGCGGCCAAGCAACATGAGAGTGTGGTCAAGATTAGTGAAGGACTATAGACAAGCTAGAGAGGCTGCAGCAATTTGCTATCACCTGAGCCTAGTAGGGAGGGCAAGACTCTCCTCCCTCTTTTTGTCTACCCCTGCTGAATTAAAATTGAGTGCAATTTTGTCAGGGATGATGGGAGTTGTAGCTCTTCACCTCTGGCTTGAACTCACCACCTGGTTGTGCACCGCGCTGACCAGTTTTGGCCAGTGGTTATAGCTTAGCAAGAGTTACAGAGAATAGGCTGAAGACCCCGACAAACTCTCTAAGCCTTCTCACTCTTGCTTCCACAGAAGTCTTCACCCTTCTTCAGGATCCAGCTGGTTCTTGTAGCTTCACCCAAGACACCAGACAACTCAGTAGTCTTAAATAAAAGATCTACTTTATTCTACTATATACAGCTCCAAAACTATCCAACACAACAATACTCTACTCCTCACTATCCACTCTACAACCCACAAAATACATTGGGATGCATAGTCATTATTATAGTCAATGCATGGTACCACCCACTGTTGTCTGTTTCCACCCAGTAGGCGTGTACATCATTCTCATTGGTTCTCTTGGTTCATCCTACAATTAATGATTTCATCATCTCAGCCTTGACCACTTAACAATTGTCAGGTGTGTCCAATTATCCACTTTACATTTCTTGTCCTTGGCATTCAGGACTTGTTAATTGTATTACCATTTACACCTGTGTGGTTCTCAATTGGCTTCTGCTGAGTCACCCTGACTCTCACATACATGTTTTATTTCATTTACTGTATATCCCATGTTGCTTTTTCCTTTTGATTGCAGGTTGCAGGAACTGAAGTAAGCTGAGAATAAAGGGGGAGTGGGGGAACGGGATGGAAAGTAGGACAACAGAGGATTAATCAGGACAGTCAGAGGGTATGCTTAAAATTAGTATGGGGATAAGAAGATTCATTCTATTGTGCTTTGGTCAATGTTTTAGTGGAGCCAGTATTTACAGGGTGAAAGACCCCTTCCATACCTCTCCCAACTATTGAATTCAGGTCCAAACTTCTTTTGCACTTTGCACTGAGTTTGTAGCATGAGAAATAAGCTGGGGGGTGGAATGGCACGAGGAGAGAAAAGCTGGAACAGTTTAAAAGAAGCTGGAAAAGTAGGATGATAGAGGATCAATTGGGGCTGTCCATGCCAAATCTGGGCAGGTGGAGGGTATGAAGGCCTCATCCTACATTGCCCAGTCTATGGTGGCATTGTGTGCCTAATAGTTCAGCTGTCAGCCTGCCTTCCTAGCCTACTGACACCAGGCACAGAAAATTTGGTTGCACAGCTGCCGTTTCTTGATTGCTTTTTTCTTTGAAGTGCAGCAGCTGCTGAACAACAGTCGTAAGAGAAAGTAACCTATTGGTGGTGGAACTCCAGAAGGTGGCCAGGTCGGTGTTGGCCTGGTTATTGAGCACCCATCCAGGCTGCTGCTGAGAGCAAGAGCTTGAGCTAAGTGCACATAGTCAGTCTAGTAGCACAACAGGGACAAATGGAACCTGGAATTAACTAAATCACCTTTCCTGATCTGCCACCTGAGATAATTGGCTTATGGCCCTGGAATGTGCCAGACTCTGAAAAACAAAGTGCATGTCAGATTATCATCCAAAATTATTAGAGCTACTCAAACCAACTTCAAGTCTAAGACATCAGAGCCAGTAAGGAGGAAAAATATTTTATTCTCTCAGCCTACATATTGATTTCTAAATTTGCTCAGATGTTTATAAAGCAGTACAGTATATGCAAATATTATTGATAACTCATTTATTTACTAGGTGGCCATCCTATTTGCAGTCCAAAACTGGGACTATAGGCAAGATTCTATATTGAGAAAAATATGGACATACCCCCATTTGGATTTTGTTGCTGCCAGCTTGAGTAACAACAGTTTGAAGGGCTGGGGAACATCTCGACAGCTTACCAGTAGGCAGCAGGGACAGGAGACATAGAGACACCCCTGCCTGCAACTCTACAGTTGAGAAAAGAACGTGGACACCACTGCCCATAGTACCCAGTAAGATAATAGGGTGGGATCTGTCTCTCCTCTTATCTCAGGATGTATCTGCACAACACAGTTAGAGCACTTTGATATCACTTTAACTGCTATGAATCCATCTTCCAGAATTCTATGGTTTGTAGGCGATTACTACATGTGGCTTTAAAGCCAAAATTACAGCCAGAAAATAGCACCTTTGGCAATATTTATTATACACTATCATCTTCAACTCATATCTGCTGTCGCTCTGAAGTGTGTTTAGGGTATCCTTTTTCATTGATGGAAAAACCATCAATAAGCTCCCAATCATACTTGGTCCTCAGGTGCAAAATGCCGCTTCCATGGCAGTTCTGCTATGGGCAATCACCTAGTGTCTATGTCTCCTCCTCTCGTCCTACCCCCCTTCCCCTTGCTATTCCCAAGCAGGCTGATTTCATTTCATTTATTTTATTTTTTCCTATTACTTTTCTTTTCTTTTCACTTAAATCTCATTAGCATAACTCTTGAATTGGATTAAAAAGTAAACTTAAAAATAAACTTTAAAAAAACCCAAAAGGCACACTGGGTAGGGCATAGGGCAGAGAGGAGAGATTAAGGGGAAGTGCAAAAGAGAGCACAATGGAAGAAACAGCTCCAGTTGTGCTTTGAGGAGACATACAATAATGGCTGCTCTCATATGTTTCCATTTTCATTAACACAACTATGGTGGGAATGGGCTCATGTGGTAATATCCAGTTTCGTGACGTGCTTAAAATTATCCACCATGATCTCTAATACTGTGTACCTCGAGGACATACATGAGAAAATATTAAGTACTTCGCCAAATTACAAATCCCAGAATTCCATAAGAAGGAGCCAAGGAAGTTAAAGTGGTATCAGATGCTATAGTGGTGCAGAATGGATAAAGAAAGAGGGATATAATCATAAGACACACAGAATGAAACTGCAACATTAATTTGCAAGCAGAATTTTAAACAGGGACCAATTTATTAGGAAGGAAAAATTCAGAGGGAGCCTTGGTAGTGCAGTGGTTAAATGCCAGTACTGCAGCCACAACATTATGAGTTTGATCCCAGGTCTCCAAGCTTGACTCAGCCTTCTGTCCTTTTGTAGGTCTGTAAAATGAGTACCCAGCTTGTTGCGGGCAATTGGCATACAGACTGTAAACCACTTACAGAGTGCTGAGTTCACTATTAAGCAGTATAGAAATGTAAATACTATTGCTAAATGCTATTCAGAGGCCTAAATCCTCCAAGTCAGTTCTAAGTAGAGCAGACTCTCTGAATCAGCTGTTGAATACTGAGTCAACATGTAGGCAAATCTCATTGACTCAAAAAGGTCTACTTTATCTGGGAATAATAACAGAATTCAGGCCAAAATCCATTTCTCCCTACACCAAATGCCACCAGCAGTTGCCAGCTCTCCTCCCTCAGCTTCAATCTTGCCATGACTTGGAGCCTTCAAAGGTAATCTTAACTTCTAGGTCATTTGCCAGGCAGAATGGCACTATCTAGTTCCTAGGCTTCTTCCTTTTGAGCTGAATTGCTTGAGAAAGTAAAGAAGACAAGACCTCTTGAGATATATAGTGCAATCCTTAACTATAACTAGCAATTATTTACTCCCCCCTCCCAAGACAAGAACACAGAGTTACAACTTCACACTGACTTTGGTGGGTCTGTGCGACCTCACATCTGCAAACTCTCTGCTCAGGGAAGAGTAAGAAGTACTACTCAGAAAATTAAGAGTATTTTTAAAAGTCACCCTTTTACCTTACTGTAATTCTGACAAAAGTTACAAGTGTCAAAATGCTCAATTTTTTTTTTTATAAAATGAGAGAAAAAGTGAGGGAGGGAGAGAGAAAAGGAAAGACTGGGAAAAAGCGCAATCACTCCCTCAAGAGTACTTTTCCAAGAGCCGCCTGGTGCTGTATTAGCCAAGTCTAAATGAAGAAACCATCTTATGACTCATACTTTCCAATCGTCGTAATCCGTCAGTGGGTTTCAGACGAGAGAGTTTTCTTCTCCCTGACATCATTTTTGCCATAATTTATGTACCTTTCAAAAAGAAATGCCATTTCAAATCTCGTTTTTAAAAAAGTAAGTCTGACAGCAGAGAAACAGAGAGAGAGAGATTTTAATACTTTTGACAGAAGGTGTAAATGAAGCCGATGAGACTTCCAGATTACAAAGCAGGAAGGAAAAAAATAATTTCATGCAGATGGTTACACTTGGTGTTAAGTGGCTGCCTGCTAGTAACAGCAGTGTTGAAAAAGAAACCACCAGTAACAGAATAAGTGCTTCTGTTCTAAAACTATGTGTATGTTATAACACATAATGCATACAATATGTATCTGGGGTCTCTCTCACACTACTCAGTTATAGTACTTTGATTCCACTTTAACTGCTGTCCCTCCATTCTATGGAATCCTGGGATTTGTAGTTTTGTGAATTATTTAGAATCTTGTGCTGGAGACATCTAGTGCCTCATCAAACCACAAATCCCAGGATTCCATAGGATGCAACCATGGCACTTCAAGCAGAACCAAAGCACAGGTAATTACATAATGTGAAAGGGACCTGGAAGGCATATGGACCTCAATTAAATAAATAAAAATGATCCTTCAAACGAAGGCCCTGCTTAGATTCTGGCTGAGATCCTGGATGGTGCACTCAGAGAACATTCCACAGCTGGGGCACCATCAAGGAGGCCATAATTTGCTGTTTCTTGTTAGGCAGTACTTGGGAAAGATGCTGCTATAATGACCTCAGGGAACAAAGAAATGGGGGATCCTTCAGGTGTCATGATACTATTTGTTGGAGAATTTTAAAGGCTGATACCAGCAGCATTTTATATTGTGGCCAGGAAACAACATTACAATCTTCATGAACAGTCTCGGTGGGAGTAAGAACTTTTTCATGACCAGCAGACAAAGCTTGCAACATCTAAATCTGCTTGAAGAGGACAAACACATCAGAGTTTTCACTTGGGAAGCTGCCACGACAGAGATGTAAATCCCATTTTGTGCTGAGCTCCATCTAACAAATATCGGCTGTGATCCAAACTGTTGCTAAGCTCACTGAACATAACAAGGTTTTGAAGCTACCAGACACATACCTTCAGCTTCAAACCAAGTGTCAACACTTCTGTCTCTTTATTCAGGATCATGATGTGGCAGGCCCCATATGAACATAAGAACAGCCGTGTTGGGTCAGCTCTAAGAACCATCTAATCCAGCATTCTGACCCCTTTGTGACCAATAAAAAGCCTGTGAGAGGCTCATAGCATCCTCCCATGCATATTCTTCGTTATTCAGAGGCATGTTGTCTGCAGGTAGCAAAGAGTCATAATGACTGGTATTGACTAATATGGGATTACTAAACCCATTTTAAAGCCACCCAAATTGGCAGCCATCTCCTCCCAAACTGGCAAAATATCCTGCACTACCAAATTCCAGTTTAATCATGACTTAGTTTGTGACTTCCAGAATCTACGGGGAGCTCCCATACTGAGAGCTGTTATCTAGAAAAGCAATTTTTCCAAGTTCCAATTCCACTGACAAAGTCTTAGATGACCCTTGGGATATACTCCAATGCTATGATTCTTAGCAGTAGGACTTTCAGGGTCCATGTCAGACCTCCTAAAAGGTGAAAAGAAATGCTTTTTAAAAAATCCTTGACAACACAGCAGCCTATAGAAACAACTCAGCTGAGTATTAAACATATGGAAGCACCAGAATTAATTGCAACATGAAAGAATTGTCATAACCATAATTACCATCTGACTTTCCCGATTTGACAGGGACAGAACCAATTAAACCTCTGCTGTTCCACTTTTTCAGCTGCTTTTAAAATGTTCCCATTTCTCTCTTCTCCTTCCACCTGTGTCCACATCTTACTTCAACGGTTTCAAACTGAGTTCAAAATACAAAGGTAGTCTGTACTCAGCAGAGACAGAGTAGAGTAGAATCTTACACTTTCCAGTAGGCACAGGCAAAGCAAACGTTTGCTTTTGCTCCTAGTTTATGTCTTCATCCTCATTGATAATTTCTATCATCTTGATCACACTGTGATGTTGTTTGGCCCCATATGTTTTGGTTTTCATCTGTAAAATATTGGAAGGTATGACCATGACATCTTCCAATATACTCCTTTCCATTCCATCTCCCTGCCATCTTTCCATTTACCCCTTTCAAAGAGCTAACCAAGGTCTTTCAGACATTGAGCATACTCAGTCCATATTAAACTGGTTCCTAAATATTCTGTTTTTCTGCAATCCTTGTAGTTCCCCCAGTCCTGGTGATGGTACCTCCCTCCTGTGACTGGGTCACATCAGGACTCACATTCAGAAAAAGAGTTCACTAAGAGTTCTCAACGTCTGCCTTCAAGTCATTTCTGACATAGGGTGACCCTAAAGAGAACCTATCACAGGGTTTTCTTGGCAGAATTTGTTCAGAAGAGATTTCCTCTGAGGCTGAGATTTGCCCAGGATCAACCTGGTAGGTTTCCATGGCTGAGCGGGGTTTCAAACCCTGGCCTCTTAGTATTTTATGATTGTGGGGGAGGGTTGGTGTAACAAAATCCCTTCCTATTGTGGCAGGCGCTTGGGCCTTTTATTATCCCACCGCTGCAGCCAATTTATGTAACGACACACACTCCTTCACCTTATGGCAGTCCTATGGGGTTTCCTAATCCTACCCCGCTGCCACCCAATTTATGTAACGAACCCACTTTCTTATGTGGCAGGTTTTCGGTAGTATAGAATATAGTAGCATGGATATAAGATATATGGCTGACAAGCCTTTAGATAAAATAAAATATGAACTTTATTGAACAAAGGGTTTAAACAGATATGACTTGAACTAAGTGGTATTAAACAGTGGTTAGTTCAGGCACGTGTTACTTTGTTACATTTGTACTCTTTATTATTTTGTTATTATTATTTCTCTTTCCCCAGATATTCTTTTAAACCACCCCAGGACTTCCCTGTCCCTCTTTAGGCAATTCTTTTTTCTAACTCAGACATCAAGGCTATGATATCTCTCAAACAGTTATGTAACTCCAAACCCCTCTTCTTGAGTCTGGTTACACAGAGCCTCTCTCCTCAAGACTCTCCAAAACAACTACTGTCTCTCTCTAGACCTAACAGTTTCTTCAATAACTGTTCCCTCAGGAATTATCGAAACCCAGTCATCTCTTGGACTCTGTAGTTCCCTCTCTCTAAACATAACTATCTCCCCAAACTCCACTGCAGCCTTATCCCGCAGGATTCCAACCCCTAACTGACTCCCAACTGTCAACATTCCAACTGTCAGCCCACATTCTATTGGCTGGTCCTCAGCTGCCTTCTGATTGGTGGGTTTTGGAATTCAGTTCATCACAGTTGGGGTCTTGGGTTTTTTTAAATGTAGTTTTTAATTGTTTGATTTTTTTATTTATACTGTTGGAATCCGCTTTTATTCCTTCGGGAAAAAGCAGATTATAAATAATAATAATAATAATAATAATACAACACTCAAACAGCTATACCACACTAGTTCTGTAAACAGATAGGATAAATATTATAATTTTCCTAGTCAAATAACAGTGGGCTTGGCCTTAGGTGGGGTCAGCAATGTTTGGTGCAGTCATGACGCGTGTTTGGTTCCAGCCATTTTTGGCAGCTCTTTCAGATGCTTGTGCATACAGACATTACCCTTATCACAGAACCAAAGAAAATCACAGAACTTTGTCTGGAATTGAAGCCATGGAAGAGACAATCCTCCCTGAACCTGAGGCTGGGGGCAGAGCCTCTGCATGGTTGCTTTCGCTGCCTTTTGCTATTGTACTAGGGGAAATCTCTCCTCAAGCACAGTAAGAATATGCTCCAAAACACAGCTTTGTTTTAATGCAAATACAAACTAAACATGAAAAAATGTCCCTATTTCAATAAAAAAAAATATAGCTTCAGAGCTTTCCTGTTTCTGGCAGAGATAACACATCACCAGGATGAGAATTGTGAAATGCACAGTACTCTAACAGCCACCGCAATGAACAGAAAAGTTTGACACTTTTGCTTAAAAATGGGAAATTGCCTCTCCAGAAGCCTCCATTTAATTGTGACCCCACTGCACCTGTAAGAGATCCCAAACAGAAAATTTTAGAAGCCAGTGGCAACCAAAATTTTGCAAACATTACCAGGTGCAGCCTGCAGAGGTGCAGGGCCTTGAAAAATGGGCTTTGTATGGCCTTGACAGTCCTGAAGTAGCACCATGGCTCATGCCAGTGTGTGATGGATAAGACAATCTGTCCTTTCCTAAATATTTACTTGCTGTCACAGCAAATCTTAAAAGGAGGATGATAAATCCTTTGGGATTACATTTTCAGAAGCACATATGTGCATAACATAATACAATGGAGCCAGGCATGCTTAGAACAAATCAGTTTATCCCCTCTATATTTTAAAAGCCTTATTACCCAGCTTACAGCATATAAATAATGTCAAGCTGCCAGCATGAATAACTATTTCAGGAATGTTTAAGCCAAGAGATGTCGTCATACTACTTCTGAGACTGATTCACACACTGAGATTATTATTGCTATGTATATTTTAAATCCTAAAACAAATCCATAGCCATTCTTGTTAGGAAAAGAGAAGGTCTCAATAACATAAGATGTAAATTCTGTGTTTGCTGGTGTGTTTCCCAAGGAACTTGCACATTGTATTCTCAAATCAATTGTATGAATACTTATAGAATACTGCATCTCCCTCCATTTGTGACAAGAGAATAGAATTTGTAAAAGCTGCAGGAATGGAAGTATAAATGCCAGAGCTTAGAAAATTAACTTTTGGGGGATATGGTGCCCAGATCCCCACAGTCAGCATCAATATGGCCATTCTGGGAATTGTAATTTAAAAAGTAATCTTTTTTCAAGCTTTTTTTTTTTTCAAGTAGATGGTCATTAATCAAGAATACTGGCGAAGGCAAAGATGAAACTAGTTATATGGCTTGCTGAGCCAGTACCTGGGGGGCATTGAGGTTGAAGGGTTCCATAAATTGGAAAGAAGGCTGTGGATGACACAAACACTTCTATCATGGTTTATTATTCCATCAGGTTCCCATTACATCTGAATCAAGAAACTGCTCTTTATTCTCTGCCTTCTAACCAGGATGCAGTGGCATCACAAGGGAGGGGCGGAGATTGCAGACCACGCCAGGTGACACTCTAAGTGGGGGTGACACCACTGCTCCTCAAACATCTGCCTTTTGGCAGAAACAGGCTGTGGCATTCATGTTTCTGTTTAAAATGCTGTAGGAGATGGTGTGAGTGGAGTGAGGCTCAGTGAAAGGAGGAAAAAGAGGCCCCAGATTTTTTAAAGTAAATTTTAAAGTCTCAATTTTTAAAAAAAATATTTGTTTTATTTTTTGTTTTAATTTTTTTCTTTAAAAACTTCACATTTTACAAAATTTTCACTTTAACCAAATGAAACTATGCGTATGTAAACACATTCATTTTGTGCATACGATATTGTAATGTAAAGGTATAATTTTAGTTTTGCTAGTTGTTTATGTCACAATCTTTATCAATTACTTGGATGACAGAATTCGGGGCATACTCATCAAATTTACAGATGACACCAAATTAGGAGGACTAGCTAATACTACAGAGGACAGGATCAAAATTCAAAATGACCTGAACAGATTTGAAAGCTGGGCCGAAGCTAACAAAATGAAATTCAACAGGGAGAAATGTAAGGTACTGCACTTAGGGCAGAAAAATAAAATGCACAGATATAGGATGGGGGAATCCTAGCTGAACAAGACTACATGTAAAAGAGATCTGGGAGTCCAAGTAGACCACAAGTTGAACATGATATCATATTTGAAAACTCCTGGAAAACAGGAGAAATCCCAGCAGACTGGAGGAGGGCAAACGCTGTTCCCATCTTCAAAAAGGGGAAAAAAGAGGATCCCAACAATTATCGTCCAGTTACTCTGACATCAATACCAGGAAAGATTCTAGAGCAGATCATTAAAAAGAGAGTCTGTGAACATCTAGAAAGCAATGCCATAATCACACACAGTCAACATGGGTTTCAAAGAAAGAAGTCATGCCAGACAAATCTAATCTCTTTCTTTGATAAAATTACCAGCTTGGTAGATGAAGGGAATGCTGTGGATATAGTATATCTTGATTTCAGTAGGGCCTTTGACAAGATTTCCCATGGCATTCTTGCGAACAAGCTTGTAAAATGTGGGCTAGACAAGGTAACTGTTACATGGATTTGTAACTGGTTGACTGGCCGAACCCAAAGGGTGCTCAACAATGGCGCCATTTCATCCTGGAGAGAAGTGACCAGTGGGGTCCCACAGGGCTCTGTCCTGGGCCTAGTGTTATTCAACATCTTTATCAATGACCTGGATGACAGAATTGGGAGCATACTTATCAAATTTGCAGATGACACCAAATTATGAGTAATAGCTAATACCCCAGAGTACAGGATCAACATTCAAAATGACCTGAATAAACTAGAAAGCTGGGCCAAAGCTAACAAAATGAAATTCAACACAGAGAAATGTAAGGTACTGCACTTAGGGCAGAAAAATGAAATGCACAGATATAGGATGGGGGACACCTGGCTGAATGAGACTACATGTGAAAGGGACCTTGGAGTCCAAGTAGACCACAAGTTGAACATGAGTGAACAGTGCGATGTGGCAGCTAAAAAGGCCAATGCAATTTTAGGCTGAATCAATAAAAGTATAATGTCTACATCAAGAGAAGTAATAGTGCCACTGTATTCTGCTTTGGTCAGGCCCCATCTGGAATATTGTGTCTAGTTCTGGGCACCACAATTTAAAAAGGACATTGAGAAACTGGAGCGTGTCCAAAGGAGGGCGACTAAAATGGTGAAAGGTCTGGAAACCATGTCCTATGAGGAACGACTCAGGGAGCTGGGGATGTTTAGCCTGGAGAAGAGAAGGTTAAGAGGTGATATGATAGCCCTGTTTAACTATTTGAAGGGATGCCATCTTGAGTAGGGAGCAAGCTTGTTTTCTGCTGCTCTAGAGAACAGGACCTGGAACAATGGATGCAAGTTACAGGAAAAGAGATTCCACCTCAACATTAGGAGGAACTTCCTGACAGTAAGGGCTGTTCGACAGTGAATCACACTCCCTCGGAGTGTAGTGGAATCTCCTTCTTTGAAGGTCTTTAAGCAGAGGCTGGATGGCCATCTGTCAGGGATGCTTTGATTGAGATTTCCTGCATGGCAGAATGGGGTTGGACTGGATGGCCCTTGTGGTCTCTTCCAACTCTACGATTCTATGATTCTATGATACATATGGAAATTGCAATTTATGAGTAACATTGGCGCGTTACAGACGTGCCGAAGGGGCGTGCTAGGGTTAGGAAGGGGCGTGTTAGGGTTGAGAAGGGGCGTCCCTTCCGGATGCCCCTCAACCCTAATACGGACCGAGTCCATACAAAATGGCGGCGCCCGTCCACATGGGAGCCGCCATTTTGACGTCGCGGACACATAGCGTCCGGACATCACGCGGCGGAAGTGACGCTGCGAGTGCGCAACTAGCGCCTCACAGCACCACTTCCAGGTCACAGAAAGAAGTGCCATTTTGGCGCTTCTTTCTTGCTGCGCCCAGGAACCGCGCGGTTTGGCCGCTGCGCTTCCCGGATGTAGCAAACGGTGGCGACAGCAGAGCACCCTTCTTGGGCGCTCTGTAACGTGCCAATAGTACCAAAAAAATTACTAAAGATTCTGTATGGTGTAGTATAGGAGGAGATCAATAGAGGGAGGATGTGACATCATGCGTTACTGCACGGGTTGACAATAACCTATTAATGCCACTGCCAAGAGTAAGGTTTGGTTCAGTTCTGCTTCCATAATTGTATACTGTGATTGAAAAGAGAAACACCCAGTCATTTGTACTTCAACAAAAAATATGCATTACAAATGCTGCGAACATATTCTCACACGTATTATATCTTGGCATAAGGTTGGATAGCTAAAAGATTGCCTCTTCCCATATGAGCCTGCCTGAAATTTGAGATCTTTACCAGATGCCTCATTGTACACCCCACCAGCCCAAAGGTTCACATTAGTAAGTACATGTGATAGGACTTTCTTTGCAATGGCACCCTGGCTGTGGAACTCCATGCCAGGAGAGGTCAGACTGGCACCATCTCTCTTAAGCCTCTGGTGGTCAGCTAAGACTACATTATTTCATATGGCCATTGACAGAATATGTGCACACTGCCACCAGTTTTTTTTTTTTTAAAGGAGGAGGGAAAGCACCCATTCCGTTGGCCAATGGCTGCAGGATACATCACCTTTGACAAAAGCGGAAGTGAATTTGAATGACAGCAAAGGAGGCTTCATTTTAAACTGGTACCGCAAATGTTAACTTCAGAGGGGTAAATTGCCCCGATCGAGGTAAAAGATAGTGGGCATTTGTTTCCACGCTGATTTGAGAGGGGGGGGGGGGGGGGGGGGCGGCCCTTTTTTTCCCGGGGGAGTGGGGGGGGGGGGGGGTCCGGGTCTGCCCAGTTCTATCCAGGGCAAATGGGCAAGTGGGAATGGGGCCAAAGACTGCATTTCTTTCTAATACATAACAGGTACTAGGGAGGAAATTTTGTACAGATAGAAAAGCCTGAGAGATTTAAGTATCAAAACTTATTGAAGCAGAATTTGGACTTTTGCCTTAATGGAAAAGCTCACTCAGAGATTATGGCTGGCCAGAGGTGGAATAATTAAGGACAACTTCACTGAGATACAGTTACTGTTTATTAGATATAAGAATACAGTTTCAACATTCAGCTCTCCTCGAGCAATGGATATTGACTTTTGGAAGGGCAGTTTTAATCAAATTCAAGTACGATATAAGTTTCTCGCTGTGACTGGTAGAAATAATGCAATAGAAAAATACTTGTTTTGAGATGTTCCTCAGTTTAAAATTATCTTGCCTTCTTGTTTATAGTTTTATGTTTAATATACATTTTAAATTACAATTAAAGAAAGAAAATCATCACTATGATGCAATCACAACTATATCTCACCATATTCTCTAAGGGACAGTTCTTGCTGTTCAGGCTGTTGTACTGATGGGTAACTAAAGGTCCTTGCTCATCTGTCATATGAATCTTTATGATTAAACTGGGCATTCCTTATTATTATTATTATTATTAACCTTTATTTATAAAGTGCTGTAAATTTACACAGCGCTGTACATACAGTCTTTTTAATTAGATGGTTCCCTGCCCTCAGGCTTACAATATAAAGACACCACACAAAAGGAGAAGGGAGTAGTGGTGGGGAAGGGGATGAGGTCCAGCAGTTCCTCTCTACCTCCAAGGCCTGGACCAAGGCAGGTGGACTGGAGGGAGGGCTTGGATTCTTAACGGATGGTTAATCTTCATCCAGGGAGACAAGCGACAATTAAGCAAGGCCTGGGAACGCTTCTCTGAACAGGATGGTCTTCAACTCCATTTTGAAGCTGGTTAAAGAAACGATGGCTCTTTTTCGCGGGGGAAGAAGGTTCCAGGAGTGAGGGGTAGCAAGTGAAAAGGGGCAAATCTGAGATGGGGCAGAGGAAATCCTGGGCTGGGATAGTAGACCTTGACTACCAGAACGGAGGGCCCTAGTGGGAAGGTGAGGAGAAAGAAGGTCTGATAAGTAAGGAGGGGCCAGCCCATGGAGGGTTTAAACGTGGACAGCAGGAGCTTATACTGAATGTGGAAAGGTAGGGGGAGCTAGTGAAGGGATGCCAACACAGGAGAGATGTGGTCAGAGCAGTGGGCGGATGTGATAATGCGTGCAGCTGAATGCTGGACAGAAATTAAAGGATGGAGGTGAGAAAGAGGAAGCCTTGCCAGAAGGATGTTACAGTAATCAAGTCGTGAGATCACTAAGGCATGGACCAGGATCTTGGCAGTAGAGGCGGAGAGAAATGGTCGGATTTTGGCAATATTGTACAAAAGGAATCTACAAGCCTTGGCTGTGGTCTGGATCTGAGGGATACATGACAGAGAAGAATCAAAGATAAAACCAAGACTGCGGGCTTGCTGGACTGGTTGAATAGAAGTGTTGTTCACAGAGACAGAAAAGGAGTGTGGAAGGGTGGACTTAGGAGGAAAGACAAGAAGCTCTGTCTTGGATATGTTGAGCTTCAAATGCTGATGGCGCATCCACTGCGAGACAGCTGTGAGACAAGACAAAACTTGCTGTTCAAGCCTTGGAGAAAGGTCAGGGGTGGAAAGATATAACTGGGTGTCATCGGCATACAGATGGTAAGAAAAACCAAAAGAGCTAATGAGTTTACCTATGAACAGTGTGTAGATAGAAAACAGAAGGGGACCCAGAACAGAGCCCTGGGGAACTCCAACAGATAAGGGAACAGAGTACGAAGTTTGACCACCAGTGACTACTGCAAAAGATCGGCCTGACAAATAAGATCTAAACCAGTCAAGAACAGAGTCTGAGAACCCAAGGTTAGAAAGTATATCAACTAGAAGACAGTGATCAACGGTGTCAAAGGCTGCAGACAGATCAAGAAGGATGAAAACAGAGTAAAGGCCATTAGCCTTGGCCCATAAAAGGTCATTCGAGATCTTAGTGAGAGCTGTCTCTGTGGAATGCCTTGGGTGGAAACCAGACTGAAAGGGATCAAGAATGGAGTTGGCTTCATGAAACTCAAGACAGCGAGAATAAACAACCCGTTCCAAGACCTTAGAAAGAAAGGGAAGAAGAGAAATCGGACGATAGCTAGACAAAGAGGAGGGGTCAAGAGAAGGTTTTTTCAGAATTGGGGAAATGAGAGCATGTTTGAAGTCAAATGGAAGACAGTTTCTCCTCTCTGACAGTTCTTGAAATGGAAGACTACCCCTTGCTTTGAACAATGCATGACCAGCATATTCTCTAGACCTAAGCTTACAACATAGTTGAAATTTTGCATTGAGAGATTTACGTCATCACATAGCTATATCTCTGTAGCTATGTCTCCCAATGCTACACCGTGCTACACTCCCAATGCTATATCAGCCCACTGTGTAAGCCCCCCCCCAATCCATATGGTTGTTTCTGTGTTGTCAGAGAGTAATAGGTTCAACAGTAAAGCAATCAGTGGGAAAGAGCAGGCCGGCCCAGCGTCATCAGGGGCTGGCCTGAAGACAGAGTGCCCTCCCTCCATAACTGTCATCTTTCGGCCGTTGAGGGAGA
>NC_056525.1:27693830-27750935 GCF_019175285.1 Sceloporus undulatus | reverse complement strand
TTCGGCCGTTGAGGGAGAGAGCAGGCCGGCCCAACGTCATCAGGGGCTGGCCTGAAGACAGAGTGCCCTCCCTCCATAACTGTCATCTTTCGGCCGTTGAGGGAGAGAGCAGGCCGGCCCAGCGTCATCAGGTGCTGGCCTGAAGACAGAGTGCCCTCCCTCCATAACTGTCATCTTTCGGCCGTTGAGGGAGAGAGCAGGCCGGCCCAGTGTCATCAGGGGCTGGCCTGAAGATACAGTGTATCTTAATTGTAGATTTTTCTTATACTGTTATATAATTTTCTTGTACACCGCTATGATCTATTTGGAATAGCGGTTTATAAATAAAACATATTATTATTATTCTCTTGTAGATGGACATGTTCCAACAGCATCCACAGGAAGATCTGGGATCCTTGGGAATCCCCAACAAATAGTGTCCTTGCAGCTTGTCCAGCTACAGAAAAATGCCTGGACATAGCTCCACTGATCCCACTACTCCCCGTCAACATGGAAATGACTGTGTTGGAAGGTGGAGGTGCATTGATGACAAGGTGGGTTTGAGAGGATTTTGGTTGTTGGATAGTCTGAACAGTATCCCAGTACTCTGCAGCAGCAGCAGCAACAAAATCAGTTGCAATGGTGTAAATCCAAATCACACCACTGTAATTCACCAACAGGATGTCAGCCTATATGTATATATGACAATGCAGATACCTTCAGATGTTGCTGAACTGCAGCTTCCACCATTCTTCACTATTGGCTAAGGCTGCTAGGAACTGAACCCTAACAACATCTGGAGGGCTGTACATTCCCCACCCCTGCTGTTGATGATCTGCTAATCTACAGTTCTTCTCTTCCCTCATTCCTAAACAGCACATGCTGTGCAAGAGGCCTTAATGCAACTTGAAGTATCGTTACAGATCTTTGTTGTAGACTTCATCCCTATAATGCTCTCTGTTAGCATCCTTCTTTACTCCTTTCCCCCCTATTTACTCACTACTTCATTATAATTAATTCCTGTTTATTTCTTGTTACATGTTACGTTTGTAATATTTCTTGTGAAACTAAAAAATAAATATATAGTATTTCTTAAAACCCACTAATATAGCATTATACTTCTAATAAGAAAGACTTTAAGTGTCTAAAAAGCGAAGGGCATTTTTAGTATTGTTTCCTGTGCACTTGACTTTCATGTTCTCGAAAGCTGAAAAACAAGGAGGAAAAAAGAAAGGATGCTAAAAGAAATAAATGAATAATGTACAAAGCATGCAGGTTGCCAAAAAGGATAGACTGACAAGAGGGCAAATGTACAACATTAGGAGGGTATCTGGTAATCAGAGTCTGTCTTGAAACATCCGTGTGTTATTTGTGACCTTGACACTTCCTCCTGACTGCTAATGTAAGACATTTCTTCCTTCACAGTCACAAAATATGTAAAAGTAACTCAGCTCTCCCACCCCGCCCCATTCTCACAGCCTGGCAGATCCACCTAGGCTTGAAAACATCAATTATAACAGAGATGTCAGTTCTATAATTAGATCAAGTGGGTCATTTTTAAGGCAATGCTCACTTCCAGTAACCTGCAGCTACACCTTTATTGCAGACAAGTTTCCCAAGTTTTTGAAATGTACACATAATATATACCAAATTCTCAAACATTTTGCAATCTATTTTCTAGATTGGCTGAAATGCCTTTTCAGTGGTTAGGGCATACTGGAGCATCTTGATGATACAACATGGTATGACTGTGTTCCTGTTCCCCATTCAAAAATCACTCTTCTGTTCTCACTGTACCTTATTTTCTTCACTGTACTGTATTACCATACCATTTTCTTGGAACTTCTTTATCCCAACCATGATTGGTCTTCTGGCCTGACCTATAATCCTGGTCACATACACACATGTATTGACTTAGCCGTTTATGTCTGAAATCTTGTCAGAATTGACAGTGGCAGACCTGACCTTGTCTAATCTCTAGCTCCTCATTCTGAAGAAGCATTGGTCCTTCGATGAGCACTCCTGGTGGCTGCTGTGATTTGAGAGTGATGGCAAAAATCCATCCTCTGTAATGGTTTGCAGCTCAGTGTGAAGCATACGCCTTAAACGCAAAAAGGTCCTATGTTCAATCTCTGTTATTTTCAAGTGGAAGGACCCTGGATAGCAGATCTAGGAAAGATCTCTGCATGAGGCTTTGAAGAGTCATTGCTGGCCAGCACCAGGTAAGGAGAGAACCTATGCTCACTAGGCAGTGGGAGCTGGTGGCTCTTATCCAAGTGGGATGATGAATTTGTTCTGGGATTTAAAGGAGCTATTGCAAGAGCTTTATCCTGAGCTCAATCCTCAACACACCTAGGATAGACCATTTATAGTTTGAGAGCCCCCTTAAATCCTGTCCCATAGGCATTGGAGCCTCCATCCTCACTGACCCTTGGCCTGGTTTCAGATAGCCTTCCCCATCCCCTGAATGCCTAGATGTGACAAGTCTAGTCTTGCTCCCTGGATCATCCATCCATCCATCCATCCATCCATCCATCCATCCATCATCTCCTCTTCTATTTTATGAGTGTGTGCATGTATGAGTGTGAGAGAAACAGAGAGACAGACAATGGGTAGGACTGTACATTTCACTGAACTTTTGGTCCAGTATTTGACCATCATCAGCTATGACTCCTTTCACCATCATCTATGGCTTCCAACTGATATTTCCCATAATTCAAAAGTCCTCTTTATAGTCAATTGATTTCACAGCCCTGGCATAAACATAGACATATGATCTATGTGAAAGCAAACTTTATATGTTAGCATAGCTATAACCTGCATTTTCTGACTTTTCCTAGGAACTGGAGAATAAGATAACCCATCCATGGTTTGGGAACACTAAATGCTGCTTTAGTTGCAGCACAATCCACTGTTTGCACCATTCTGGCAAACATGGATCAAACTGCTGAGAACATCAGCCTAAAGAAATGGCAACAAAATAGCTTAGCACAAATTACAGTGGGAGGTACGGCACAAGAATTCTATAAACTGCACAGGAAGACAGAAGCCACAGTTGAAAAAGTCAATAAATGCCACATAGGTGAAGTGATTATTTCTTGCTAAGAGAAAAAAAAATAATTTTGGGTTTTACAGTAGAATGGGTTTGGCTGCACAGAGAGTGGGCTTTTCATCCTTACAGTACACACACAAAATTACAGATATACAAGAAAGTTACATTATCCAGAGGGAAAATAGTGTGCCTTCAGTACAGTATTAATCTCTCATGGCACAGAGCCCAGACAAAGTCTTCTGCTTCATAATCAAGTGATACATCTGTCCAAATAGAATTCAGAGCTGGACTCTCCTGTTTATATTATGGAACTTTTATGACCATGTGATTCTTCATCTGCAGAAGAATTGTGTTGTGGCACAGCTAATTAATGGGAATTATCATTTGGCTTAAAATGGCCTGCAAATTTTAAATCTGAGGCCAGCCAGCCCCACTACACAAAGATGTATGTCCTTGATGAATGAGTCCATTTTGTTTTCTCTGTTTCATATAGGGGCTAACAAAACAAAAAGGTTAAAGAAAGGGAACGTTAATTAATCTCTTTCAAATACATATATCCTAGGCTAGTCAAACATGTGCTCTCTCTAAGTGCAAATTTAAACACACACATTTGTTTACACTTGCCTGAGGTGAATCAGACTTAGATGGTGTTCTGGTTTTTGAAAATCATATTAAGCATTTGGAATTCTGACATCTTCCAGATCAACTCCTTGTTTTGATCTGTTCCAGCTGATAGCCATTTTGGAAGACATTTCAAGCAGTGGTCTGGTGGAGCTAAAACTCACAGGGGAAAAGTCCCAGGAGATTTTGATTAGAAATGATGAAGACTTTCTCTGCCACCCCCTCAGGCATCCCCAGTCTCTCTAACCTTCCAAACCTCACAGTAACTGATGGGAACACTGATTTTACAGTGCCAGTGTATTATGGTGAGATATTCCTCTTGTAATGAAAAGTACATTTTTGGGCTCTCTTGCTCTTGAATAGGCAATTAAAATTCATGAACTTTACAGAAGATCTGCTCATGGCAGTGGTGAAAACTGTTAGAACTGATTTGTGCATATGGATCAACACAGCTTGCTGCATTTTCAGATTCTCCTTGGGAGCATGGTGATGAGGACTGTCATGAAGAACACTCACACTGCCAGATCTACAACATTGTCTACAGAAGTGAAAATTTGAGGTATAGACTTATGTTTGTGTCTATTCCAATAATATTTGCTTCAAGCAGAAAAAAATCTTGGCCTGATCTGGACATTTGCCTCATCGATGTTGTTGTTGTGTGCCTTTAAGTTGTTACTGACCTATGGGGACTCAAAGGCAAACCTATCATGGAGTTTTCCTGGCAAGATTTGTTTAGAGGATGTTTGCATTTTCCTTCCTCTGAGGCTGAGAAAGTATGACTTGCCCAAGGTCACTCAGTGGGTTTCTATGGGCAAGCCAGAATTTGAACCCTGACCTCCAGAGGTGTAGAACATACTCAGACTACTATATTGGTTCTTTCTGGGGGTTAGTTTAATTTAAATTATTAAGGCAAGTAGATATTCATAAAACAGGACTACAAAGGTTAATCTAGCTATGTCTTCAAACTCCTGGGGTGACTCCACCCCTTAACTCTATTCGGTGAGTCTTTATAACACAATATCCTAAACTTACTGAGTTTTTCAGTGTGTGACTTGTCTAAGATCATTGGGTGGGTTTCCATGGCTGAGCAGGGATTCAAACTCTGGTCTCCACAGTCATAGTCTAACACTCAATCCTCCACCACACTGGTTTCCTTAAAGTCTACCCTTCCTTCCAAGTGGGAGCCCTGATCCATCATAAACCCCTCATGCAGAGAAGCCTGTTAGGAGCTTCTGGAAGCTAATTTAGGGCCTATCTCCTGTCCTATCTTAGAACCAATTTTGTGAAATAATAAAAATATATATTTTATTTCCCCCTTACTATGAGCATCCAGAGTAATTGTGGTTATTGTTGTGTGCCTCCATGTCACTTCTGACTTATGGCAGCTCTATCATGGAGTTTTCTTGGTAGGATTTGTTCAGAGGGGGTTTGTCATTGCCTTCCACTGAGACACAGTGAGTGTCACTTGCCTAAGGTCACCCAATAGTTTTTCATGAGCATGGAATTGAATCCTTGTTTCCCAGTGTCGTAGTCCAACACTCAAATTTGCAGGGTCCCCCCCCCCACTTTCACAGGGTTCTTGTGATCCTAACCCCAGAGAATGTGTAGGGTTCACTGTAATATTGCCACTACATTCGGCATTGGTCAAAAATCACCTGGTATACCATGGGGCACCACAGTTCAAGAAGGACATTGACAAGCAGGAACATGTTCAGAGGAGAGTGATCAAGATAGTCAAAGGTCTGCAAACTAAGTCCTATGAGAAATGGGTTCAGGAGTTGAGTACATTTAGCTTGGAGAAGAGAACATTCAGAGGTGATATGACAGCATATTTCAATATTTGAAGGAATGTCATGTAAAAGATGGAGTGAGCTTGTTTTCTGCTGCTTCTCCCTAAACATTAGGAAAAAAACATATTGAGTGTAAGAGCAGATACCAATGAAAGAACATTCCTCAGAGAGTCATGGATTATTTTTGGTGGTCTTTAAACAGAGGATGGGTGGGCATTTTTCAGGAATATTTCAACTGTTCACTGACAGCAGCTTGGAGTAGGTGGCTCTTGCACTGCCTTCCAACTCAACAACTCTATGATTCTAAATCAGTTGAACCTCAGGCGCATTACAGACCGCAATTTAGTACATGCTCTGTGTGTACTAGGGTTAGAAAGGGGCGTACTAGGGTTAGGAAGGGTCTTACCTTCTTAACCGGTCCCGTCCCTAGTACGTGCGGAGCGCATAGTAAATGGTGGCGCCCGTCCACATGGGCGCTGCCATCTTTACGTCTCGGATGCACAATGTCCGGGCATGGCAATGAGGAAGTGACGCTGCAAGTGCGCGCCTTGCGCTACCACTTCTGGGTGCCAAGAAGCGCCATTTTGGCACTTCTTTTTAGCTGCACTGGGAAGCCTCACAGTCTGGCCGCTGGGGCTTCTCAGCACAGCTAATGACGGCGGCGGCAGACCGCATGCTTTTGGGCGGTCTGTAATGTGCCTCAGAATCCTGTCAGCTGCCAAATATCAATAGCAAGTACATTTCTATACTACTTATCAGTGAACCAAGCACTCCCTAAGCGGTTTACAATGTGTAAGTTAATTGTCCACAACAGGTTCAGTACTCATTTTAGTGACTCATGGAAGGATGCAAGGCTGAGTGGACCTTGGAGCCCCTGGGATCAAATTCACAACCTTACAGGAATATAAGACAGAAGGTGCAACTGCACTCATGTGGTCCTTTGGACTCCCAAAGACAGCTATTACGCCACTCTGTGACCAGAATATTGGACTAAATAGCCTTTTGGTCAGATCCTGTACGGCTCTTCTTACGATCTTACACTTTAGCTTCTGATTTGACAGGACAATTGGTGGGGGAGGTATGATTTTCTTAAGGTGGAACTTGTATGTTGCATTCAGGAACACTATGTCTCCCCTGCCATTATTTGAACAATGTATCTGACCTTAACCCTTGAGCTGAGTGAAAATGTTGCCCTCCATTTTAAAAGTTGCAAAGTGGTAACACATAGCATTTCTGTGGTACAGTATTTGTCAATGTCTGAAGTTCCTGACGTAAATTATTCCAGCAATCTTTATAATTGGCCATCACACAAAGCAGACTGGTATTTGTCTCCTTCTCTCAGGGCTGTATGAGAGAGATACACACTGCCAAACCAAGGACAGTTGGTGAGTTATTGGCTGAAGTAATCTCTGAATTTAGAGTGATTCAATAGAAGAATACTTCACAAGTGATATTTTTTTGGGGTCAAGCTGAACATTACAGGGGAGGCATGCCATCAAAACTCCAGACACACCTTTTTTTACTTGGAAAAGCCTAGCGATAAATAATCAATATTGCAGAATTAGATCAGGTTCTGTACAAGTGGTCCCCAAGACTGTGTTTGTGACTCCCAACTTCCCCAGATTCCCTCCCTCCCTCCCTCCCTCCGTTTATATCCTGCCTTTCTCCAAGGCAAGAACTCAAATTAGCTTACAAAAATTCTAATAAAACATATACATTGCCCTTTTGTACATTGTCAATAGAAGCCTTGGGGTGAATCTGGGTTGCGTCAGAGCCATTAGACCCTCTTTGATCTAATACTACCCATATCCTCAGCTGCTGCTTTTTTAAAAAAATAAAACAGCATCAAGAGTTCCAGACATGACCTCTAACATCACATGTGCTTTTGACCATTTTTTTTACCTCTATGCTTCACCAGCTCTTTGTGATTCATCAGTTCTAAAGGAAGTGCTCCAAGCATGTACAAAGTGTATTTTCTTGCATTACAGTCTGTTTTTCCAATTATTCTCCATTCTTTGTGCATCTCTATATTTGCATTTCTTGTTTGCAACTGAAACAGCGAAACAAGCAATTTTGCAACTGATGTGCAGTAAGATTATTATTATTCAGAAATGTTTATACATCTCAAATTCTGACAACATTCATTCCCCTTAAAGTTTGCATCTTTGAGGCTCTTAGATGTGCTTTAGAGTTTTGCTAAAATCAGTATCTTTAGCATCAGGTTCTTTTAATCAGGTTTGATAAGAGCTTCTATTTCACAAGCAGATGGAATCTGAATACCATGTACATTTTGGGTACAAGGATAAGATCAAATACACCCTTTCTGCCCATTTTAATATTTGCACTTTGGGGATTTTTTTTTTAAAGCAATCTGTTCTTAACACCTGACAAATCCATAATCTCCTTTTCCCCCTTAGGGATTTCCTAAATGAAAAGAGGGAGGGAAAGATAGGAAATAATCCTTCTTCATTAGACCTCTTAATCCATTTCATGCCAGAATTTATCAGACCACTAATGAAAGAAAATAAATGGTATAATACCAACAGGTGTAAAGTTATTCATGTTTGTACTTCAGCAAATGTATCTTTACATCGCAGTGCAAGCATTACATCAAGAAAACAATGTTAGGAGTCAATCATTACAGGAAGGCTAAGAGGAAATGGAACTGTAGTCAATGGAGAGGTAAAAGCTGCCACATGCACACTGGATCTATATCCATCCTGGCTGTTAAAAGCAGCCTGAAAGGGACTGGTGAATTGGGTAAGGGGAATCGTAAATGTCTTACTACAGCAAGGCAGATTTCCATCTTGCCTAAGTGGCTGTTTGTGAGGCCATTGTCCAAGGAGAAGGAGAAGATCTTCCCATCCTACCAGCCAGTCTCCAATAAACCTTTTTGGCCAAGGTTCTAGAATATGTGGTGGCCTCCCAACTCCATGGGTTCTAGATCCATCTTGGTCTGTCCTCTGGGACAGAAACAGCTTTTGTCATCTTGGTAGATGGCCTACACAGGGAACTAGTCAGGGGAAGTATGTGTCCTGATTCTGCTGGATCTCTCAGCAGCTTCCAATACCCTCAACTATGGTATCCTTATGGGTTGCTTCTCTGGGATGGGGCTCAGAGGTGCTGTTTTATGACTCTGGTCTTGGAGAAGCAGACCCTGAAGGTGGTACTGTAGGATGCCTGTTTGACATCCTGGCGACTAGGCTGTAGTGTCACTCAGGGCTTGGTTCTGTCCCTCATGCTGTTTAATATGTACATGAAACTGCTGGGAGAGATTATCTAGAATTTGGGGGTGCCATGTCACCAGTATGTTGATGACACAAAACTCTATCTCTCCTTTCCATCTGATTCCAAGGAGATTGTTTCTGTACTAAACCAGTGGACTAGGTGAAGGTGAACAAACTGAAACTGTTCGACAGTGGAACACACTTCCTAGGAGTGTATTGGAGTCTCCCTCCTTGGAGGTCTTCAAACAGAGGCTGGATGGCCATCTGTCGACGATGCTTTGATCTGGATTTCCTGCATGGCAGGGGGTTGGACTGGATGGCCCTTGCGGTCTCTTCCAACTCTATGATTCTATGATTCTATGAAACTTAATCCAGACAAGATAGAGGTGCTCTTGATCAGAAGACAGACCAGGGAATAGGGATTCAGCCTCTGCTGGATGGGTTTACACATCTCCTGAAATCTTAAGTGTGCAGCTTGGCTGTAGTCCTGGACATGGATCTGAGCCTGGATGTCCCGGTCTCAGCAGTGGCCAGGAGTGAATTTGCACAGCTAAATGCACTCCTGGCCACTGCGCCTGTGCTAACTATGCCTGTTCATTGAAAAGTCAGAACCTTCCATCCTTTCTTTCTGCTAGTAAGTGAATACATTTTTCTTCAGGTAGGACAATAAATTTTAATTACAGAGCAGTTGTATGTATGTGTGAAGTGTTGTGCTATATTTTCAAATCTTTTATTGGGAATTATGTTTTAAATATAAAATATTTTAAATGTTTTTAACTGTTTTAATCATTTTTTTTAAAAAAATAGCATTTACATTTCTATACCACTTCATATTACAGTAATACTGTTAAATAAAATAGTTAAATCTTAAAAAATAATGTTGTTGTTCTATTTTAACTATTGTGAACTAAAGTTTCAAGTTGATCTTTTTAAAATTTTTGGAAGATGCTTTGAATTCTCTATCAAGCAAACAAGTAGAATGTGACTCAAAAAATCATCATTGTCGTCGTCATCATCAGTTCTTCTCATAGAACTATAGTTTTCAACATGTCCTGAGGAGAGGGAATAGCTATTGATCCAGATGTAGTCTGTGGAGCACATTTGCTTTTAGTAGTCAAGTAATTGAGAGCCAGGTTGGCATAGTGGAGACCAGGGTTTGATTCCCCGCTCAGCCATGAAACTCACTGGATGACCTTGGGCAAGTCACACTCTCTCAGCCACAGGGGAACGCAATGGCAAATCTCCTCTAAACAAATCTTGCCAAGAAAAACCCACAATAGGTTTGCCTTAGGATCACATAATTTCAAAATGACTTGAAGGCACACAACAAATCAAATAACTGTTAACACATCAAAGTCCCAAATAAATGAAAGCATGTGAGAGGTATACAATAAATGAACAGGAAGATACAACATGGTTAATAAATTCTGGTAAATTAACCCACCGCCAGAAACAGAAATCTTAGCAAAGAATACAATCTAATACATGGACATTCAAAAATAAGCCATAGAACCATAGAGGTGGAAAAGACCTCAAGGGCTATCTAGTCTAACCTCCAGCCATACAGGAATCCACAATCAAAGCACCTCGACAGATGGTAATCCAGCCTCTCTTGAAAAACTTCCAAAGAAGGAGACTCCATTGCACTCCGAAACTTCATATTCCATGACTAGAAAGTTCCTCCTAATGTTGAGGTGGAATCTCTTTTCCTGCAGTTTGCATCCATTGTTCTGTGTCTTGTTCTCTGGAGCTGCAGAAAACGAGCTTCCTCCATCTTCAGTATTATATCCCTTCAAATATTTAAACAGGGCTACCATACCTCCTCTTAACCTTCTCTTTTCCAGACAAAACATACCCAGCACCCTAAGTTGCTTCTGATAGGACATGGTTTCCAAACCTTTCACCATTTTGGTTACCCTCCTCTGGACATGATCCAGCTTTTCAACATCCTTTTTGAATTGTGATTAACTGTTTAACTGGGCTGAATGCTATGGAATTCTAGGGTTATCGTTTGTTGTGGCACTACCGCTCTCAGAGAGAAGGCTAAATAGCTCACAAAACTACAAATTCTAGAATTCCACAGCACTGTGGCATGGCAGTTAAAGCAGTGTCAAACCACATTCATTCTGCAGTGTATGTTATACCTTAAACACTGAATTGGAAGAGCTTCTGCTTCTTACACAACTGACTGCACTCTTTTCATATCTGACAAACTGCCATTTCCTGAACGGAATGAGATCCAAAATAATGGCAAAAAGCTGACCAAATACTGTACCTCAGATGTGAAATGACGCACCCAAAAGAATTCAAGCATGAAGGGCTGCCGAGAGATCAGCACAGTTGAGAGCCGGTTGTTAACAAAGTGGCCTTTATGGGAGGGATTTATGCTGCTGTCTATCTGCAGGAAGGGCAATTTAGAGAGGAACATTTAGTTGCAGTGAGGTGAGGAAAATGGAGGTTGGCAGAAATGTGGGGGAGAGATCAGAAACCCACAAAAGCATACCCATAACACCAAGCAGCAGCTTCCTGAAGCCAGCACAAGCTTTTCCTCCATATTATTTCCTCTCAGTAGAAATGCCTTCATCTTAACATGCACATGAAATATCTTTATACTGAGCAAGCCATTTGTCTCTTATACCTGGTTTTGTCTACTTTGGCTGGCAGTGCGCCTCTGGGATCATAGGCACAGATGAGTATTTCTCAGGGGCAAACAACATGCTTTGCATGCAAGGATTCCCAGCTTCAATCCCCCAAGATTTCAGATAGGGCAGGGAATGGTCCTGTTGCCAGTCAGTATGAATCAGTAGGGCTGCTATCATCACTATATACCATGGCTGAGACATGCTCTGCATACTGAAGATCGCTGGCACCCAATTTTTAACATTTCCAGTGAAAAGGTTATCAGTACAAAGGAAGCTGTCACATTATTGGCCTTTCAGGCTTGATACTGTCCCATTGCCAGCACTGATAGTATTCAATAGCTTTTGTAGTTTGGAATATGGAGGGTGCCATCTTATCCTTTGCATCTTTAAGTATATGTACAGTACTAATCCTGATGACTGAGCAGTTACCCAATAACTGATCTGCATACATATGAAGATCTGTACTGGCTCCAACAAAGCTTATATAAGCCATTTTGTGTGCCTTCAAGTTACGTGTTGAGTTATGGTGACCCCATCAATTTCACAGCCTGACCTAGATTTGTCCTTAGCCTTGGCAATGCATTTTAATCCCCAAGGTTAAGGATAGCAATATAAGTGTTGTAGTGGAGCTTGGGTTTGCAGAGTTGAAACACTAAGACTTCTGATCAGCTTTACAAAATACTTCTTCCCAAGTCCTTTGTTACAACTGATTTGTGGGTATGGATCAATACAACTGCCTGATTTTTGGACTCTACTTGGAGATATGGCTATAGGTACTGTCATGATTAGCCTTTGGTATACTCCTTCTTACAGATCAATGTCAGCTTATACTAAAGAAAACATTCTAAAAGTGATGATACCTCACTCTCACTAAGTTTGTTTTAATACTCTTCTGTTGGATGTGTTGTTTATTGAAAGGCACACATATGTACATGTGGATTCAATGTTCTGTGGTTTACATATAACTTTTGGCCTCAAGTATGAAGAAAAGTCTCAAATATTACAAGTCAAACAATAAAATTGTGTCCCAGCTTATAACTTCTCTCTGTTTACTCCTATGAAAATGCCAATTTAAAACACAGAGACATTATTTCACTCCTATTATGGATTGGTTGTACTGAAACTTGTAAGAATTGGAAAACTCAAGGTAATATTAACACAGATACTCAGTGGAATAAAATTCGGAAGCTGCAACTTGTGCAGAATATGGCAGCCCGTCTGGTCACTGGCACTGCCAGGGCCAGTCATATAACACCTGTCCTTAAAGACTTACATTGGCTGCCTATTCGCTTCTGGGCGCAATACAAGGTGTTGGTAATCACCTATAAAGCCCTAAATGGCTTGGGCCCAGGGTACCTGGAGGACCGCCTCTCTCCGTACAATCCGCCCCACGCACTTCGATCTTCAGGGCAGCTACTGTTAAGAGTTCCAGAGGTGAAATATAATTCCACCTCTAGGAGGGCTTTTTCCATCTTAGCCCCAAACCTCTGGAACGCGCTGCCCTTCAAGCTCCGCTCAGCCACCTCCCTAGCCCAATTTAGGAAGGGGCTAAAACCCCATCTATTCGAACAAGCCTACCCTGACCAGTAATTCCCCCCCCCCCCCCCGCATCAGCATTGTATGCCGGCATGATAGTTTTATTATTTTTATTGAGCTGTTTTAATGTATTTTGTATGGTCTTTTGATTAACTGTATTGTTATTACATGCTGTTCACCGCCCTGATTTTCAGAAGGGCGGTATACAAATAAAGTTTTATTATTATTTATTATTATTATTATTATTATTATTATGGAACATTAATCTTGATGGGGAAAAAACTATCACATGCTATTAGGCTATCCAAAGAAATGGAAAGTATGGCTGCTTTTCTTAACCGTTGGTTTCCTTTCTTCAGTTCTGTTAACAATAATGAAATGTTCAACTTGCCTTCTCATCAAACAGGCTTATGGTCAGATCTTGATGCAGGTGCAACTGAAATTGTTGACAACCTTTCTGACTTTTCAATGATTTAAACAAAAGAATGACTCGGCTTCCAGCTTTCAGACTGATTTTTTTAAAATTGTTAAATCACTTTTCCTTAATTGTTATTGATTTGTTGGTTCCTAATTGTTATTTACTTGTTTGTTCTTATTCTTATATACTTCCAGATTAATGTCATAGTGTTAGATTTTAATACAAACTTAAAATAAAATGCTTTAAAAATTACTGTTGTGGTGCTGAATATAAAGCATCCCATTTCCCTTTTACAGACATGTTTTACAGCAGGGTTAACAAACTGTGGCCATGGAGATGGACTCTGGACCTGTTAATGTTGCTTTGTTCACGCCTGTTATAGGGTCATTTCAGATTACAGTCTATGGTTGCAATTTAAATGTCATCACTACATACTATGCGATCCTGGAGTCTGTAGTTTAGTGAGAAAACAGAGCTATCTAGCCAAGAATTCTAAATACTCTTCCTTAACTTAGAGATCCCAGGATTCCCTCTTGCCAGAGCTATTAAAGTGAAATCATAATGTTTTAATTGTGTGGTATGAAAGGTTTGTTGCTTTTGCTGCAATAAACTAATTCCAGCCCACTGAACCCTAGGTAAAAGGGATTCCCGCGCAAAATTTGGTGTAGTTTTTGTTGTTGTTGTTATGGGTTTTGGTACTATTAATACATCTCTGTGGCCAAATTGCTCTGTCAAGATAATGTTCTGGCCAAATTCTCCAAATTCTCAATTTGTGGAAGAAAATGCCAAACCAATCTCTCTCAGCTTGGTGTAGGAAGTGAGCCCACATAGAACTAAAACAGCTTTGTAATTCTCAAATTCTCTGCATGCCTATCTGGAAGTGAACTGGGTGGGATTTACTTCTGATTAAGTAAGTATAAAACTGAACTGCATGTTTCCAATGGAAGCCTGGAAAATCAATATATTCCACACTAAAAATTGATTTAAGAGATTCCCGCACTCATTTCATGAAATCAGTTCTTTAAAGTCCACCCACACTTAAATCGGTTAACCATGTGCAGTGCTTTTCAATTGCCTTTTAAGGATTCTGCTAGAATAGCACCTGTGTTTCTTGTTAAAAGAATAAAGTTGATGTCTGCACACACATAATTTGTATCAAACAATGGATACATGTAAATTAATATTAAAGATAAAATAATTTGCGAATAAAATAACTTTGCAGATACAGGGTGAATCTGAGATAAGACTTAACTTTCTAATAATGTTCTGGAGCAATCACCTTTCTTAAATCAGGTAGAAATCAGGTGGGCCTCCAGATGTTGTCAGATTACAACTCCTAACATTCTTTACCATTGGCTGTACTGGCTAGGACCTCTGGGATTTGCAGTCAATCATCTGTAGGGCTCCTTGATTTCTGTTCCTGTGCTGTTGTTGTTGTTGTTATAATATTTATTTATATCCCACTTCCCCCCCAAAATTGGAATACAAAGCGGTTTATAAATTAATAATAATAATAATAATAATAATAATTTGTATTCCACTTTTCCACAAAGGAATCAAAGCGGATTCCAACAGTATAAATAAAACATCAAACAATTAAAAATTACAATTTAAAACCCCCAAAACCTCAACCCTCCCCATCATAAAAACAGTGATCAGCACATAAAAAGAGATTAAACATCAAAAAATTTAAAACTGTCCAATAGGAATACACTGAAATTTCAGGCAGATTAGTGCAAGAAATGAGTCTTCCTCTAGAGGAGGGGGGATGGAGATGATGGTATCAATCAGTTTTGATATCAATATCAATAAAGGTATAAATAGAGGGGGGAGGCAAGTCTAATGGTATAACCTAGTCTGGAAAGGCCTGCCGGAAGAGATTTGTCTTAATAGCCTTTTTAAAGGCTTCCAAGGGGGTAATATGGCAGATATCGTCCGGCAGGTCGTTCCAGAGCCTGGGAGCAGCTGATGAGAAGGTCCTCTGGGTCACCACTGAAAGTCTGGTCTTCTTAGATTGTAGCAGATTCTTCCCAGAGGACCGAAGTGTGTGGGAAGGAAGTAGGTGCTCCCGCAAACTAGTCGGGACCCAAGTCATCTAGCAGTTTAAAGGTTAGAACCAACACCTTGTGCCTTGGCCGGAAACTGATAGGCAGCCAGTGGGGAGATTTTAGAACCAGTGTAATATGGGCAGTTCTGGATGTGCCCGTAACCAGCCTGGCTGCCATATTTTGTACCAATTGAAGTTTCCAAACTTGGCACAAGGGTAGAACCCATGTAGATCACATTGCAGAAGTCGAGTCGAGAGGTTACCAGCACATGTACTACTGTTTCAAGGTTTCACAGTTCAAGGTATGGGTGCAGCTGGCGTATCAGCCGAAACTGATAGCAAATGCTCCTGACCATCGTGTCCACCTGAGCCATCAGATGAAGAGACGAGTCTAGGAGCACCCCCAGACTGTGAACAGAGTCCTTCAGGGGAAGTGTGACCCTGTCTAGAACTGGCTGGCATAACTCCATTCCCAGATTAGGGGTCCCTATTACAAGTACCTCCATTTTACCCGGATTCAATTTGAGTTTGTTTTCCCTCATCCAGTCCATTACCGCATTAAGACAGGCATTCAGAAGAGAGATGCCCTCCTTAGTCACTGCATCAGTCTGAGACATAGAGAAATATATTTGGGTGTCATCAGCGTACTGATAACAGCCTGCCCCATGTCTCCGGATGAAACAATACATTTAAAAACATACAAAAGAAAGTATTAAAATAAAATTAAACTAGTTCAGTATTAAAAAAAACTTCACTAATTAAAAGAATAAAATGCAAGTTAAAAGACAAAGGTGTTTAAAAATAGTACATATTGCGTAAAGTCCTTGCTGCCTTCTGGAGGAGTACTATTGAAATTGAACTACAGTTGAAGAATATTGCTGGCAGAAGACAAGCACAATCTGGCATTCTCTCCCATTTCAAATTAAAGATATTGCCTAGATTAGCAGTTGCATTTTAACTCAATATTGTTTATGTGATAACAAACTGCACCATACCTGAGGACAGTAAGCTAGCTATCTTGGGTCCACTGTTGCTAAGAAAGGTGCAATACATAATGGAAAAGTGGCTGTGGACAGATGGTATGGCACATACTGCTCTATCCAGTAACAGTGGAGCTCTGGAAGAATAGCCAGGTGCCTATTGTTGTCCCCTAGCATTTCTAACCTGAGGCAATTGCTTCACTTTGCCTAATGGTAGGACCGGCATCTTGATTACTAGAGACAGAGAACTTTACCATATGGGGGAAATTGGGGGTTTAAAAAGGCATTTTCTGGGGACAGTCGCACAATTGCAGCAAAGATTTTCACACACATTGCATTTAGAGAGGACTTATCCCAGGAAGAACCAGGAATACTCTAGAAACAAATCATTCACGAGATTGTGGAAAACACCAACAGTTGACTTGGGAGGATGCAATTATGTTTCTGTTTCTCCTACACATGTGCAGTGGATCCAAAGGTACCTCAGCATAATGGGAAGAGAACCATATATTGAACTGATCAAATGATCACCAAAGACTGCTTTGTAACAGTGCATTCTTAAGTCATTGGATAGATACATAGTTTTTTTTTTAAAGGATGGGTGGAAAGCCATAGAGGGTCCACATCTGACCATTTCCCATCTATCTCTGGACCACTACGAGCCACAGCTACCCCTTTCTGGGGAAATGACAACAGAATAGAAGATCATTTGTGAATATTTTTCCAAAAATGAGATTGGGTCCCAGATCAAGCTATGAGACACACACCGTGTTTGAATCACTCCACCCTGGTAGACTTGAGAAATACAACTTTCAGGGTTTGAGTGGATTTTTGTTTTGGGCATGCTTGAAAGAGTTCCAGAGGAGTCCAGGAATTGTCCAGATGGCCTATAGGCCACGTAATAGCCACCCCAGCTGTAACATACTCAATCCATTTCTCTAAGGAAATTCAGTATTGTTTTCTGGCTACTATTCCAACTGTTTGAAGCGATCACATTTCCTTTGCATTTGGTGGGATTGTTTAGAGGTTTCAGTTACTCCTATAATATAACCTTGTGTGTGTAAACAGACAGGAACACAATGTGTACTTGCTAATCAGCAAAGTAAGGTCTGGTGGGGGGGGGGGCATTCCTTGCAAATGCTGCAGAGCTACCAGAAATACATCCTTGTGGCAAAGAGAGTGGCTAAGGTCACCTTGAACTGTAAGTGAATTTTTGGATGCATCAGACATTTGAAGCAAGAAGAATTTGTGCTGGGACTGATTGCCCTATGAGTTCTGCATTTCAACATCATCAAAAGGATTTTTGAAGTTTAATATTAATAATCCCATCCTTAAAAGCCAGGTTACACCCAAATTTATACACGGTCATCTAAAACTACTATTGGACTATAGTTCCCATAATACACATAATCGTGATTATGAGATGGCTAATCCAAAATATCACTTTTCCAAATTCTAATACAGACCAACTGATCAAGAGGCTGGGTGCCTCCTGATGTCTTTCATGTGTGTGTTTGTGCACACATTCACACGCACACACATGAACATGCATATATTGTAAATTCATTTTTATACAGGTCAGAAGTGTATGACACTTTATGAAGTAATATATGCAAGAGACAAGCCTCCAAGCCAATGAGCTTGCAAAACAATGAAAGGGAGAGGCAAGATTTACAAAATGTGTGGTGTCAATTAAACCAAACAAATTTTAAAGAGATGATAAGGATTTCACTTACATATCAATGTAAGTGATGAACACCTTACACTGATATGGATTAGAATAAGGCTATATCAATATCAGTGTTCATCCTGTTATACAATAAGCAGTTCTATTATATTTCATGGGCAGCACAGTAGCCTGTTGAATGGCATATATTGTCTTCACCAGAAATACATTGATCATGGGCAAAATCCAGCCCAAGATAAGCATTTTTGTTCCCTTCATTTCAATTGAGAGTTAATCACCAGCCTTGGGTCACTTCAAATGTAATAATGTGACCTTAATATATCATGGTTTATTAAACTAAGGCCCATGTTGCAATATGTGTTTTGTATTTATTTGTTATATTTATCTTTCACTGTTTTTCCAGTGAACTCAATGCACAGTATTCGGCTCCGCTGTTTCTTGCTTTATTTTCACAACAATCCTGTGAAGTAGGTTAGCCTGGATAGAGTGGTATATGGTCATCTATTGGGTTTTATGCCCCAAATCCAAGTGCAGCACCCTTCCCGTTATACCACACTGCATGTTCTCATGATTTCATAGCCTGGACATTAAGATGAGATTAAATCAGTTTCCTGGTTCACATATAAAAGGAAATTGTGACAAATTACAATATTACCACCAAAGGCAGCATATGAAGTGGGAAGAGGAGGGGCTGAAGAGGGAGTGTGTGAACCCAGCATTCATTCCTACCTTAATAAATCTGGGATTAGTAAACCCAGACTATGATGTCTGAGCTAGTCCAATGAAAGTCACTAAATATATCAGACTGAATTGCCAGTTTTCCAACTCAGCAACACATTAGATCCCGCCAGTTAGAGCCACTCTTTCATGCCCTCTCAATTCTTCCTTGTCTCCAGATGCTGAAACTTGAGTGTTGTATCTCACTCAGAAATCCCCATGGGGAATGTGGGAAAATTAGCATTTCCCCAAACTCAAGCTTACATTGTCAGATTTTTTCCCTCAGAGACTCTAATGTAATGGCATCCAGACAAACTGGAAGTAATAGTTAGATGAAAACTCAGAGACTTGAGAACACAAGTGTACCTCTTGTGCCAGCACTGAAATAGCAACAGGTGTCATGATGGGGATCTCAGGTGGTTAAAAGTGGCAGCACCTGCTGTGATTAATCAGACCATTGCCTGAGAAAGAGAAGGTAAGAATAGCTGTGTGAAGAACCAAATGGGATTTATATGGTTGTCTTGAAAATATTGTTTGTGCATCAGATGGAGCAGTGACCTTATTCAGAAGAACTGTTGCCAGTATGGTTGGGCTAGCAGAGGACATTTTTGCTGTCTCTCTCTGTCAGAGATGCTTTCAGAGGTTCCAAAGTTACTTTAAAAATAATTTGCTATCTTTGATTACAACCATTGGCCAGTATTGTAAAGAGCCAGTATGGTGCAAGAGCCAACATGGCATAGTGATTTGGCACTGAACTATGACTGTGGGGACCAATGTTTGATTTTTAGCTGGGTTATGTAAACCCACTGGGTGACCATAGGCAAGTCACACGCTCAACCTCAGGGATGGCAATGGCAAACCCTCTCTGAAAAACTTGCCAAGGAAACCCCATGATAGAGTTGTCTTAGGGTCTCCATAAGTCAGAAATTGAAGTCTTGAAAAACACACAACAACAGCAAATTCCACATCATCTACTTAGTTAAACACTGTATACTCCTGGCCTAACTCCCCTCCCTGCAAAACCTGATGGAAAAAATCATTTACTTGTGCTCCAGTCATCAGCAGAATGGCCCTCCTTTTTCCCATGATGTCACTGATGCCCATTAAAGTAGGGAGGAGGAGAGTTACAATCAGAGCAATAGTGTCTCAATCGTGACTAAGTAGCAATGGTAAATATGGCATGATTATAGACAATTAAGGAGATGATCGCACCGAGAAATACTCCTGATATAGATGCAGGATTGAAAACTCAAAAATGGATGTTATCGCACTTGCCGGCGGCCTGGCAAGTGCAGGCCATATGCAGCCCGGACCCCAGCTGCGCTTATTCAGCAACTTTTCAAAAAGGGCAAGCTCTGGTTTTTGAAAAGCCACTAGATAAGCACAGCTGGGATCCTGACTGCAGTCACCCGGCAACTGGTGATAATCCTCAGTTTTGAGTTTTAAATCCCGCATCTATATTGAGAATTTCCCTCCCCAGAAGCTAAACAACAATTTTGTGAAATTTTTCAAATTTCCCCCTCCCAAATGTTCTCTGGGGGGAGGGCGTATTTCTTAAATGAAGGGGGCTTTTTTTGAAACAGAAAGTGACTTCTACTCACTTCCTCTTGTCTAAAAGGCTTCTCCCGGCTCAGGCCACTCATAAACAAGGCGGAAATGCCTCCACGATCTCAAGGTCTCCTGAGGAGCTAATGTGTCCTGCTACCCTTCCCCAGTTGACCATCCTGGCCTAAACAATGGAAGTGCTTCTCTAACAAACCAAAACTGAGCCAAAGCACTGATGAATGCTGCACAGTTTTTGAAGGTTACTCAAATCCAGATTGCTTTAGAGCAGTGGCATCACTAGCTGGGTGTCACCTGGAAAGGGTGAGCGTTTGCCCCTCCTGCACCAAAGCAGGAGGAGGGCCCATCCAGGTGTCACCCACTGTGGTGCTCACTCTAAAACGTCACCAGGTGTGACCCACACATCCTGTACCTCCCTAGTTATACCACTGCTTTAGAGAGAAGTGAAAGTATGCTCCTGAACAACACAATTTTCACAGGAAACCCTCCTGCTTGCAGACATCAACTTCTTTCTCTTTTAAAGGGGGAAGCTTTTGGCATATGTTTCTGTGTCAATTCAATTTCCCCCCTCAACACAGCAATAACAACATTTCCTGGATCATAATGAAACCCAGATTCTATCTTTCACCCATGCCTCTGAGTTTAATTACATTGATACTGAGACAGCAGAGAAATAGGTAGATTGGAGCTGGGGTTTTTTTTTAACTCTAAATGAAACTGAGAAAATATATAAGAAAATATTCCCAATCAACTCGAGGTGCTATTTTTAGACAAGATTTGTTGTCTCTAGTCTTTATCCTACAGGTCTTCTATTTTGCTACTGCCTGGGAAATTCCATTCAAAAAGCATTGCTGCATATGCAATGGATCACAGCCATGGAGAATATGCAGAACTGTTCTTTTAATATAATGTGGCACCTGTTGCATGATAAATCTTCTGTTTGTTAAAGGTATGGGGTGAGCTTTTATTTTGTTGACAGGTGCTAATGGAAATAAATCTGCACAGTGGCGTCTACAAATATGGTTCTACCTGTATTTATATATAGCAGAGAGAAAGAAACATTTTGCATCAGCACTTAAAAGAGTTTAAATCCATGAAAGGGTAGGCTGGTGCCCCAGAATCACAGAGTTAGAACTGAAGCAAACACAAGGGCTATCTAGTAAAATCCCAGCCATACAAGAATCTACTACCAAAACACACCTGAGAGGTAGTCATCTAATCTCTGTTTGGAAACATCCAGTGAAGGAAAGTTCACAACATTCCAAAGTAGTCTATTTCACTGTCTAATAATTCTTACCATCAAGAAGTTCCTCCTCAGTTTTGCTTGAGGAACATTTATTTTTTCTAATTCAAATCCACTGCTTTGTGCCCTATCCTCTGGATCAGCAGAAATCATATTTATTTTCCTCTCTTGTCTTCTGTTGGGAGGCAAAGACTTTTCTACTTAGACTGGGTTTTGGTGATTAACTAGTTTTTGCTGGAGGGTCTTTTTATGGAGACTACTTTTATTCTTATTGTTATGTTCTAAAGGCTTGTAAACAGTTTTAAATTAATATTATTTTAACAGGGTAGTTTAATTATTTTGAAACTTTTAAAAAATTATAATAATCATGTGTACTTGAATTTGTGCTGGGAGTTCAATTAAATGCCATGCTAGGGAAAAAATAGTCACATTAAATAAATGAATTCTAGTTCTCAATATACAATGGGAGAGGAAACAATGAAAAAATCAAGTATCAAACTGCTAACACTGCAAATATATATTCCATATAAATATATATTCTCTCTCTCACTCTATCTCTCTCTAATTCCCTTTCTTTCTCTTTTTGTCTCTTGAACAGCATTTCCTAATTTGGATTCATCCAGATGCAATGGACTATAACTCCCAATAACCCCCGCTGGCATGGCTATTGGGCATTAAGGATAACGGGATTTGCAGTCAAGCTATCTGGAGGATGCCCTGTTTGAGGAGGGATATTCTAGAGGTAAGGGAAATATAATACAGTACCTTCATAGAAATAAGTATGCACAAGCATCTTGATTCCAGTCTTGGCACTGCCCTGCATACCTAGGCTGTTTAGAACCCACTTACTTCCATCTGCTTTAAGCATCCTGTAGTCATCCTTCAGGTAATGGAAATAAATTGGGATTCTCCCCCAAATGCAGCAGAGTGGTGTAGTGATTTGAACAATGGACATGAAGTAATGGATAACTCTGAAGAATAGAGTTCAAATTCCCAGTCAGCCATGGAAACCCAGTGGGTGACCTTGGGCAAGTCACACTCTCTCAGCCTCAGAGGGAGGCAAAGGCAAAACCCTGTGGAACAAATCTTTCCAACAAAAAGCCTTGATAGAGTTGCCATAAATGGGAAACAATTTGAAGGTACACAGCTACATTATTTATGCATAAAAATAAAGAATACACCTTGTAAAATTAGCCTGGTGTTTATTTTTCATACAAGCAAAATAACTACAGTATCTGACTAGCTCTTTAGTTAGATGAAGTGGTTAAATACTTAAAATGCCACGGCACAGTGTGTCAGTTGCATACGTGTACACACACACACACACACACACACACACTATCCATATATTTGTTTTGGCAGTGTCATTTTTACACACTGAAACCAGCAAGCATTTATCCTATCTAATGTGCGGTGAGAATTTCCACATATCCAATTGGATAGCAAATGAGAGAACAATAAACAGAATGTGTTAAAAAGACATATAATCAGGATTATTGGCTACAATTCAGTATGAAGCAGTTCTCAAATTTTGAGAAACAAAACCCCAATAAATAAATAACAAGAGTAAATAAAACTCTGAAAAAGATGATTTGGGCACTTCCTGATACAGACTATGAACTCCTCACTGAATTCATCTATATATCCCTGAGAATTTGGAATAACATTTAAGAATTAAAAGCACTAGGTAAGACTTCACACAAGTCGATGAACATGCAATTTGTTTTGTGTGTTCCTAACATTTTCCATCCAGGCAACAGAAATCAAACTACGTGAGTCAGTATTTTTTTTTTAAAAATGCAGCTGGCATAATTAATGCCTGGAATGGAATGTACATTAGTATCTCACGGTCTGGCATATGTTTGTTGGCACTGTCCACTTTAACACATACAAAGAAGGTTCTCAGAGATAGCTGGTTGAATCAATTGCAAACAGCAAAACAGGGGCAGAGGAGACCTCTGAAAATATGAGTGTTGAGAAATAACAAACATGGTTTAATGCCATTTTGTATCCACAAACTTTGTGTTTACAGAAGCGTACTGAAAGTAGACAGTTTTATTTTGAAGAAAAAGCAGTCGTGGGCTCTTGATGGAAAACATTCTACCCATCCAGATAAAGGGTCTGATTGTCATTCCATTTCTCAGCTGATATTTGGCCCCAAAGATACTCTATGCACTATATGAAGGGTCAGATAACTGCTCCATCCAGATCAAGAGCATACTCTGCACAACACCTGGGTACATTTTCATACCCATCAATATTTCACTGATGGAAACCAGGGGAGCATGTAGTCAAGCAACATCAAGATTGTGGTCAAGTTGGCAAACATTCTTAATCACAGCAAACACACAAGCCAGGACAGGCTGCAGCAGTTTGCTTTTGCCTGAGTCTACAGAGAAGGAGAAGATTCTGCCCTCTCCTCTCCCCAGTGCTGATTTAACTAAATGCAAATTACGTTTGCACTTTGCACTTAGTTTATGGCAACTGAAGAAAAAGCAGAGGATGAAGGGAGAACGTGGGAGGAGGAGAGAGACACTGGGATATTTTTAAGGCAGCTGAAAAAGTGAGATGACAGAAGATTAATTGGGACTGTCCCTGCCAAATTGGGATGCCTAGTGGGTATGCATTATTCGCAAAGAAAAAGTGGCCAGATTCTGTATGACTTTTTGAAATGGATGTTTACCACTATTATCAGTTCCCAGCTAAGAATCCCATCACACAGCAGATCAACTAGTACATAGTCTGATTCTTCACTCCACCCTCACCAGCTGTGAGGAACTGGTTGTGTAAAATCATGGACAAAAGCCAACCATTTTGTTTGCCATTACAAATCTGCTAGTTATGGACAACGGGGAAATCAAGATAGTTAAAGAATTCCTGATCAGAGTGGTGACTTCTGTCAAAAAATAAGAAGAAGATTAAGAATGGGGAGGGCAACTACAAAAGAACTAGAGCAGTGATGGCAAACCTTTACAGGTTCGCATGCCAGGGGGCGGGGCTTCTGCCCCCTCAGGCTGGGGCTACGTTCAGAGGCAGGACTTCCGGCCCAGGGGATGTGGCTTCCACCATTTGTGGGTGGAGCTTCCACCCTCTGGGCATGGCTTCTCCCTCTACCCTTTCCCTGGCACCCAGCTGTCTCTCAGAGACAGCTGGGGGTCAACAAAGGCCCGTGAGAGGGGGGGGGAGCCATGGGCACGGCCCCAGTCCTCCTCCTACCGGACCTTTCTTTGCCCCAAAGGGTTCTCTGGAGCCCTTTGGGGGTGAGGAAAGGCAAAAGGGGAAGAAGAGGAACGGGTAAGCCCACTGCCTTCCTCCCCACGGACCTTTGCCTGCCCTCCAAGTGCCCCATTTGGGGACACTTGAAAGGCAGGAAGGGTAATTGGGGAGGAAGGGGGCTGGGCATGCCCTCTCCCTTCTTCTCCACGGACCTTTTCCTACCTCCAGCTGTCTCTCCTGAGACAGTTAGAGGCCGGCAAAGGTCCCTGGGGAGGAGCAACTGGCACGTGCTGGTTGCTCCTCCTCTCCTCGCCCTTTTCCCGGCTTCTAGCTGTCTCAGAAAGGAAGCTGAAGGCCGGGAGAAGGCTGCGAGGAGGAGCCAGAGGCGTGCTTCTCTGGCTCCTTCTCCAGAGCACCCTTTTCAGTCTTCCAGCTGTCTCCGAGAGACAGTTGGAGGCCAGGAAAAGGCAGAGGGGAGGAGGAACGGGCATGCACGTGCCTCTTCTGCCTTCTCCCTCACCCCGTGCCTGAGGAAATAGCATCACGTGCCACTTCCAGCACATGTGGCATAAGTTCACCATCACTGAACTAGAGGGACACCTGAAGAGTAAAAATATACAACTGAGTACAAAAGTTAAAATCGTCCAAGCCACCATATTCCCCATCACCATGTATGGATGTGAGATTTGGACAGCCAAGGAAGCAGATAGAAGGAAAATCAACTCGTTTGAGAAGTGGTGCTGGAGAAGAGTGCTTAGGATACAGATAAAACCAAAGATCTCCTTAGAAGCCAAGATGATTAAATTGAGGCCAGTGTACTTTGGCCATATAATGAGAATGCATCAGTCACTGAAAACAATTATAATTGTAAGAAAGGTAGAGGGGAGAAAAAGTAAAGGAAGATGGATGACTCAATCAGGGGGACACAGGCATGGGTTTTCAGAAACTAAGAGCCTGAACAGACAGGCCAAAATAAAACTGCTTTGGGTCAATTTGGAGGTATGCTGTTTAAATGACGCATGCATCTTAAGAGGCCAGAAGCTGCACCAAGGCTGCGCTCCAGCCCTTAGGACTGGAGCATGGCTTTGGCGCAGCTTCCAACCTCTTAGGACAGAATGCATCATTTAAACAGCACACTTCCATAGTGACCCGAAGCACCTTTTATTTAGGCTGTCTGTTCAGGCCCTAAGTAGAGAAGTGGAAGACAGGGGTAGTTGGAGGTGTTTCGTTCACAGAGTCACCATGAATGTAAATCGACTAGAGAGCATATAACAACAAACACGGAATAGTTTTATTGGTGACAAAAGCTAGAAAAGGGTATAGAAAGAGAAAATATAACAAAGCAAGTGTTCCCACATCCTTTCAGGGCTGGTGTTTAGAAGCTTCTCTCACCTTCTCCTCTGAGTCTGAGAACAGGAAGATTAAAGCTCTCAGAGAGAGAGAGAGAGCTTCTTATCAGAATCAGGACTAGTTTAATTACTGCCTAGTTGCATCTTTGTTTACCTTAAGGCCTCTTTACCGAGTAACATGAACAGTGTACAATGAAGCAATGAAAGATGGTCTTTATAGCAAACTAGTACATAAATATAACAAATGTGTACAAATGGATAAGAAACCCAGGCGGTATCCAGACTGGCAGATATGGCGCCCCCATCACATGCTAGGGGTTGGCCGAGGACGCAGCGTCCATACCAGCCTCACCCCTAGCACGTGACGGGGGCATCAAAATGGCGGTGCCCTGTACACACAGGCACCACCATTTTGATGTAATGGCTGCATCGCGTCCAAACGGCGCAGTGTGGCCATTATGTCCTGGCGCCCTTTCAGCGGCACCGAAAGGAGCTCCAAAACAGAGTTCTTTTTGTGCTGCGTATCGCTGGCACGGCCTTTACACATTCGCGCCAGCGATACTGAGGAGAAAGGGGCCGAGCGGTCCCTTTCTCTCTCTCCCCACCACCGTTGAGCTGTCCTTGGGGCATGAAACCCCAAGGAGACCCCTTTTCAGGCCACGGGAGCCTGGAAAAGTGGTAGATCGGGGCCTCCCAGGCTGCCGCTGTGGCAGCTCAGGCCCCAATCCGTTACTAAAAACTTGTCACCAAATTCACAATTCACAAGTACTGTAATACTGTCATTACCTTGTTATGTAGCAAATAACATTCACTTGTTGTTACTCCTCAAACATTGCTTTTGGGGAGGGGTCAACCAGGAGTATTTTGGTCATTTTAAGTCCATTTAAAAATAAAAGCAAGTACTGTATGTTAAAAAGAGTTGAAGCATTACTTTTAAAAAAATACAATTTTATGCTTTGACCTAAACACGTAGAATAAATTTCACTTTATCATATGGTCAGTTATTGTTTGGAAGATATTTGTTAGGATCTAAATACTTACTTTAAAATGTGAGTATATGTGTCTGTCCATATTCAAGCACCAAACTTTACAAAGGAGAACATTGATAATAAGTACATTTCTGCTTTCATACTCATACCATTGTTGGAGATACACTGTATTTTCAGTGACAAATATGGTAATGTCAATTACCTTTGCAAAAACACCTCTAAGGAAACCTCCACTGAAACATCCATGTGCTCAACAAAAAAGAGTGAACAATTAGGAAACAATATGAGACTAATTTTTATTCCAGCTGAATCCAATCTTATTGACAATAATAAGAAGCATGATTAAGGAAAGGCATAGTGAACTCTGGAGCCTGCAAACAGAAAGCAAATATCGACAAATTGATAAGGAATGGATACAGGAAAGCACTGGAAAAATGAGCTACAGCATTTTCCAAACTTGGGTCGCCACATCATATTGTAATATGATATAATATAATATAATCCTATTATCCATGGCCAGTATCGTTTGGGATGATGAGAGTATTAGTCCAGCATCTTAGAAACCAATGTTAAGAAAGGCTGCAAAAGAAGAAGGTCAAAAGCAAACATTGGTAACATGACAAGGGTTATGTCAAGCTAACCATACAAGATTCTGGCAAGCATGTTGTCCCCAGATAGAAGAAACTGATTCACAAAGACCATGGTAGGTATTACAGGAAAGTGATGAGAACAAAAGTAGAAGGTGAGTTAATCAGTTTTTTATACTGAGATCTACTGTCCAGTGCATTAATATTTCACAAGCTCACACTTAAGGTAATCACAGGACCTGTCATTCTGAGCTAAATTAGGTTTGATTTCCAATTATTAAATGCAAATAAAATGTAAGCCTTAGAAGGTAGCTTCCCTCATAACTTCTGGCTACCAGTTTTGATTCTTCAGAAAGAAGTGGAGAAATTCAAAACTTCAGGTTGTGTGACAGTGGTGACTGTGACAGTTTGCAATTATGAATCAAAGCTCCCAAGGTCTTAGGGTTGGCAAGGGAATCCAATGCATTTGGAGAGTGCATAGCTGTCAGCTTCACACAGACACAGTAAAAATGTCACTTGGCTTTCTTTTCATGGATTTTTCATGTATAACAATGGCTTTAGTTTGCATGTTGTCATGCAAGTTCAAGTTGACTCAGACTTATGATGACCCTCTTATAAGGTTTTCCTGGCAAGCTTTAGACATAGGTTTGGCACAGCCTTCCTCTTTAGGATGACAATGTGTGACTTGCCCAAGATCATTCAGTGAGTTTCTGTGGCTGTGGGGATCTGAACTCTGGTGTCCTGGAATCCTTGTACAACACTCAAACCACTATATCATGCTGGCTTCAAGTCTGTAGGCAGAGCAAAACAAAGTTCAAATGTGCTTAGGATCAGAGTGCTACTGTCACATGATGGTCACAAAAACATCTAGGACATATAGCTTCTAAAATAAAAATAAAAACAACACTCTCAAGCTTTGACTCTTATTTGCATGTCACTTATCAGGTCAAGGAAGTGGAGTCTGCCTCATCTGGTAATTCAGTGATATGTTTCATGGTATTTTTAATGGCAAAGATGGAACCTCCAGTTGCAAGCCTGTCTGCCACCCTCATTTAATGTGGAACTTGTATTAAAGGAGAAGCAGCATTGGTCAGGCTCAAACAGATGTATTTTAAATAGGGATTTCTCCTTCACATCTTAATTCACAGTTGATTTATGCAATTCATCTGGTTCTCCAGGATGAGTATACATAACCTAACAGTTAAACATGCTCTGTGTGCATGCCATGAAATCTAACAGCTACATTTTGGTGCAGGACCATAGCAATAAATAAAAACGAATTTTACAGTTAAAGATTCATTGCTTTTACCAAAAAAAAAAAAAGGGGGGGGGGGCAAGAAAAAGAACATAAAAGATGGTGGGCTACAATTTGCTATAGAATAACATAAAATAAAATATTGTTTTATTCTATAACTAGAATAAATCAGATTATAGATTTTAAAAATCAGAACAGCAGTTGTGCTGAGTTGCTCTGTCTGCCACTACCATATTGGCTAAAGACTATTTTTCAGAAATTCCTGAACTACTGCTAGACACTGTTCTGATATTAGATTCCCCAGAATGAGATGAATTGTGGAGGGGGAAAAAATAAAAAGCCACGAGAACGAAAGAAAGTAATCTTGGCCACAAGACAATGTCACCTGCTCAACACAAAGGATGACATTTATATAGTACTGTAGTTGCATACAATGGCTTGGGATGAATTTTAACTATATGCCCATTGTAGTTGGTAAATTATTATAATAAGGCACGGCTGTTTCACTCATAACAATAGAACTGAGCCTAAAATCTATATTCGCCCTTTACAGGTGCTGAACTCCTTATGACAAGGCCAAATCAAATGTGACACATGATCAGCACTCCTGCTTTTATTTTTTAAATTTACTGTACATGTTTGGCGCACACTGGAGTTAATGGACTGGGATAGGAAATGATTTAACTATCTTTCTTCCTTGTTGTTTTCTCAGTTCAAACTACCCTTCTTCCCCAAACTGTAATTAACCCTGCACCCAATGTTCACATTGGACTCATAGCAGGTTTAGAGATGATTTAAACTGGACAAGTAGCACAGTGAAAAGGTTAAATATTTCCTTCCCCAATTGTGCTTCTCTAAACCGTTTGAAGACTGTATGGACCTCTCTTAATGTTTACAAAGGCAAGAGATCCAATAACTAGCCTATTCACATGATCACCTAGAGATGATGAGACTGAATAAGCCACATGACATAATGCACATTCAAGATGATTTCATCTCAAATCCTTTACATATTTTCAGCCTTGATAGTGTCCCTCACTATTTTACACTAAACTACAGTTGGCCCTCCTTATACACAGATTTTTTAAACACAGATTCAGGCATACACGGATTGAAAATCTTCAAAAAAGTATAAATTTCAAATATCAAACCTTGATTTTCCATTTTTTATAAGGGACACCATTTTGTTATGCCATTATATTTAATGTAATTTGAGCATACACAAAGGTCGGAGTGTGCGGTTGCAGCAGCCCCAATCCAAGGGAAAAGGGGCAGCATCCCGCCACCTGTCTGTACAGCCCCAGTTAAGTACTTTAAAGGCCCCCTTTATTTAGGGATGCCATAACCCGGCTGCAGGCGTGCCATACCCGCTTTTGGTGGTGCTGGCACTGTCACGGTCCAGTTTCATGCCAAAAGCGGGTCTGCCCCGCCTGCAGCCACCTCTGCCCCCGCACACGCCTTCCTTATGGCCGCGGCTGCTCATGCAGCCGGCTGGCCACCTACTTCCGCATCGGCCTCCTCCTCCTCTGCCTCCTCCTTCTCCTCCTCCCCCTGCGCACTCCCTCTGGCCACCAGCCACCCTTCTCCAGCCTCCTCCTCCCCCCACACATCCCCCTGGCCTGCAGGGCTGTGCGTGGCTGGCTGGCCGGCCACCCACCTCCTCCTCTGCTTCCTCCGTGACCGCGCCGAGCAGTTGCCCAGGGGCAGCCGGCGGAAGCGCGCAATTGGCCCGCTTGCCTGCCTGGGCCCTGGCCGCACGCCGGCCTCAAAAGGGAGCTGGTCCCTTTAAGGAGGCAGAGCCTCAGAAGGGGAGGAGGAGGAGGAGGAGCCACCCGCAGAGCTAATGAGGAGGACTTCCTCCTCCTCCTGAGTCTGGGGCTGAACAGCCCGCCCCTTCTCCAGGCTGGAGCCTGTGAGAGCTGGCAGGGGGCGGGGCTGTCCCAGCCCCAGTCTGCCCTCATTGGCCAGCCAGGCTCAGGAGGAGGAGCTCCTCCTCTGTTGGGCCGGGCTGCAGCCAGAAAGGGCCATTTCCTTTGCCCTTTTTTGGCGCGGAGGAGGAAGAGGAGGAGGAGGGGGAGGAGGAGGAGGAGGATGAAGAGGAGGAGGAGGGGGAGGAGGAGGAGGTGAGTGGCCAGTTCCAGTAGGAATGCTTTTTATTTTTTAAAGTGCATTTTTCCCAAGTGCCTTTTCTGTGTGTTTTTGGTGCTTGTAATGCTAACAAGTCTCCCTTGTTTTGTCAATGATAGTGTGGTGATGATGATGCAATAAGCCTCTGAAATATGCAAGAGGCCATGTTAAGTAAAGCCATGTGAAATGCCCAGATGTGCTGTTGTGTGTGTTTTGGAATGGAGGGGGGTGATTTGGCCAGAAAGAGGAGTACATTTCTGCCATCTGTCCTCCATTTTGATCATGCCTAAGAAACATGCATTTATATTAACATTTTTTAAAAAATCATCAAATTTTTTCACATGTCCTCCATTTTTTTAAAAAAAGTGTCCTACATTTGAAACTTTTGTCCTACATTTGTCCCGGTTTGGAGGTCTTGATTTATGGCAACCCTACCTTTATTTCAATCAGACAAAGTTAAGCATGGGCTTAATTCTCTCTTTGAAAACAACGGGATATCAATGTGCTTAACTGTGTCTTTGCTGTTCTCTTTTATTTTTATCCCTGATTTTGATAACAGTAGTATTAGCAGCGTGTGTCAAGGGGTAAGTGGCCAACTTTAAGCAATCTTGTCAACAGCTCAATATTTCCTTCTTCAAGTTCCTTCTAAATATCAGGGAAAGATTTCTCAAGAACAGTTGCAGCAGATTCTGATTAATTCAAGAGATAGTTTCAGACAGAATGATGGATAGTAATTTGGGATTCGGGAAGATCAGTACCTTCAGTCATTTAAACATAACCATTTTGCTTTCTAACAATTCAGAAGAACTAAACTGTTTTTGCTCAAACATGATAAGATTTACATGATATATTTTAGCCCTATTTGCATGGCGTTGGCTTCTGTGCAGGGATGGTGAATATGGTGAGGTCTACCCAGTCAATTTTAAACTATGAATTTTAAATTGGTATATTTTTATGTTGGATAATTTTAAGGTGTCCTATGCTTATGTGTTTTAACGCATATGTTTAAATGGTTTTATGTGTTTTAATCTGTTGTCCCAGCCTCAATTGTTGGGGAGAGGCAGGCAAGAAATATAATAATAATAATAATAATAATAATAATAATAACAACAACAACAACAATAACAGCAGCAGCAATAACAGTTATTATCTACTTGCATCAATTTTGCATTTGTTCACTCACTAATGGTTTTCATGCGCATCTGTGCATTTTTTTAAATCTGCAAAAAAATCATATCCAAGTAGTTTTTAAATATCCTATTTTAAAACTAGGTTTCATTTAAGATAGTCATTTCATCCTAAACAAATATTTCTGAACATATTGTCTCATAAATATGCATACTTAAATATACGGTGTTTAGCCCAAGCTGCCAAAAAGCTGCACTGTAACACTGGGAGAAAATCACATGGAAATCTAAGTTCCAATCTGCTTGGTAGTGTGAGAGGTGCAGGTCATGTCAGTTCATATTCCTCATGCAATCCTAGCTGGGTCCTAACTGTACTCCTGTTAAATGAGCTCACATTCACATGGCTTATTCCTTCCTGTTTTCCTTAGTGGCTCCCTGTGCCACCTGAAAAAATTTACACTGGAGCAGGAGTGGGCAACCATAAAAGATGAGGCGGCCACATTAGCTTTCTAGGACATGCCTGTTCCCTCAAAAAATATAATCTTTTTTTTTTAACTCAAACATCCTCTATAGCACATAGGGGCATGTTTTGAGACCTTCCTGGGTCTCTAGAGGGGATTTTGGGACATTCTGGGGCAATTTTTAAATTTTATTTTATTTTTGTTTTTATTTTTTGGCAAAACTTCATTTTGAAAAATCCAGGGGGACCACCAGTATATGGAAATGTCCTCTGTAACCCATAAAGATAATTTTGGGGCATTTTGGAGCTCTATCTATCTATTGCAAATTGCCTTTGTGGGCTACAAAAATGACTGCTGGGCTGCATGAGGTCCATGGGCTGCACTTTGACCACCTCTGCTCTGCGGGATGCGGATTTCCAAAGAGATATCTGTGTTAGTCTGTTTCATATAAGAAGAGTGATATTTTTTGTGACTTCGTGGTACTTTTAAGACTGAAAGGATTTCAGCACACACTTTTATAGACCACAGTCAACTTCTTCACGTGTATCTGAAGAAGGGGATTGCAGTTCCTGGAAGCTCAAGCTGAAATGAAATGGTTAGTCTTAAAGGCATCACAAGACTTCTTCTTCTCATTGTCACCTCCTTTTATGCTGGATGAGAAAACTTTGAGAATAGTACAGGATGTGATATAGAGGAAATTGGTAGAAATCACTGCCCTGCGAGGGCAACAACAGACAGTGGACAAGTTGATGCCAGCCTCATTCCAATTAACAGAAGGAAACTGAATTGGTAATTGAATTTTACTTTACACTGATCATGACTCTTGAGGTTTGCAAAATAGTTTAAAGAGGGCAGGACATACCATATAGCACATATAGCCATGTCCTGCAAGAGATGGAAGTGATCAGGGGATTCAAAATGAATAACTAGGATGTGACCAGTGCTACATCATAGTATGTCAACTGAGACAACTGCCTCACAATTGCCTAATGGTAAGGCTCCCCTCTGTTTCCACCCTTTTATTTGAACAGAAAAACCTAGTTTAAGAAGTGAAAATTTGCTTAGGAAAACAACATGTTTCTGCAATCTACTCTAAATCAGTAAATATGTTTCCAAATGCCAAATGCATATTCATAGTATTCTGCCCCCACCCATGAAGGCAAAGCTGGGTTTAATTTATAAATCACAACAGACATTTTTCTGGCAAGGACAATCATCCTCATATACAATAAATCATGAAACATCAACAGCCTCTAATGGATTTTGATTCTGTGCCACAGACGGCCTAAGCTGGAGGCCGACATTTTTGGGATCCTGGTTGCATGCCAAAGCACCCGGATAAATTATTCACATTCTGTACTCTGACATCTGAGATATAAGAAAAGGCAGCCTGGATCTGTCTGTTGTGAGAAATAAAAATGACAATTGGTTTCTGAAAAGTGCACAACATTCTTTCTCCTGACAGACTGCATCAAACATCCCTTCATCTTTGAAATGCCTTCACAAGACTTTACAGAAACGATCCATTTCTTTTACTATCACCTGGCATGCCGAGGAGCAGGTTTAAATTTATAGACTGTTTCATATACAATGTCATTTGCATAAGCAACATATTTCAAAAAAGCCAACTGAGTAGAAGGGGGGGGGGGAAGCAAGCCATCACCTTTCACTACTCCCTTTTTATATCTGTTTGCATAATGGCAGTGTGGTTTTCCAACTAACTAAACTAAAGTAATTTGTTTGCCAAGAAGACCCAAAGTCAAAGCTTGTGATTCTCTCACATTTCAGATGTTGTTGGTTTCCAGCTCCCATGAGGCCTAGCAAACTTGGCCAGTGGTCAGGAGCGATGGGAGTTGTAGTCCAGCCGTATCCAGAAGGCCACTGGTTTCTCATCCCTGCACTAAGTACATGCCACTTAATCCTTCATGTTGGAGAAGAATCTGGGATGTATTTTTTATTTGTTTTAGATGAGACATTTACAAGATTTTCAGATGTCACAAGTACCCTATTTCAAGTGAGCATGAATCCATCATCATTTGTCTCTTGCTATACTGTACTATACAAGGGAAGACTGATAATGGTGAACCAGATGTTATTCAAGAAAGCTCAAGGAAGGGTCGTAGCTCATTGGTGTGGTACATGCTTTGCATATAAGAAAGTCCTGTGTTCAGTCTTCAGCATCTGTATGTAGAACTGGGGAACTCTCCTACCTGAAACTTGAAAGAGCCATCATTACTCAATGTAGACAAGACTGAGCTGTATGGGCCTGTGAGCTGACTCAGTATAATGGTATTTCTTATGTTCTTACCAAAGCTTAGAAACATTACTTTTTCGGACTACAACTCTCAAGTTCCCCCAGCCAGCAACATACAGTGACCATGCTAGCTGGGAGAACCTGGGGGTTTTAGTCCAAAGAAGTAACATTCCAAAGCTCTCGTTCCTACTATTATTGATCTTCAATGGGATGAACATTTGACAAACTTCCAAGTATAATTGCATCCTCACTCCTGGAACCTCCTCACCTTACAAGCACAACTCAACATGTCTCTAACCAGTTTTAAAACCGAGTTAAAGACCATATTGTTTAGGGAAGCGTTCCCAGGGAGTCTGTGATTGTGATCTGGTTGTTTTGATGCTTGACTCTATATTTGATATATGCTGTTTTAACTTGTTTTCTTATGACGTTTCTAACCTGTTGTTTTAACCTCTAGATTGGCAGGCTTTTTTTTATATATTATTGATTTTATTTGGTTTTTGTACAGTGCCGTGTACATTTACGGCACTTTATAAATAAAGCTAATAATAACAATAATGATAATAATAGATGTTTTTTGAATCAACTAGATGTTAAATTGAATGCATATTCTCTGCAATGAGCCATTTTTAAATCCACAACAGGACATCCTCAATAATCAGGATTGCAAATTAAACCACTATATATTTTCCGGATGACCACTGACAGACACACAGAAATACATTAAATTCAAGATATACAGGAGAAGACATACTCTGACAAGCTGGCATCTTTCTCCACTTGAAGGTGCACCTCTTCTAAAAGCAAGTGAAAGGTATTGTTTGGTTTGACCTCACTTGAAAATCAGTGCTTTTGTATGACACACACACACACACATGCTCCTTTTTAAAATAATTTGCTGTCTTATGCTTTCTGATTCTAACGCTACATGTTGTATCTGTATTAGTCGTCATACTTGCACCCATTTTCTTTGAAAACATGCTGTTGCTAGTGAAAAGATACAGCTTCAAGATGCAGCTTCAAGATATCAACATGCAAGATCTAATTAGCTGCTAGGTATGCTGATGATTTTTTAGCTTTTATTTTTCCAAGATATATTATTACCCCGCACAATGTTCCAAGAGCTGCTATATCATAAAGATAGATTTTCACATTATATTCTGTAGACAGGTACAGTCTCCTTTCACCAGCAGGCAAAGATGTTTTTGTCCAAGCAGGTTTTTAATATGTAATCACCCTCAAGAAGTGCGTGCTGTGTTTATATTTTTATCCGCTGCACTTCTAATATAATGTTATACTGTTTAAATTAAATGATTTTAATTATTTAAAAATTGTATTGATAAGATTTAATCAATTTTATCTGTAAGCTGCCTTGACTCCCACTCCAGGAGAAAGGCGGCATATAAATACAATAATAATTAACAGTAATAATAATAACTACAGTTGTTGCTGTTGTATGCTCCAAGTCACTTCTGACTTATGGCAGCACCAAGACAAACCTGTCATAGGGCTTTCATAGCAAGTTTCTTCAGAGAGGGTTTGCCATTACCATCCTCTGAGGCTGAAAGAGTGTGACTTGCCCAACGTTACTCAGTAACTTTTTATGCACGAGTGTGAACTTGAATTCTGATGTCCAGAGTCATAGTCCAGCGCTCAAACCACTACATCATGATGGCTGTAAATACAATGTGAAGTCGAAGGCTTTCATGGTCAGCATCCATAGATTTTTGTGGGTTTTTGGGCTACATGGCCATGTTCTAGAAGATTTTATTCCTGACGTTTCACCAGCATCTGTGGCTGGCATTTTCAGAGAATGCACAGAACAATACACAGGCAAATTACTCCTGCATCCCCAGGCTCACACAGTATGTATGTATGCATGCATGTGTATGTATATATGTATGTATGTATGTATACCCACTTTTTTCCAGGCAAGCATTCTCTGAAGATGCCAGCCACAGATGCTGGCAAAACGTCAGGAAGAAAATCTTCTAGAACATGGCCACATAGCCCGAAAAAGCCACCAAAAAACAATAGCTATAAATACAGTTTGTTGTTGTGCCTTCAAGATGTTTCTGACTTATGGTCAACCTAACAATTACTCAAGTACAAAAAAAGTGCATATTATATTAGATGCATAAAGTTATGTAAATCAGTACCTCTCATTATAAGGGATGGTGCCTTAGAAAGGATTGAGTCACCTCTTCCAAGAAATTTAAAGGGAAATGGGAACTTATATATATTCACAAGTGATGTGGTGGACATGTGCAATATGGTTAAGGATATCACTAAACTAAGAATTCAGCATAAGAAGATGTCATTGGGACTAGATACAGGGTTATTCTCAACCAGAGTAAACTCACTAAAATAAGTGACACATCAATGGAATCTATTAAGTCCCATTCATCCGAACTGAGTAACTTATTTCCCAGGATTGTGAATTTTTACTGGCAACAGTTCTCCAAGGTCAACAACTATAGATCCTGCATAGCACAGCTGTCTGAGAATCTTTTAAATGGAGATGCCAAGGACAATATCTGAGAACATCTACAAGGTAAAGTGAAAGAGCTCTATCCCTGAACCAAGCTGCATCCCCACTGACTCATCTGCCCAATTCTATGACAGCAGGTTTCAACCACTTGCTGTTATTCCTTCATGAAATGCTTTGGGGGGGTGAGATTTGGACGATAGCTCCCACCACTTATGCTGGCTGGAGAATTCTCGGAGCAGTAGTCCAAACCACAACTTTTCCAGGTTCTGCACACACCTTGGTTGGAAGCCAACAGAGAACAGACAAATCTTCAGTTACTCAAATGGTTGGAGGACAAAACAGACATGTACCATAATATGTTGACCATGCTGTTTCAAGGTAAATAAATTCAAGCTACAATGATAGGTCCTAAGTACATACCAGAAAATACCCTTAAAGTCACAGTGATCCTATATGGCCACAAGAAATGTTGGCAGCTAATAGTTTTACTCAAGACATGGAAAATATATTTTTCCACTGTAAATCCTAGAATTCTTCAAGAATTCTGGTGACTCTGGGAGCTGTGCTCTAAACGAGTAGCTCTTCCAAGCAATGTTTTGGTAGGACTTATAGTTGTTGTAGAAGGTAGCTGTGGGCTCTATGTAAAGCAAAACCAAAGTCTTTAGATCTGCAAGAAACTTTTGAAGCCATAATTAAAAAACAAAACAAATATAAAACTTGAATCAATTCTAAAACTAGCCACTGTCTTCAGAAAAATATAATTGCTGGTACTTATATTTAAAAAAACCACCTGAGACCATTATGAGGTTTGCCTTTTGGATGATATAACACTACTTATATTTATCTCTCTATATATGTTTCCATTTGTCTATTAATTAAGACCAAATACGTTGATGAAAGGTTCTTTGTAAAAGGTTAACTTTAGAGGCTACCACATCTTGTAAAGATATTACTCAGGATGTAACAGCAGGAAGAAAAGTAATATGAAGCTCATTAACTAAAATCTGTTGCATGCACACATATTTTTAGAGTAATCCAAACACAAGCACAAGAGATTTCCAAACAGTATATAATTTATGAACACCTTACACATTTAGAAATACATTACAGGCCCACCTTTTGCGATATGAGATATTCACATAATGTGTACTGTACTATACTGTTTGCTGCCCTTCTGATGAAGTACTTCTATTCCCCACAGACCATCCTCTACTGTTGTGTCAATAAAAAAAAGTAGGAATACAGAATGATGTGCCAATATTTGTCTCACCTCCCTGGATCCTCTCTCTTAAAAAAATAATACCACATCACAACAGCTGAATATGTAAATACAGGAAGGAAAACAATGAGGAGCCCCATAGGACTAACTGGTAATGGGGATTTTTAGCAAATCCTTTCAGTGACAAACACAGTTGTGGATAACAACCATAGCAAAAATATTTCTTGATATGCTTGAAACACCATTGTCTACTACCATCACTCTAATAAACATATGCCAGGCCTATCCACCAAAGATAAAGAATACACAGTTTGGACATTACCTTGGCCGCTACCGAAGAATTGGGCTTCTCCAGCAGGTCCCAGAGTTTTTTCCTCTTTTCAGCACAGCAGGTATTATCAAATTCTTCTCCTTCTCTCTCCCGCATTGTTTCCGCTTCTCTCTTGAGCTCCTCGTTCATCTGTTCCTTCTTCTGGTGGTACCTTGCCTGACAACAGGACTCCAGATAGATCTCATCAATCCCCCAGTAGTCCAGTTCTTGGCTGAAGGACAAAGCACACATCTCCTCCATCATGTGTAGCTTGCCCGTGCGGTAAAAGTTCAAGATAGAAGTAAATGCCCCTGGATGCCTATCAAAGAAATACTCATTCTCCTCTAAGTTGTAGTCATCACATACATCCATCAAGGATTCATGGGTGTTGCAGTCTCTGAGCTTACCCAGCTTTGTCCGTGGAAGCCTGTCCAAGGTTCTCCATAAAACCTCATGAGCCAAGCCACCCACATTAAGCTTGACTCTCCTGGAGCAGGCCTTGCTCCTAACAATCTCCATGGGATCTGGAGGCAAAGAGGTAGTCGATCGTGATCCATTCTTGTTCATTCCCGTAGGCATTGCTCCTCTCGATAAGGCTGGAACAGGGTGATGACAACTCCCAGGATACTCACAGTTCTGGGCAAGATCTGTTCATCTGTTCTCTTTCTCCTCCATGCCTGAAAGAAAAGAGCCTCTGGTGAATTCCGAGAATCAAACAAGAACCTCTTCCTTTGTTTGTGGATTGCCTGCTGGATCAATTAATCAGGCAGACATACAAATAGCTCTGTTAGTCTGCCTGAAGGAGCAGCAGGGAATGCTGAGTGGCTACAAGAACACAGGTCGCTGTTCAGTTTCTTGGTGCTGAAAATGAACAGAGAGGCTTAAGGAAAGTGAGTTGGGAAGGGTGTGTATATGTGCTGCTGCTGTTGCTGAGATTATTTTGCCACTGGGCTAACACAAGATTTTACTCTTTGCCAAATCGATTCACAGGAGGAACCCATTCTAATTGGGCAGAGATTCTGAGCGCTGTCCATGCCCTAAAGTGCTGAAACAGATTCCCTATTCAAATGGTGTCCACCCTCTGGGCAAGTCGCTGCGCCTTGTCTCTGTGGTGGCACCTTGATAACCTTAGCAAACTCTGAGGAAGACAGCATCCATTTTAAGTCACTTTACCCTGATTGAAGTAGTCTATATTCTCCTTGTAGTCTGAACTCTTGTTTAGATTTGTGAACATTTTTCCGTTTCTCAGCTGAAACATTTAAACAGCTTGGTTATATTGCTCAATCATACAAACCCCCACCTACTTTCTTATTTATGAGAAAGAAGTGTTTTCAATAATTTACAGCCTGGAAGGTTTTTTTAAAGCACATGCATATAAATATTTGCCACTAAAAGCCCATTTGCCCTGTTCTTTACTTTCTCCCCCTCCACACACACCTCCACATACGCATGGGTTAGCTTCTCGTTTGATTCTTACAGTAATATTTTTGTTTTCTCTTTAGAAAAAGCAAATATTCGATCACTCTTGTAGTAATAAATTTCAAAGTACAGACCGTCCCCAGGACAGCCTCTATAGCAACAACGCCATGGAAAGTCCAAAGCATCAGATAGTTTTGTTGATCTAAAACAGTTTCTAGCAGTTTTTGACTCAGCGGGGAGCAGGTATTTTATGAAGCCACCTCAAAATAATTTGGGTTATAGTAGAAATAGCTCATAGCAATAGACCACTGCTAGGAAAATCCATTTTCCTTCCAGTGACTGTAAACATCACAGAGGGAACAGGGAAGTCCAAGGGGGGTAGTGATGGCAGATGATGCCATTGTCTCTGTCAATGAAAAATACCCCTGTAAACCCTGGTTTCACTACATTGCTGCACGGAGTACTACCATAAGAAGTCGTGTGTTTTGAGAATGGTCTAGCTCTCACTGTTTTGAATGAAAAGGCTAGACCATTGGAATGCCTTTCCTCATGAACTGTGTGCTTCTTAAAAGAAACATAAATGGACATGCACCAAGATGGTCACTTTAGTATTCAAACCAAAGTTTTTCATAAACACTCTTGTACTAAGTTGTATTAGTATTACATGCAACACTGTGCACAGGGAAAGATGTATTACTACAATGTTGAAACAAACTCCGTGTGTCGATGTGCCTTCAAATCAGCTGTCAACTTATAGTAGCCCCACAAATTTCATAGGATTTTCTACACACCTCAAATTTCAACCCCCACCCCCCACCCCACAGACACCTGTTTAAATTACACCAAAGTGGGACCCCTAGCAATTCAATGCTTGAAAGTATATTCAACTGAAATGGATAGTTAAATCTAGACTTAGTCATGCTTAGGCCACATGAAGAGCTCTGTCATGATCAGTTTACGTACCACTGATTTTAATAGGTGTCCTCTGGACATGACTAAGCCTGGATCCAATCCAAGAGCATTTGAGGGGCATTTTAAAAATCCCTTGTTTCTAAAATGGTATTTTTTTTTCCTTTAATGGTCTCTTTAGCAACATTGGCTTTCTCTCTTCTCCCAAGGGGTTGAGCTATGAAAGTTGAAAGAGCCATCATAGTTTGTTGCTTCTTAGCTAGTTAGAGAAATGTGAACACTTCCACTCTAGTCCCCTCATGCTTTCTTCTCATCCATTAATTCTTTACAAATTCAAATCATGGTTTGAGTGTTGGACTAGGATTCTGAAGATCAGAGTTTGAATCCCCTCTTGGCCATGGAAACCCATTGAGTGACCTTGGGTAAGTCACACTCTCTCAGCCTCAGAGGAAGGCAAAGGCAGCCCCCCCCCAAACAAATCCTGCCAAGAAAAATCCATGATAGGGTCAGCTTAGGGTCACCATAAGTCGGAAATGACCTTAAGGCATACAACAACAAGGCGCAGGCTGATTGCAGGTGAGATGAGACCATATAAAGACAAATCCTGCTTTAGCACATGTAGTTCTCCTTGTCTACAAGGAGAAAGTCTAACCTGGAGCTAAGCCAAATTACTTTCACAGGCTACTTTCCCTGAACATTCAATGTGAGAGCTTATTCAAAGCAATGGCAGGCTGATTCTGTCATTTACATAAACAAACAATACTGACAGACACATATTCAGGGCCTGAAACTGGCAATGCCAAAGGAAAGAGTAAATTGAGGTAAATCCTCAGTGAAGGAAGGCCAGCTATTGGGGATGGCTAAAATGACCGCAGCAGTGGTCTTTATGAGGGATTCAATAGATTCTCAATGGCCCCATGCTAGAAGAAATTACATCAGATTACACCAACAGAGGAGAGCCAGTGTGGAATAGAGGTTTGAGTGTTGGACTATGGCTCTGGAGACCAGGGTTCGATTCCAGCTCAGCTATAAAACCCACTGGGTGACTTTGGGCAAGTCACAGTCTCTCAACCTCAGGGCAAGGCAATGACAAACCTCTGAACAACTCTTGCCAGAAAAACTCCATTATAGGGTCACCATAAGCTGGAAACAACCTGAAGACACACAACACACAAATCAACAGAGGACTCACTTGTGGGACAGGAGAGCAGACTTTTGGCTTATGAAAAAAATCTCTCAGGTACTGAATGATGGGGAAGAAACAGATCCATTTTCTTTTATTTAAGTAAGGTACAGAAGGGGTCAAAGTATAAGTCAACAGCACGCACCCACATTTAAAGTTGATAAGAGCGTGGGTGTGCAAATGAAAGCGAATGAGTGTGCAAAAGGGTCCAGGTGCTTGAACAGCTGCCTCTAGTGAAACTGGCTGGCATGGGGGAGAAATATTGCCTGTTACCACCCAGTTATAAGCCCAATGTGTTAAAACTGTACCCTGGGCAAATAGGTGATAGGCCATATTTCTATCAAACACACTACCGAAATAATCCAGTTTGGGACTACCACATTAAGCCCTGGCTCAGTGCTAGGGAATTTTGGGAACTGTCATTTTGTAAGACATTCAGCCTTCTCGATCAGAGAGCTCTGGTGCCACAATAAACTGCAAATCCCAGGATTCCCTAGCACTGAGCCAGGGCAGTTAAAGAGGTCTCAAACTGGATTATGTCTGCAGTGTGTTTTGGGCCACAGTCTACAAGAGACCAAAGGAAGGAGAGAACATGTATGTAATGTGTTTGTGGGTGGGTGGGTGATTATGGTGAGGAGAGAGATAAAACTGACCAGGGACAATCATGGCATTTATTTTCTATACATGTGTGTGTGTTGTTGTTTTTTTTAAAAAAAATAGGGGTGTTGAAGACCATTCCCCACTGATCCCCTCCATTATCCCCACCAATAAATTCTTAAACAGGAGTTGTCATAACAACACAACTCTCTCCCCTTCCCTGTTCAAAGGCAGTCAGTAACAGAAACAGCTCTGGCAAGGCTGTTACTTATCCAAGATGACTAGAGAAAAAAACAAAAAACAAATCCCCAAAGTAGGAGAAGCTGAGAAGCGGCTCCTTGCCTCCTCCACTAAGGGTTCAAGATCAGATCTCCTCCAGAAAAGATCAGGTCTCTCTGAAGATGAGCGCTCCTCCAGAGCTTCTTGAATATGAGATCTCCTCCAGAAAAGACCAAGTATCCTCCAAAGCTCCCTGAAGACCAGATCTCCTCCAGAAAAGACCAGAGCTCCTCCAGAGCTCCCTGAAGATGAGATCTCCTCCAAAAAAGACATCTTCCCCAGAGCTCCCTGAAGACCAGAGCTCATCCAGACAAGATCAGATCTCCTCCAGAATTCCCTAAAGACCAGAGTTTGTCCAGAAAAGAGCAGATGTCTAGAGCACCCTGAAGATCAGATCTCTTCCAGAAAAGACCAGGACTCCTCCAGAGCTCCCTGAAGACAAGATCTCTTCCAAAAAGAACATGTCTCCTCTAGAGATCCCTGAAGATGAGAGCTGCTCCAGAAAAGACCAGTTCTCCTCCAGAGCTACCTAAAGGCCAAATTCCTCCAGAAAAGATCAGGTCTCTCCCAGAGCTTCCTGAACATGAGAGCTGCTCCAGAAAAGAGCAGGGCTCCCCCAGGACGTCCTGAAAAGCAGATCTCCTCCAGAAAAGAGCCTGAAGACCAGATCTCTTCCAGAAAAGAGCAGGTTTCCTCCAGAGCTCCCTGAAGACCAGAGCTCCTCCAGAAAAGATCAGATCTCCTCTAGAGCTCCCTGAAGATCCGTTCAGACATGCATTCCTACGGCTGACTCCCCTTAAACCAGCCTGGCAAGCAAGCAAAGCAGAGAGATCTGGAGGAGAGAGCCTCCCAGAGGTTAACCCAGCTCACACTCCCCCCCGGCCTCAGTTTTCCCACTTACTTCTTGGGTCAGAAAGGAAGCCTAAAGGGACCCTCGGCTCTTCCTACATCCTGCTCCAGGCGAGAGGCAGGGAGCTCAGCAACCAGGCGCAGGCAACTGACATGCCTCCTTCCTTGCAAAAGGCGTCGGAGGGAGGGTCGTTGGGGGGGGGGCGCTGGAGAAGAAGGACCCCCCCTCTCCTTCCAGGCACCCAATCCCAAAGTGGTCCAGGAGGGGAGGCAATTGGCAATCGGTCCAGGATGCCAGGTTTATCAGGAAGCCATCGTGCCAGCAGCTCCTCCAAGGGGGGCTCGCATGGAAAGCCCTCTGGATCCTCTTTCTTCTTCTGCTTCTTCTCCTTTTTTTCCAAGGCCCACCTTCAGATCAGATGATCTAAAATGGTCCCCGGATCCAGTTGGTATGAAAAGAGGGAGCAGAGAGAGAGAGAGAGGAAAATGCTTCCTGCTTTTCTTGGTCGGTTCCTTGCTTGCTTGCTTTGCTCTCTCCCTTTTTGCTGCTGCTGCTTCTTCGTGATCAACAAGTCCAGTCTGAGGCTCTGGCTTTCTTTTCCCTGCAATTCTGTACCGGGGTTTGATGAGAAAAGGCTGGAAAGCCAACTGGAAATCGAAGGAGGAGGGAAGGGAAGAGCGCCACCTCCCGCCCGGATGCAGCATTACAGGCAGAGTTGACTGGGCTTCTCTCCAAAATAAAGGTGAGCTTGTCCTTCTTTCCCAGCACCCATCCTACATTCCAGCCTTCTCTCTGAGAGGAATTCCAACATTTAGGGCGGGAAAATGAAACGCATAGGTATAAGATAGGACACCTGCCTTAAGGAGACGACCTGTGAAAGGGATTTAGGGGTCCTAGTAGACCACAAGTGGAACATCTCCCTTCTCCTTTTGTGTCGTATCTTTTTAGGTTGTAAGCCTGAGGGCAGGGAACCACCTAATTAAAAGATTGTATGTACAGCGCTGTGTACATTTACAGCACTTTATAAATAAAGGTTAATAATAATAATAATAATAATAATAATAACAACATGAGTCAACAGTGTGATGTGGCAGCTCAAAAAGCCAATGCAATTCTAGGCTGGAATGTGGTAGAGTCTCCTTCTTTGGCTGGATGACCATCTGCCAGGTATGCTTTGACTCAGAGTTCCTGCATGGCAGGGGGGTTGGACTGGATGGCCCTTGTGATCTCTTCCAACTCTACGATTATATGATTCTATTACAATATCCAATATGAGCAGGACTAAGAAGCATGACCAGTAGCATCCAAAATCCACCAAACAGGGATACCTTTATGGGGGCAATCAAAATGCACAATAGTCATACAATCATAGAGTTGGAAGAGACCTCAAGCCTCATCCAGTCCAACCCACTGCCATGCAGGAACTCTCATTCAAAGCACCTCCAAGAGTTGGCCATCCAACCTCATATAAAAACTTCCAAGGGTGCAGAATTCAAAGATATAGCCATGTTAGTCTGTAGAATCAGTATGGAGAGAGATCCTGTAGCCCCTTTCAGACTAACTGAAAAAAAGAAGTTCGCAGCTCAATTCCAGGGATGCTCAAACCCCATTATAGATAATGGTGTAATGAAATGGTGTCAGTTATATAAAATGGCAAAGATCAACATTTTGCCATTTTTGAACATTTTGCCATTTTTTGCCAGTAAAAGTGGAATCATAGTGCAACAGATGTGTAGTGTGAAAAGTCCCTGGCCTTTTCCATCTTCCCTGGCTGAAGTTCCTGCAAAAAGTCCCTCCAGCTCTCAGCTGCCATTCCCATAGCCTTCATCGTGATTTGGCAGGGACTATCTCCAATAAACTCTATTATCCCATTTTTTCAGCTGCTTTTAAAATGTACCAGTTTCTCTGTCCTCCTCCCACTGGAGCTGAGGGAATTGTGGGAGCTGCCAGTTTAAAATGTAACTGTTGGAGAGGAGAGAAGGGAAGCTGGCAGCTCAAGCTGCCAACTTCTTTCTTACAGTTGGTCTCAAAGGTACTACAAGATCTCCAAAGATGATGCAAGCTTTTGGAGTAAGGAGCAAGCTTGTTTTCTGCTGCTCCAGAGAATAGAACCCAGAACAATGGATGCAAGCTTCAGGAAAAGATATTCCACCTCAACATTAGGAGGAACACCCTGACAGTAAGAGCTATTTGACAGTGGAAAAAACTCCCTTGGATAATGGTGGAATCTCCTTCTTTGGAGGTCTTTAAACAGAGGCTGGATGGCCATCTGTCGGGGGTGCTTTGATTGTGAGTTCCTGCGTGGCAGGGGGTTGGACTGGATGGCCCGTGCGGTCTCATCCAACTCTATGATTTTATGATTCTAAGTATTAAATTAATTAAAGCATTCTGATAGAGATGTAGAGAATAAAAACAATACAGAATTACTATATAACAAATCAAATAAACCCCTAGTCTTATGTTAATTCCACACACACTACATAGTAAAACCTCAGTTTCAATCAGAGCAATGTCTCTTCCTGAACTCCTTCTTCAGCTCCCCAAATTTTTTCAGATCTTTTCAAGTCTGCTCATCCTAACAGTTTGAACTCTCTTTCTGACTGTCCCTATCCAACATTTTTACAGACAAGACTCTCTAGGTTATAGCCTTCCCATCATACATCCCTTACCACATTCCATGAGAGGTGATGCTATGGAATTCTGGGATTAGTAGTTTTGGGAGATAGGCTGGTTTTACTCAGCTTTTCACACCAATTTCATCCGAACATTGTAGCTCATCCTCAACAACAAGCAGAGCTCAAGAAATTGCCAATGGGTGGCATCTCCATCAGCGGAATGGTGAATCTCCTCTGGGGTTTGGCCCAGCATATGTTCAGCACCTTAGACAGCTCCCTTAAAGTTACCATAAGCTTTTAATATGCAACTACACCCAGGGAGGCTTCTTATTCGGGTGTTTGCTTTTGCCTGTTTTTGTTTTTATTTTACTTAGCATGTTTTCAATAATATTATATTTTAACTTGTTATATTAATATGGTTTTTTTAAAAAAATGTGTTTTTAAAACTCTACTATATCTATAAGCATCTTTTGTGGGCAGCATAGAAATTAAATAATAAATAAAAATTCAAACTAAAACCCACAGTGGGTTCACTGCTCCACTGACATAGAAGTCACCAGTCTTCACTGAAGAGCATATCTCTCATGCCTGTTAGGTGGATTTGTAACTGGTTGACTGACCAAACTCAAAGGTTGCTCAGGAATGGCTTCTCTTCATCCTGGGTAGAAGTGACTAGTGGAGTGCCATGGGGCTCTGTCCTGGGCCCAGTGCTATTCAACATCTTTATCAGTGACTGGAATGAAAGAATAGAGGGGGGCATGCTTATCAGATTTGGAGATGACACTAAATTAGAAGAAGTAGCTAATTCAAAATGACCTTGACAAATTAGAAAGCTGGAGTAAAACTAACAAAATGAATTTCAACCAGGAGAAATGTAAGGTACAGTACTACATTTATGGAAATGCATAGCTATAGGATGGGTGGCACCTGGCTTGACGGCAGAATATGCGAAAGGGATCTAGGAGTCTTGGTGGACCACAGACTATATATGAGTCAGTAATGTGATGCAACAGTTAAAAAGCCTATGCAATTCTAGGCTGCATTGGTAGGAGTATAGTGTTTGGATTGCAGACTTTGTTCTGCTTTGTTCAGACCTCACCTGAAATATTGTGTCCCATTCTAGTCACCACAATTCAAGAAGGATGTTGATAAGCTGAGTATGTCATATACTAGCCGCCTTTGGTTCTCCTGAGTTGTCACTTGTTGACAGTCATTCCATCAGGTTACTTGAAATATTCTCATTTCAGCTGGTCATTACAAGAACTGTCACTTTAAGAACTGGTGCCTAAACCGAGTCTGCATCTGCACTGCAGACATAATGCAGTTTGACACTGCCTTAACTGTCATGACTCAATGCTATGGAATTCTGGGATTAGTAGTTTTGGGAGATATGTTGCTTTATCTGTCAGAGAACTCTGGTGCCTTACCAAACTACAGCTCCCAGGATACCACAGCATTGAGCCATGGCAGTTAAAGAAGTGTCAAGTGGTACTATTTCTGCACTTTAGATTCAGCCCATGTCTTTTAGATGCTTTCTCTTGCTTTCAAGTTTACTGCTGATGTTTCAAAGCTACTTGGGAACTTGGCTAAAGAAGGAATAAAAGTGATGGTGGTGGTGGTGGTAGTGATGGAGAAGATAAAACTCATGGTTTCTTCCACTTGCATTTGTGGTGAAAGGGATGTTGGGGCTGAACTTCATGGGTAGCAGAGTCTATGAGCTGTACCAAATACAATATTATGCTTGCATTAGTTTTCTACCAATAGAAAACTCATTAGCAAAGGGTACTGCCTATCTTGATCTCTATCTGTATATAAGTGGCAATCTACAAACCAAAGTAAATTATGTAATTATGTACAAGATGGCTCATAGCCCAGTTCTTTGTCCAGAAAAAAAACCAATGCAAAGCTGGATCTTCTGCTCCACTAATTATATAATATTTCAGCTCCTCAGCCTCATGATTCTTATGATTACTCAGCTATAGGCTGGAATCTTGTTAGTGTCTTATGCATGTATAAGTTCACTATGGAAATGGTTGGTCTTTTTGTCCTGTGTGCAACATGTACATTCAATCCAAGGTGGCAGAAATGGAGTTGCTTATGAGGAGGCCCATTCAGTTGTGCAATTGGTTGTATACTCAATTGTTCACTCTGTTGCACATCCACTTGTGCTTATGGTTGTGCAACATCACCATTTAGTGGAGCACCATTTAATGGAGCTGCATAGCACAAACAACACCTGTCTTCACATACACTACACTCTGTAAGATCTCATCCTTACTCTATGATCTTATATGTATATTTACTTGGGAATGTCTCATTTAATCCAACTGTATTTTTCTCTTATTGAGTATGTACAATATTGCACTGCCACTCTGACTGTAGATCATTTTTGCTGCAGTGTCCAATCCTTTCATCCAGCTCAATCCTTACTCGATTAGAGCTAAAACAACAGAGTCTGGTGGCATTTTACAGTCTAATTAGCATAAACTAATTGGCATAAGCTTTCATGGACTATGGTCCAATTCATCAGATGCAGTGATTTAAGATGAAATCCCATATCCACTCATCTGGGAGTAAAGGTAGAGATGCATAGCTTTGTGCTGTCATCCTGCAAAATACCTTCCCTAGTCCATTCAGAGTTGGCAAGTGCAATTCTGAGCATACTCACCTGAGAGTAAACAGATACTTATTTATATGTAAACATGCGGGGGATTGTGCTGTAAAACTATCACAATCTTCACACAGGAACATTTTCACCATGTCCAGAATTTTTCCTCTCTCCTCTCTTCTCAACTGTTTTGATATTTGTTCTGCTGAGTATCTTGGCTGAAGATGTGTGGTGAGTTCTACCATGTGCTAATTCTTTAGGACATTTTAGTGGATACAGGTACAGATATCCTATATATCAGGGGTGATCAGCTTCTCCAACTCTATGATTCTAAAGTGTTCCCTGTATTCTTCAAAGGATGCTCTTATTCCTTGCCCATCATCACCACCAAATCTTCTTGCACTAATTTTACTGCCAATAACTATTACCTGAATGATCCTCCTAGTAGAGGCTCTATTTTCATGGTTCCTAGCACTGAGGAAAAACTGGCCTGTATTCAGATTGCTGAAATGTATGTATACATGAATAGATATTAGAGAGCCAGCATAGTGTTATTTGAGTGTTGAACTGGAACTCTAGGAGACTAGGGTTTGAGTCCCTACTCAACTATTGAAATCCAGTGGGTGACTTTGAGCTAATCACACTCCCTCAGCCTCAGAGGAAGAATGGCAAACCATAGAGTTGTCATAAGTTGGAGTCAACTTGGGACCTTATCACATGTGGAGGGGGGGGGGTTGCAGCTCAGATCCGCAGTCACTTCTGTTCTAGCAATGCAAAGCGTGATGTTTTTTCACACCAGATCCAGAGTCACTCCTGTCTAGCAATGTGAATTAAGGTTAAAACGTGATGTTTTACCACACCTGGTTGCCTTTCTGCTGCCCTTCCAAACTGAGGGGGAAGCGGAATCAGTTCTATTCTAAGCAAGTCATGTGATGCGGATTCAAGCAAAGGGGAGTGAGTGTACATTGTATTACCACACTGTAGGGTTCAACGATTCGAATCGGCACCCTTGCACATGCTCAGTGGGGCTCTGGATACTGTCCTCCTTCCCTGCCCCCTCCTTAACTGTCATCCTTCATTGGGGTGAAGAAGCAGTCAGGGGATGATGGGATAGATGGCAGTTTGGCAGAGAGGGTGAGATGGGGATGCAGGAGCAATCGGGGGGTGATGGGATGGATGGCAGGGGATCACTGGGGCCAGGATTGGGATGAAGGAGAAGGCAGGGGATGATGGAATAGGTCATTGGGGATTGCTGGGGCCAGGACTGGGATGCAGGAGAAGGTAGAGGATGATGGGATAGCTCGCTGGGGATTTCTGGGGCCAGGATTGGGATGCAGGAGAGGCAGGAGATGATGAGATAGCTCGCTGGGGGTCCCTGGGGCCAGGATTGGGATGCAGGAGAAGGAAAGGGATGATGGGATAGCTCACTGGGGCCAGGATCGCGATGCAGGAGAAGGCAGGGGATGATGGGATAGCTCGCTGGGGATCGCTGGGGCCAGGATTGAAATGCAGGAGAAGGCAGGGGGTGATGGGAATGATGGGATGGGTTGCAGGGTGGCAGAGGGGGGTGAGATGGCATGAAGGAGGAGGAGGGGAATGACAGAGCAGGACGCAGGGAGGCAAGGGGGTGACATTGGAGTGGTTTTCCACACCAGACCAATTTGCAGTGCAATCGAAGTGAGCCTGGAAGCGAATTCTGTGAAGTCACTTTTTTTTCAGTTTTACCAAAATGAGGGGTCACTTTGGAATCACTGTGGAAGCACCTCGCAAGGAAATCCCATAGAAAGGAATGGCGTTTGATAACACATTCATATTCTGATGTGAATGTGCATCGTTGGAGGCGCAGTCATGTCGGAACTGACCTGCAAAAGCTCTAAAAATCCCTGTGTGATAAACCTCTTGGAGACACATAACAAGAACAACAACAATAAATGTGCATATACTGCTGTGTACAAATAGCCCTTTCTAAATGTTCCATCTTTCTTGTGTGCTGCTTCTGCAATTCCAGCGGTGCATTATAGATACCGATGAATAGTTAACATGAAACAGCAAGCTGGGCAAGACATGCCAGAGACAGCCATTCACAGCTGATGACATGCTGTGAGAGGGGCCAATGGGATGAACAAATTAAAAAAACCAGAATGTTGTTTGTAAAAGGATTCAATAGGGCCTTATGTAGCCAAATGGGCATTTGCCATGTACAAGAAGGCGATGCCAGCAGGCTTGGAATAACTCCAAGGTTTGGAGATGTATAAAGTATTTCTTTAGGGAAGAAAACATCAAAGCTCTGAGGACTGAGCATGCTGCCCAGAACACTGGTTCATTCCTAAAGTGTGAGTGGTATACTATAATAACAGGTGTACCTAGTTCCTTGTTTTAATGTTGGTAGTGGTTCGACAGTATAAGTTTACTGGGTCCTTCAAACAGTTTTATACTTGTTTCCTGGCATGAATTGGTGTTATGGATGTATGAAAAGAAGCAAATTACCTGCGAGTAAGATTTTTCTCAATTCCCTTGTCTTTAGGGCTTAATTGTGTAAGTTTGCTGTTAAATATTCTAATGATTCTTATTTTCAGATATTACCCCAGTATTGTTGGGGGAACTTCACCATTTCAAGGGAATACTATAGACTTACTTTGTTGGCATTGCTCCAGTGTGACTTAGTAGTAAGTAGCATAAGTAGGTAATTTACTTGAAAAATCGCTATGGTTATTACTATGGATAGATATATGTCAGAGTTATGTGGATTGTATCTAAGAAACTACTGTGAAGACTACCACTTTGTGTTCTGAGGAAGTTTGCAATTTGAAACAGGGTTTTTGGATTGGCCACCTGTCAGCTTCAGTCAGGCCATATATGTGTTTAATATGTGTTATTGCCTTGCAATTGCTTATTAAGTTTTTATCTATCTGTACATGCCCTTTACATATATGGACTTTAGTCAAGCCATATGTGCCTTGAATATAGCTTATTATCATGCATTTGATTGTTAAGCTTCACTCTGTAGTATATGCTTTCCACCTATGTTATTGATCGGCATGTGACTGTTGTGTGTTCACTTGTGTATTACTGGACATTTTGCATTACAGTATCAATACAGTTTCGATCCCAGTTCTTGAATTATTTTGATAGATAAACACACTCCTGTATATTTATCTATCACACTGCAACCCTTTTTTCTTACTTGTTATGGCTGGAAAAATAACCAGAAGCACTCCATTCTGAAATATATTTGTTGCAAGTCCCATTTTTCTACTGTATTGTTTCCTCTTCCTTTTTTTCCTAATGGACCAACATGGCTTCATTGTACCTGCACCTCAGAATTATATCAGTTTCATGCAACTTGAACTGCCATGGCTCTGTACACCATATTCCTGGGGGTTTGTAATTTGGAAAGGTGCTTCAAATTGTTTTTTGTGGGTGTTTCAGGCTATGCGGCCATGTTCTAGAAGAGAACGTGGCCACATAGCCCGAAAAACCCACAAAAAACTATGGATGCCGGCCATGAAAGCCTTCAACTTCGTGCTTCAAATTGTAATTGTAAACAGACATTAGAGTTCTTTAACAAAGAATTAAACCTATAAATTGGAGGATTCCACAGAATTAGCCAGAGAAAATTAGAGTGGCATGAAACTGATGTAACTGTAGTGCAGTTACAGCCCTGGTCTCACTGAGGGTGACTCTTTTCTACATTCAAGCATCTGAGCTTTTCTGAAATGAAAACAATAAAAATGTCCCCTAGATATTTAGTTCTGAACCCTCCTTTCCATAATCATGTCTTTTACATCAGGCAATTATTTCCTAACAGCTGGTGGAAAAGGAGAATATAATGTGATATTTCACAGTAGTCAGATTTATAAATGCCAGCATATATAAAACAGCATTCACAAGAAGTGTGCTTAAATCATTTCCCTCCATTTTCTTCATCTGTAAATGGAATGAAAAGCCACATCAACTAGAATTAAAATCTAGTTTATCTTTTTTTAAATGCCCTCCACTTCTAACACCACTTTAACAGTATTAACTTGGACACATGTGCCATTCAACAGCATCACTGTGAATATTCCTTAGAGAAGCCTCCTGGAAACCTGGGGATTGAAATAAAAGTTCATGGTGTGGGGCAGAGTTCTTATCTGGGGGAATGCCCACATTCTGCTGATCCCTGCTACACCCCTAGTAACACATCTTCCACATACTATACATAGTGGCCAAACTAGATGAGGAGATTTGAAGTTTTAATCCAGAAAAGTAGTTCTGCAGCAGTTTTTTTTTTTTTGTCAGACTGCTCTCTGAATGTATTATTTCTACTTATTATTTCCCTCTACCTCTCCTTTTAATTTCATTTTAACTTGATTTTAATTGTTGATGTTGTGGTTAGCCAACTTGGGTGTTTCACTCTGAGAAAAGGCCTGGAGCCGCTGAAAAGACTACACATATATATTTCATTTTTCTTCCCATAAGTTTAAGGTGGTGTATACCTGTATTTTACAAGGTACTATTTGGACAATAGTACTATATCATTTAATAATACTATATCATTTAAGGGACATGGTGGCTTAATGATTAAGATGCCAATTCTGATGATAGAAAGGTTGGACAGTTGGCAGTTCAAGGCCCAAGCGCTGCATGATGGGGTGAGCTCCCATCACTAGTCCCAGTTTCTGTCAACCTAGCAGTTTGAAAGCTTGTAAAAGTGCAAGTAGATAAATAGGTGCCACTTTGGTGGGAAGATAACAGCATTCGGTGCAGTCATGATGGCCACATGACCATCAGAGTAATCTTTGGACAACATTGGTGCTTTGGCTACAGTTGGTTACAACTAGACATTCATGTCAAGGGGAAACCTTTACCTTTTTACTATATCATTACAACAACTCTGTAGGCTTGGTTTGGTTGAAGAAGAGTCACTTTCCCACGGCCACTCAATAAGTTCATACATAGATGTAATCTGCTTCTTCTCCCTGCCCTCATCAAATGTACATTAAAAAGTGAAAGAATGCTTACATTTAATTAGTTTGGAAAGAAAAACTCATTGTACTGGTTTTAATCTGTTTTGTTTTGTTCTTAACCAATGCACGGATCTCTTTAACCTGTTCTTATCAAGAAATTGCAAAGTGATGTTAAAGAAGAAGAAGTAGTGAAAGGGGAAATAATTATTATTCCTGGAACATACTTTTTCTAAAACCAAAACCAAAATGACAATATCTTTCTAAAGATACATTTTCAAGATCATATACTTGTTCACACAACCCCATTGTGGTTTTTCTTCCTTGGAAACACTGAGTGGGTCTTCTTGTATTTACTGTCACTAATGAAGATGAATCTAGAGTACTAATGGCTCTTAAGTGTTGCAAAATATTGTCTGAGGTAGCTCTGTGTGTAACTCTGCAATTTGATTACATTAGAACATAGTGTATGATTTCGTGCAAGGAATAAAAATACCTGCATGCTACAGCTACACCTAAATTCAGACCTCAGGTTTTGCAAAAAACGTTCATGAAAAGGAACATATTGCTAAGTTCTCTCTTTTCATGAAGAGGGTCCAATAGATGTAAGTAGATTTACTCATAGTGCATAGTGCAAACTACTTTTGCATTTTGAACTTAGTTTGCAGGATTAAAGTAGGCTGAGAATGAAGTGGAAGGATGAAAGAAAAACTGGGACATTTTAAAAGCAGTCGCGAAGATGGAATGACAATAGATTAATCGAGGCTGTCTTTGCCAAATTGGGACAATTGAAGGGTATGAAATAAACCAAACAGGCAGAAGCTGGATGGCCATCTGTCAGGGATGCTTTGATTGAGAGTTCCTGCATGGCAGGGGTTGGACTGGATGGCTCTTGCGGTCTCTTCCAACTCTATGATTCTATGTGTACCTCAGTATTGTGGGAATGAAGTGGTAGTGTTAGAATGTTAGAATGGACTGTATCACTTCAGACTTCCGCTGGAATGATGTACCATTGGTCAATTTCTTGCCATGTTTTGTTTTAAAATCATCCTGAAACTAACGCAGCACCAAAATTAGTAGAAGTACTATGTCCTGGGCTTTTTTTCTTTTTTTCTTTCTTTTTTTTTGCTGGGGGGGGGGCGGTTAAGGAGCAGCACAACTCACAGAATGAAGTGGTTGAATCCACTCTTCCTCCTAGGATTCTAGCATGCTTATCATGCTCACCTCCTGCTTCTGTTGCAACTACATCAAGAAAGCAAAGGCTACAGTGGCAGATGCCTTAAGTCATGTAGGAAGCTACTTTATACTAATCAACATGCACACCTAGGCCAGTATTGTTTCCTGGCACAATGGCTAATTAATTAATTAACTAATTAATGCATTTTGTCATAGCTGTAACTGCCATGACCCAGCGCTATGGAATTCTGGCATTTATAGTTTTGTGAGATATTTAGCCTTCTCTGTCAGAACTCTGGTGCTACACAAAGAACTACAAATTCCAGGATTCAATAGAATGGAGCCATGATAGACAAGGTAATACCAAATTGCATTAGTTCTGCAGTGTGTCAATAGCCACTGTCTCTCTAAGGTCCAAAACACACTGCAGACATATACAGTTTGAGACCACTTTAACTGCTCTGGCTCAGTGCTGGGGAATCCTGGGAAATGTAGTTTGTTATGGCACCAGAACTTCCTGACAGAGAAGGCTAAATGTCTCACAAAACCCCAGTTCCCAGAATTCCCTAGCATTGAGCCAGGGCAGTTAAAGCGGTCTCAAACTGGATTATTTCTGCAGTGTGTTTTGAACCCACTAAGTACAAACAGCTCCCTCCCCTCATTATTTACTATGTCAGGAGTGTGCAATCCTGCAGCTGTTGATGGAGTCTGACTCCCTTCATGCTGACCATTGACCATGCTGGCTGGGGCTGATGGGAGTTGGAGGCCAGCAATATATTATGCAGCTACAGGTTCCTCAGTAGATCCCTGATCATTATAAGAGATGTCAGCAATTTACCCTGCAACTTTCTGCATGAAAAATATATGCTCCACCACTGAACTATTGATGCCCCTGTTCAAGCTGTAGCCAGTGGTATCATTAGGGGGCTGCAGGGGAGTGCAGACTTTATCTGGTGACACCCCAGAGGGGGAATGTCACCCGTTGGGATAGTACACTTGAAGTTACTGGCATGGCTACTGGACATGTTTCCTGCTTGGGAGGACTTGCAGGGGGGCTTCAGTGGTCTGGCTGGATGTAGGGGAGGGCAAGGCAGTTCAAGGGGGGGGGCTGCACCAGGTGACACCAACTTGAGGGATGCCGCTGATTGTAGCCTTTTTAATTCTTAAAATGGAGCATTTAACATTCCAATAATTTAGCCTGCATTAAAAGAAGTATAATTTCCAAGACAAGGGAAGCTTGTTCTGTGCTAGTCATTACTTATCTGGAGTACTGTATTCACTTCTGGGCAGCTCATTTTAAGAAGGATATAGATAAACTCGAGTGGATTCAAAGAAGCCAGAAGGGCAACAAAAATGATGAGAGATATGGAAAACAAAATATATGCGGAAAGGCTAAAAGAGTCGAACATGTTCAGACTGGTGAAGAGAAGACTTGAGGGGTGACGTGACTGCACTCTTTTTAAGTGTCCACAGGGTTGTCATAAAAAGGAAGGTGCAGAATTGTTCTTTGCTCCAATTACCTAGAGAGGTGGTCGGTCTCCTTCTCTGGAAGTCTTCAAAAAGAAGCTGGACAGCTACTGCTAGGGATAATAATAATAATAATAATAATAATAATAATAATAATAATAATAATAAT
>NC_056525.1:27674160-27693820 GCF_019175285.1 Sceloporus undulatus | reverse complement strand
TATAGACCGCTATTCCGCAATGATCATAGCGGATGATCTAGCTGGAGTTCCTGCATTGACAGGGTGTGGACTCTATGGCCTATGAGGCCCCTTCCAACTTTATGATTCGAATACAGAATATATTGATCAACCAGAAGTTATAGATCATCATAGGGATTTGAGAACTCACAGTAACATGACCACCATTGCCATTCTGTTAACCAGGGCCTGTAAAAGCTATATCTGAGACCCAAAGGTGCTGAACTTTACAACTTTGGAGTTGACGGCCTTTGCAATGTATGTGCACCATACTTCCGATGATTCTTGTAGGCTTTAATAGTATGAGCATTGCTCTGAGATGGCAGATTAAAAAGCAGCTAAAAACTGAGTATTTTTTTTTTTAACTTTTCAGTTTTCATAACATTTACCTTCCCCTGGTGTTCCTTCAGTCATATTATAGTACTTGTAGTTGGGAGAAGTTTCATGCCAAATGCTTAAAAGTAATATATGCAAATGGTAATTCTAGGTAAATATTTAATGATGCTAGCACCAGCTTATGGACAAAACAGTAAAAAAAGACCCAGAGGTATGTCCGCATGGGAAAAGCAGCTTTGCAGAGGCTTTTTGGTAATTGGATACATTAAGTCCAGACCACAGACCCCAAAGAGCTGTAAGCATCTGTTGCATTGTCAGCTTATTAAGATTCAGGCCTCCAGTGGATGCTGCTCCATCTCAAAGCACCAAAACGCTTGCATTAAGAACCACATGGCTCTACAGGAAAGTTGAATTTCAGTATAACTGGCCAACTCCTAAACCTTTCTAATACATCAAAATGGAATATCAATGTCAAGAGAGTTGTGAGAAAGCCAGGACACATGTGGTCAAGATGGTAAAAGTAAGTTAATGAGGAGGAGAAACACATAAGCTAGGAAAAGCTGTTGTAGTTCAATTTTGCCTGAGCCTTTTGGGAGACACAAGGTTCTGCTTTCTCCTCTCACCCTGGTGAGTTAACTGAGTGCAAACTACTTTTGAACTCAGTTTGCAGCAACTGAAGTAAGCTAAGGACAAAAGGGAAATGTGAGAGGAGAGAGAAACTGACAACTGAAAAAGTGGGACAATGGAGGATTAATAAGGACTGCCTGTGCCAAATCAGGACAGTTGGGTGTGTGGAGTATCTTCCTGCCCTGATGTACATGGTGGCACAGTGGTTAAATGTCTATACTGCAGCCGCTCACTCACAAACCACAAGGTTGTGAGTTGAAAACCAGCCAAGGGCTCGGGATCGACTCAGCCTAGCATCCTTCTGAGGTTGGTAAAACGAACACCCAGCTTGTTGGGGACAATTACCTTACACGTTGTAAACCTCTTAGGGAGTGCTTAAGCACACTAATAAGTGGTATAGAGATTGTGTGGTATTGCTATTGCTACATGGAGCTGGAAAATCAAGATTTCCTATTGTACAACCCTATTTAGGGCAGAATATAGGAACTTGAGGAGGCAATCAGGTGCTTTAGGAGTGTGCAACCTCTCAGAAGTGGGCACTTGAACAGAAGTGGGTAACAAGTTGTGCCAGGGGTAGTGAGCTGAGTTCATTGGTGTTTGTTCAGTGTACTGTCCCCACTGAGATGGATTATGGAAAAAGTAGTGCTACAGGAAGAGAGCAGGACATATCAGTGGTCATCCCGCCACACTCTAGCAACACAGAAATGACCATGGTATGGTGGGTTGCACTGCTTAAAAGGTAGGGGTTTTTGATGTGTTGGTGGGGGGGGACATTTGGTTGTGGAGTGGTTGAAAGACACTTCTGATCTGTGCAATGACTGTAAAAGTGAATTGCAATGAGTCAGACTTACACCCCTATAATTCATGGACAGGATGCCAGCCTGTTTCTTTTTCAGTTTTCAGTCTGATGTCATTCACTCATTCTGAATGAAAATCAGCAGAATATGGCTTTGCTATGAGGAGGCATTACTAAGCACTATAATAACAACACATGCTATAAACACTAGAAGCACTGTAAATCTTTTTTAAAAGAGCTGTGTGCTTGGGAGGGCACACAGAAAGTGCTCTTCACCCAGGGAGCTATTTATCCTAGGTCTGGCCCTGACTGTATAATAGTTTGCAAATAGCCATTCTGCCCACACTGTCTCAGGAGTGTCTCCCTTTCTGATCTTAAGTGGACACCAAGCAGAGAATCATGCACATTGAGAAGACAGAGTGACTCATGGTCCATTAAGATAGCTGGAATTCTATATATACACGTGTGTGTGTGTGTATGTACATTCCATGTTTTTCTAAACTACATCTTTATTCCAGAATGCATAGCTGGCGAACCAGGGTTGTATGCATAAAAACCTCAGCTTGAGATACAACGCTAGAATAATAGAATCATGGAGTTAGAAGAGACCACAAGAGCCATCCAGTCTAGCTCCCTGCCAAACAGAAATACACAATCAAAGCACTCCTGACAGATGGCCATCCAGGCTCTGCTTAAAAACCTCCAATGAAGACTCCACCACACTCCATGACAGTGGAGAGAAGGATTTGACTCCCTGCTCAAGCATAAAAACCTGTTGGGAGAGCTTGGGTAAATCACACTTTCTCAACCTCAAAGGATGACAATGGAAACCTTTTTCTGAAGAAACTTGCCAAGAAAACCCAATGAAGGTTTCACCATAGGATCGCCATAAGTCAAAAATGACTTGGAGGCACACAACAAGAACAAAAACAACAAACAGCTGTAGGCAACATGGGCCCATTCCGCACGGGCAAAAAGTACGCACTAGGTACGTACTAGGGTTACGAAAGGGCGTCCCTTCCAGATGCCCTAACCCTAGTATGTACCTAGTACTTACAAAATGGCGGAAACCTATACACATGGGCGCCGCCATTTTGACGTCACAGATGCTTATCGTCCGCATGTCGCAGCTCACATATGATGCTGCAAGTGCGCCATTGGTGCCTTGCGGTGTCATAAGCACGCCGCCAAAAGAAGCCTCTTTTGGGGGCTTCTTTTTTGGCCATCAGGAAGCCTCACCGTTCGGAGGCTGAGGCTTCCCGGTGGTGGAAATGGAGGTGCCGGCAGACCACCCTTTTTGGGCAGTAAAGTACCAAGGTTTGCTATTCTAATCCATTTGAAGGCTGCTGAGTCTGAGACCTTTTACGTCACAACCTACTGAACCCTGGGATTTGCAGTTTATGGAGGAGGATTTGGAATTCTCAACTCCAGTGTCTCATCAAAGAACAAACCTCAGGATTCCATAGGAGGTAGCCATGGCAGTTAAAGTGAAATCAAAGTGCTGTAACTGTGGTGCATGGAAAACCTTCAAGTCTAGTTTAAAGATAAAGAACAATTTGAATGGAAAGCAGGGGCCTTCAGTTTGCTCATCTATGACTAACAGCACTTGGTCACAGACTGAGAAAGCAAGCACACTGGTCACAGTCTTCCCCATGATGGTGAGACGTATTGCATTGCTACAGTAATGCTTCTGAATGTGAACCTTCATATATAAATAAAAATGAAATGCCAGTATTGTGCAGATTTGTGTACTGTTTTTGTTGATGCAGTTGTTTTCTTGTGATCTGGAAGTGGTGCTCATCTCTAGTCCACTACCAGGGATGGTTTGAAATTTGTTCATTTTTAAAATCAGAATCTATGAAAATTTGCAAGTGTTGGCTGAGGAAGACTATGAAACTGACAGATCTGTCAGACAGCTCTCAGAGGGTTCTGTGAAAATGATGTTTTAGCTCATTTTCCATCACAGTTTTACCACCACATCCCAAATGTGGGGAAAAGGAAAACTCATAGAACCAGAGAGTTGAACCACCCACTTCAACCCCTGCCATGCAGGAACACAGAATTAAAGCACCCCTAATAGCCATACAGCCTCTGTTTAAAAACCTCCAAAGGAGCATATTCCCCCATTGGACAGTTCTTGCCACCAGGAATGTTTAAATGGAATCGCTTTTCGTATAGTTCAAATCCATTGTTCCATGCACTACTCTCTGGAACAGCAGGAAAAACTTGCTTCATCTTCAATATGACATCCCTTCAAATATTTAAACAGGGCTATCATATCACCTCTTAAACAACTCTTCTTCAGGCTAAACATACCCAGGTCCCTACATAGCTTCTTGTAGGGCATGGTTTCTAGATCCTTCACCATTTTGGTCCTTCTCCTCTTGACGCACTCCAGCTTGTCAATATCCCTCTTGAATTGTGGTGCCCAAAACTGTACACAGTATTCCAGGTGAGGTCTGACCTATTTATTTTATTTTATTTTAATGCCACCTTTCTCCCAAAAAGGACCCCAAGGTGGCTCACAAATAAAAACATTTTTAAAACCTTTACAATAAAAGTTTTTAAGAACAATTAACCACATCAAATAAAAACAGCATAAAATTACATACATTAAATACAAAAAACAAACCATAGCTATAACACACACCTGGCGTAAAAACCATCTCATGGTTATGTCTTAAAAGAAAAAAAACAGAATAGAGTGGTACTATTACTTCCAGCAGTGTATACACTACACTCTTATTGATGCAGCCTAGGTTTTTTTAGCAGCTGTATCATGTTGACTCATGTTTAGTTTTCGGTCTTCTACCAATCCTAGGCCCCATTCCCACTGGGCACAAAAAGTGACGTATACTGTTGTGATTCTGGCTCAAATTTTTTTTACGAGTCCTAATCGAATCTGGTCCTTCATTCCCATTAGGAAAGGCTGCAAAATGACTCAATTTATTTTGACCTATGTTTTCGTTCCAATTGCATTTTTCCCTGCTGTATTTTAAAGTGAACTTTTTTGTTCCCCATTTCCAGTGCCCTTCTGGAACCTCTTTTTTTTTTCAAGGAGCTGTTAATCAAGTGCTTAGGCAATTAGACGTCACAGTGACGTCAGTTGCTTCGATGCATTTTGGCGCGAGCTATTTTTGTTCCCTGTTCCCATTTGCATCTTTCAAACCTGTTTTTCTGTTTTGTTTTGTTTTTAAGCAGTCAATCAATCGCTTAGGTGCTTTTCCCCTCTGGAAAGGGAGAAGGAGCCTCCATCCCCCCCCAAGTCCCTTTGCCTCCCAAGCTGTCCTGTATCTTCCCAGAGCCCCTCTGAGAAAAGGAGAAGAAGCCTCTATTCCCTCAAGTCCTTCTGCCTCCCCCATTGCTCCCTGGGCTGTCTGGGGGGCGATCGTTTTAAAATGGTGTTCAATGGCTCCCCTCACACATCAATCTATGCATGTGGAGCAGGGGGGAGGTTGTGGGGGAATGATGTGTTTACAGCGTTTGGAGGTCAATCTAGCAATTTGCTATGTTTGGACACCTGACAGAGCGTCTAAGCGATCAAAAGCTTAATTTTTAAAAAAATAAATTTGTCTACACATGTGATCGCCTTACCCTGCTTCCCACTCCACCAGGGGAAAGGCTACATGAATGGGGGAAATGGCGCTGGTAATGCAGAAAAGAGAACAGAGCCCTGCTCCTCCCATCCCCAAGTTCCCGAATCTGACACCCTTGTCATTCCCATTCATTTGCCCTGTACTGGACTCAGGAGGTGCAGGAAAAACCTCTGAAAAAGTACAGTCAAATTAACCCAGGTTCAAGCCCCCCTGATTCGGGTTTCCCCTGGAAAAATTGATTACATGGGGATCAGATCCGAATTCCAATGGGAACAAAATCAGCGCGATGAGGATCGAATGCGTGCTCAAATGGGAATGATGCCCCCATAATCTGAGTCTTGATCCACTTTATAAGCCAGTGGGAATGGGGCCCTAGATTGTTACCAAGTCAGATCTCATCCATCCTTCATCTGAGCATTTCAGGTTTTCCCCCCCTGCCTTGCATTTCTCCCTGTTGAAATTTATTTTGTTAGTTCTGACAGATTTCCCTGCACAATAGGTGGAGATTTCATTTGGGTTCATTCATGACTGAAATTTATAAAAATATAAAATCTGAATGTCGAAGAACCTGACAGATTTGCCCATCAGTGTTCCCACACTATATTCTAACTTCCAGGAGTAACATGACTGCATTTGCAGTAGCAGCTCCTTCTCCATCCCTCAACCATTTAATTTGCATGACATGCTTTTCCATGGCTTTGAAATTCAACTAGATATATACCTTACTTACTTACTTACTTATTATATACCCTTTTGATGACTAGGCTACTCGAGCTCTGAAATGGATCTAAGACATGACAGCTTGTTGGCTGACTGCTTTTAAATCTACACATCATAATGCCCATATGCTTTTTCACAATCCTTATTTTTCAGTCATAAGGATTAGAAACTAGAAACTAGAAATTTGGTCTCTAAAAGGAACAAAAGTAGAAATTCTCAGAGTATTACCTCTTGGATCCCATATAAAAGTCTTTATTGCTTATTTTTCCATTTTACTTTTGAGATTTCTACAAAATATTCAGGTGACACAGGCTGCTACCACGCTGCTTTGACTGCCATGGCTCCACCCTATGGAACCCTGGGATTTGTAGTTTGTTGTGGCACCAGAGCTCTCTGACAGAGAAGGCTAAATATCTCACAAATCTACAAATCCCAGAATTCCATAGCATTGAATCAGGGCAGTTAAAATAATGTCAAACTACATTAATTCTGCAGTGTATATGCAGCCACCATCAAAAATAAGGAGACACCATGATAAAAACAACAGAAATATCAATAAAACCACAGAAACACTCCTTTAAATCACTCTAAAAAGGGCCCGCCAAAAGGTAATCGCAGCATAAACACAATTTAAGTCATGGTACTTGGAAAAAAATCGTGAAATAAAAGCAAGCAGCAAAGTGTCCAAGCAGATTTTCCTTGGCACCCTGCTCCAAAACTATTCTAACCAACACACCAGACTTCCTGTACTGCTTGGTGGTATCTTATTTTTAGCTTTCATTGAACTGCAGAACACATACACCTTTCTTATTGAAAATGTACATTTCTTTTAGTGCAATCAGTGAGTCTCTCTATCTCTTCTATCTCAAACACATTAAAGCCAATGTGTACTCATGAAGGATTCATGCCTATTTTGCAAAAAGTTATAGCTTATAATAAATTGGCATCTGAAAGGAAAAGAACTCATTATGACACTAGCTGAACTTTGCCAAAGTCTACTCAGTCAGGTCATTTTACCTATTAATTAGCAAAACTGTTAGACTGCCCTTCTGTTTCCTTGCTTCTATTACATATGCCATGGGCTCTATAAGTAATTAAAAAAAATTTTTTTCACAGTTCTAGAGTCCCTCTAAAGTATTGAGATTGGATTTCACCCTGGTTTTGTTTTTTGGTTTGTTTGCTATGCTTGCCTGTCTTGCTCATGGATGGGCAACTGTAGCCCTCCATGTTTCTAGACTTCACGTCCCACAATATTTCATCCTTGACTATGCTACCTAAGACAGTTGGAACTCTAGACTAAAAACACAGTCCTTCCTCTCCTGCAAGTCTGCTGTGTGCATTTGTGCGTGTTGTGTGCCTTCAACTGCTTACGACTTATGGCAAACCTAAGGTGAACCAATCATGAGGTTTCTTGGCAATATTTGTTCAGAGATTTGCCATTGCCTTCACCTGAGGCTGGCAGCATGCAAGTCTTTGTTGTTGTTGTTATCATGTTTCTTCAAGTTGTTAATTTATAGCAATCTGAACCTATCATAGGGTTTGTGTTGTTAATCACATCTTAATGTAAATTAAGGCTCAGCTTGCTTTTAAAGGTGACAGAGCCCTGTCTTTTAAAAATCTAACTATTTTACTAATTTACCACACTACACTTTTACAGTGCCGCTATTCCACTTTAACTGTTCCTGTTACATTCTGGGATTTGCAGTTTAAGGAGGGGTATTTAAAATTCTCAGCCAGAGATCTCTTAGACCTCACTGAACTACAAACCTCAGAATGTAACAGGAGGCAGCCAGAGCAGTAAAAGTGGAATAGCAGTGCTATAAGAGTGTGTTTCAGTAATGTGGTTAGTGAAACCAAACAAAGGCCATATTGGCTTGCTTTTTAATGCACTATTAAGCCAATATGCCAGGGGAAGGGAACATTTGTGAACTTGGAGCCTGTACACACCTGCCTAAAAGGCTGGGGGCAGAGTCAGGGTATAGCGTCTCCACGATACTGCACACCGTAGCACACGGCATGCGGCAGCACGACACTCCTTCGGTGCTGCATCTGCACAACACAGCACCGAAGGAGCACTGCCAAGCTGTGGCAATGCGCCCATTGCGCCCTTTGAAAGGTGCATAAGGAGCTGGTTTTTGCGGCTCCTTTTTGTGCTTTGCAAGGTTGGTGCCACGGCGTGTGGTTGCTGCAGCCCCAATCTGGCTGAAACAGGGATGGCTGCATGCCACCCCTTTGGTCTGTCTGTATAGCCCCTTAATCTCTTCTCTAGTCCATAGAATCCCTAAAAATACATATTCCCTCTCAAAGTCCCTCCCCATCATAGGTATATCATGCAGTATACAGTTGGGTTCCTGGGCACTTGATCCAAGTAATCCAATGATGCTAGAGGGCATGGCCATGATCCTGATGACATCCATCCCACCAGTAGCTGTGGGGCAGACAAATTTGGCCCACTCCCCAAAATGGTTTTACACTCTTTCCATTTGTGAAAGTTACCCTTCAAACCTGGCACTCCTTTGAATTTTGCAAGAACATTCTCTAATTTAAAAAATGCACACAAAAAGTGCATATTAGCAAAAATAATGTTCAAAGTGCATTATATTTAGAAAACTACTTGCAAAACAAGAGGAGGAGAAAGCAGCAGCAGCAGCTGAAAGAAACCAAAAATGGCATATTGTATCCATCTTTTTATGACTTAGGCTGCAGCTACACTCCAGCATTAATGCAATTTAACACCACTTTAACTTCCATGGCTCAATGCTATGGAATTCTGAGATTTGTAATTTTATGAGACATTTAGCCTTCTCTGTCAGAGCACTCTAGCATCACAATAAACTACAAATCCCAGGATTCCATAGGATGGAGCTATGGAAGAAGAAGCTGTATCAAACTGCATTAATTCTACTGTGTGACAGCAGCCATAGTCATGGATATAAACAACAGGGATCTGCATCTGCTAGCCCTGTCCTGTCAGCTAAGAGTCTAAACAGCACCTACATGTATACAGCTGTCTGGGTACAGGTTCAGCACACCTAACTGGAGTATGTCTTTTGCAGGGACCCCTTCTTAAAAGATATTATTTCTGTATCTACATTGCTCATAGATAGTCCAATGTGTTGTGGTGGTTTGAGTGTTGGGCTACAACTCTGGGAGCCTAGGATTCAGCAATGGAAAGCCAATGGGTGACCTTTGGAAAGTCACATTTTCTCAGCTGAAGAGGTCAATGCCAAACTTACTAAATCTTGCCATGAAAACCCTATTATGAGTCACCATACATTGGAGTTGACTTGAAGGCATATAGTAACAACAACAACAATGACAACTACAACTACTACAACAACCCTTCTCTATTCAGGATCTTTGAACAAATAGATGGTAGAGCAGGAACAGCAAGCAAAATCTTGCTTCCCATCTTTATCTTTATTTTATCTTATAATATATATCTATGAGTGTATTGGGGGAGGAAATAGGGAAAGAGAGAGAAAAAAACGGCTTAAATGTGTGTAAAAGCTATTGTAGAAAATCAATATGCAAGTTCAGAGGAAATCTACCAACTTCAGTTGTAAGTGGGTATAAAAGTGCAGCCTAAGAGCGTATAAGATTAAAACCATAGTGATAAAATTGAAGGTGAGGGGAGAAAGGACCAGAAAAAAGATACAGAAATGGTTGTTGATATCTTGCAAAACAATTGCAGAACAAACCAACATTTAAACAACTTCTCCCAGATCACACTTACTAACCATTCCCCTTGTAACAATTTAAATTGCATCTGTTTGGTATTTGGCATTTCATATTACTGGAAGAAGCCTAAGCATAAATAAAATAAGCCAACAACTACTAACCATTCCGATATATTTGCTAGTTCACTTCATATTTGTGCTTGTCACATGAAAGTCACTTTAACAGCTGCCATGTTGTGAACTGTTTACAATTATCCACTTACACCACCATGCAGGTCCCAAAATGTTGGGCTGAAGTGATGTAGTAAAAATGGCAAAACCCAAATACTGATTCTTTTTCATGCAAACAGCTTACAGGTGACAGTGAACATCTTAAGATGGCCTGTTCGTAGTTATTGCATAGGTCATCCCTTAGGAATAGCATGGAGATAACATTTTTTCAACAGAAACCATGAAGAGCTGTTTTCTTGCTGATTATGAAGCAATTTCCAGAATTTGCTTGGGAAAAGAAACATGCTGTACTACTGCTCTTTCAGTTTATATCGAACTATGATGTCCATTTCTGGCTGCAACATTCCAAAGCCATATCTTTCCTTGTCAACGTCTGGAATCTTTATCTTAGGATCTTTCAGCTCCAAATCAAAATATCTCAAGAGGAGGAAAACGCACCTGAAATGATAAAATTATCAGTTAACTAGGACCCAAGATGCACTACTTTTTGTGCTTTCAAATTCTTTCCCCTCCTCTCCTTTGTCTCCCACTGAGTTAATTGGGTGCGGACTATGTTTTCACTTTGAATTCAGTTTACACCAATGGAAGTAAGCTGAGGTCAAAGGGGGAAAGTGGGAGGATGAGAGAGACACTCAGAGCATTTTAAGAACATCCCACCAGTGTCATTATCTTCCCATATTGGTAGAAACCATACTCCTCTGAACAAGATGCTATGCTCACGGCAGCAGTGCTGCCAGTATGGTCTCCCATATCAGACAGGCTTTTGCTGAGGAGCCATACTAAATGTGCCAAACAGTTACTGGGCAGCAGAGTGTGTGTGCATGTTTGTGTGCGTATGTGTGTGAGAGACAGAGACAGACTGGTGGAGGACCTCTCAATGACAACAGTGGTGACACGATAGCTAACATTTGTTAGTATTGACCAGAATGAGGCATGGTAAACCCCTTATGAATTGTCTTTTATCATGAAAACCTTATGATGAGACAATCCAAAATGAAACAAGAGATAGTACTAGAAGGTAAAACTCTCAGGTTAAATGGCACTCAACAAACAACTGGGATACAGCAGAGCACAACTATGAGTAGTGTTGTGGCTAGGGACACAACTGGACTCAAGCCAAAAGGACATCCAGCTGCTGACATGTTCAGAGGTGAAAGGAAAGTCTGAATCTGCACAACACATCTTATAGGAACAGGGAATGTGAGAAGCATGAATTAGAGGAAGATAGACATAGTAAAACAAAAAATGGAACATCTAAACATTGCAATACATGCAAGAGCAAGCTAAAGTAGACAGGAATAGAGTATTTTGAGTCAAATAATTATACAGTATTTTACTTGAGAAATGAAAATTTAAGAAGTGGGATGGCATTTATAGTGGGGAGAGATATAGCAAAAGCAGTCAAAGGATATAATCCAAAGTCTGGCTGGATAAAACAATAAGACAAAAGGGAAAACCTATCAATATAGCCATAATTGAAGTTAATGCCCCAACTATGGAAGCAAAAGAAAAAAGAGACTGGAAGAGTCTATGCTGGAGTCCAGGAAGAAATTGATGATATACCAAAAGAGGACTTCTTGTTAATCATAGGCAATTGGAATGCAAAAGCAGGAAGCAGAACAAAATCAAGGACTGTAGGAAAATTTGGCCTAGGATCAAGAAATGAAGCGAGAGTAACTGAATGAATATTGTGAGGCCAACAGTGAATTCATCACACACATTCTTCAGGCAATCATTGAGGCAACTGTATACATGGACATCACCTGATGGCCAATATAAAAATCAAATAGACAACATAATTGGGAACAGAAGATGAAGAAGTTTCATATTCTACAAAAAACAAGACCAGGAGCAGATTGTGGGACAGGTCATCAACTACTAATAGCAAAAATAAGAATAAAGCTAAAGAAAAACACTAAGCCATCCATCATGCAGAAATACAACTTGAAGAACAACTCTGTAGAATGTAAAGATAATGTGGAAAAATAGATTTACAATATTAAGTTTAATTGACTGGGAGCCAGACAAACTCTGGACTGAAGCCAAGGACACTGTCAGGGAGGAACACAGACAGACACTATCTGTAGCCAAAAAGAAAGAGAAGTCTGAATGAATGATAGCTTAAACTCTTAAATTAGCTTCAATTAACTTTCCTATTAGAAAGGGGGTCAAGCAAGGCTGCATTTTATTACCCTATCTGTTTTACTTGTATGTGGAACATGTCATACATAAAGCAGGAATAGATTCAGAGAAAGAGGGGGTGAATATCGGAGGTAAGAACACCCATAGTTTTTGATATACAGCATTCACTCACAGAAAAATAGCAAAGATTTGGAAGGATTACTGGAAAAAGTCAAGGAGGAAAATACAAAGGCAGGTTTACAGCTGAACATTACAAAAACAAAAATAACGACTATGGATATTTATCATATCCAAATAGTTCAAGCAAAAGCCTGTCTGACACTGGACACTGTACTGGTAGCAATGCTGCCCTGAGCACAGCATGATTTACATCCATATCAAAATAGTTCAAGATTTTCTATATCTTGGCTCATAAGCTTATAGTCTACACAATGCTCATTAATATCTCTCCAATACCTTAAGATACCCATAATATCAAAAATAAAGAAATACACAGTGTCAGTCAATTTAAGGCTAGAATTGTTTGATGGCCTTCCAACTGCAAATAAACATTGATTGTAAGAATGTAAGATCTATCCTAGACCAAAGCTAGTTTACAAAACCAATTTTCAAAACCTGTTCCCCAAATGGCTCTGGAAGATTAAACAAGAGAAGACATGGGCAGTTTTCCTTTCCTTAAGTTTAGTTTCCTTTAGTATATGGTATTTACCATTCACTTGCCATTCACAGGCTATTGTGGCCAAACCACATTATTTTGTTTAGTTCTAAAACTCCAAAAACTGTAATGTGCCTGAAGTATTTTTGAAGACACATGATGCACTCAAACTGCTATAAGTAAACAGTCAGACTTTGCAAATTGCTTGGGAACCATAGTGCAAGCTGCTCCCAGCTCCTCCAAAGAAAAGCATCATGAATAATGGATAAGCTGTGATAGAGATGTCTGTAGGCAAGGGACAGTTTAGCAACAGTTTATCCCTAAATGCACATTTCAAGCTTTGCTACGTAGGGCATGCCTACAAAACTTTTCATCCACTAAGCTGAATACAGTCCAGCAACTCTGAACAATAATATACCAGCAGGGGTTGATAAACACCAGGACTTCTAAGGCTTGTATCATGGAGCATTTTTTTTAAGGCTCTGCATCTGGAGGTCCCTCAAATGTAAGTGCTGGTTGCTGCAATGTTATTATTTCAGGGCTGTCTGAGTTTACAAAGAGGTCAGGTGCAATGCAGACCAAAGTTCCACATGCCTCCACCATCTCTAAAAGGCTTTTGGACCATTTGAGTCCAGAAGTCATCTGGAGAATGAAGATGACAGATGATAATGTGAATCTGGAGTTTTGTTTCACAAGAGGTCTAGAACAAAATGCAAAATGTGACTTCTTAAGGTGATTTTTCCCCTCCCTAAAAAAAAAAAGGCCCACAAAAGATATTGTGGAATAATTTCTGCCACTTGAGGGACCTCCAGGTTGCTACTACCATTTCTGGTTCCCATCACTTGTGCCTAGTAAAAGAGTGAAAGAGAGGGATAAAAGAAAGGAACAAATCAGTCACTTTTATTTTCTATGGCTTTTATAGATGCTGGTGAGCAGATGGCAGCTTGGCTTCCTAGAGCAGTTGACAAACTCTATGTGAAAAGGAGTACAAAAAGGAAAGGAAATGGGATGGGTTTCTTCCCTTCCAGCTGCCTGAGAACTGGTGGGGAAGTGAGTAATTCAGAAACCAGGAAATAAGATGTCAGGGCTGCAAAAGAACCATGGTGATGTTAGGGGTGAGGACTTTGTGGAGATCATCTCACCGAGGTCCTTTTTCTATCTGCTGAATTTCTGGACAGATCTTGGAAAAGTTACTTCTAAGATTACATTGCCCAGAATCTACTGGGAGATTTGGGGTACCATGGTGTAAAATCAGGGCAACACATCAACCATTGTGGAAGAGCAGCTACCTGGATGACATTTTGCACGTTTTTTGCAGTTTTCTGAAACTTTAGAAGCAGGACAAGGATGGACGGTCAAATTTCTACTAGGACAGAACCAGGGTTTCTTCTAAGCTTCCCCTCCACACAAATAGATACACACTGTACAAGAAGCCAAAGGGTTGGTACCAAGGAGCATTCTCCTTCTTGGTTCCAAGGAGCCGTGGTGCAAAAGGACTGCTGGATTCAGCTGCAAAGTCTGCAGAAACACAGTTGGATCCTAAGCAGTTATTTTTATGCATGTATCCTCCTTGATCACAAAGAAATCCGGTAGTTGGTCCCAAGAATTTACTATTAATGTAATGTTATGAAGACTGAATGGTAACATTTTAATTTTCTATTTGTTTATCTTTGTCTCATCTGTTTGAAGAAATAACCTTTTTCCTGATTAAAGCCTATGTAGCCAATTGCACAAAAACCTATTTCCTGATGCACATTTTATTTTCCCACTGCACAAAATGTGTTCAGCTGTACATCAGCATAATGCCTGGAGAGAGGTGATGAACTGCACGCGGCTCAGCTATATTCAACTGAATGGGTCAAAAGATATAGTGGCTTGATCTGTGAGGGAAATCATAATGAATAAATTTTATGGAAAAATTTGGAGATTTCATGCACAGTTTTTAAAAATGGGCCCATCCATATTTGCACATGAAAACAACTGAAACTGCTTTGCATCAAAATCTTTCCCTACCAGGATCATTTGAGAGATTTAATTTCTGCCATAAGCCAACAACAGTTTCTTTTGATCAATATTGCTGTTACTAATGTGCACTTTATGAAGTTACTTGTTCACTCACTGTTTGATACTATTCACTGCGAAGCACTTTCCAATACAGACATTGATTCCTGCTCCCCATGGCATGGTGTAATACTTTAGCTTTTCTCCTCCTTTATAGAAGTCTGTTTTTTCTGTGCCATCTGCATTGAGGAACCTATTATATTTGAATTTCTGGTTGAGGAGGGAATAAAAATAAGTAAGTCACTTTTTTGTTAGGTAAGAGGTTAGATAAGCTTTCTTTTAACATGAGATAACAAAGGTTTAAATTGAGAGGTAGAAGTGTTTTTTAAGTTTTGCAAGATACTGCTTGCTTTTATCCTATATTTAAAGTGCTTTGCCATCATGATAGCAACTTTGTCCCCTACACAATTTATATGTAAATCCTCTAGAGAGGGCTTGAGACATTGCTGTTGCTAAAGCAGCTGATTATATTTATTAATATTTCACTTTTTTCCCAGTATGGGACTCAAGGTGACTTACAACATATTAAAATATATAGATATTTTAAAATGCATAAAATACAGAAGTTATAAACTGATTAAACTATAAAAAAAAATTAAAACGGATTAAAAAGTTAAACCATGAAAAAGACAATGGCACAACAAAACAAACAAACAGAAAATTCAGCACATTGTCTTGCCTAAATAATCAGTCCTCAAAGGCCTCTTGGAACAAAAAGTTCTTCCTCTCTTTGTGGAAAGACAGCCAGAAGGATGCCAGGTTAACCTATTTAAGAAGGGAGTTTCAGAGACTGGAGCAGCCACTGAGAAGACTCTCTCGCATGTTCTCATTAGATGTACCTGTGACGGTGGTGGGACAGAGAGAAGGACCTCCCCAACAGATCACTAAACAGGAGCAGGCTCAAAAAGGAGAATATAACTTTTCAAATAACCCAGACCTGAGATGTATAAGGCTTTTAGCTCATCACCAACACTTGTGCCTGGAAATGGACTGGCAGCTCTATCTATTGAATTTTTACATGCACAGACTTTTTGTTGTTGTTGTTGTTGTTTAAATTCATTTTTTGAAAAACAAACTTGCCAAAATTGGCAAATTTCTGAATATTCAAAAGGAAAACAACAAGACATTTAAAATTTCAAATGAGGAAAAAGATAAAACTGACATAATCCAGCTGCAAAATTAATGCAGTTTTTTTAACTGTCATGGCTCCATCCTATGGAATCCTGGATTTGTAGTTTGTTGTGGCACCACAGCTCTCTGACAAAGAAAACTAAATATCTCCCCAAACAACAAATCCCAGGATTCCATAGCATTCAGCCATGACCATTAAAGCAGTGTCAAACTGTACTAATTCTGCAGTGCAGATGCAGCCATATTATCCTGTTTCTAGTTGGGAGTAGCAATTTGCATTCGCTGTAATGCAGAGCTCTGAAGAGTGACTTGTTTGGACCGCAACCAAGAATCCAGCCAAAACCTTGCCTCCTTCCTCCCAGAAGCTCTCAGTAATTTTAGAAATGGAAGCTTAACATGGTAAAAATGAGCAAATTAATAGGAATCTTTGGGATTCTTTCTCCTTTATTCTTTCTCTGAGATTCTCACTTAACATTAAACTAGTTAGATTTTACTGGGTATTTCTTTTAAAAAAATTAATAATTTAAAACATTTTGGGGTTGGTTCCAGAACAGAAAACAGGAATTTGCTTGCTTACTGGAATGCAGGTGGGCATCATATAATATTGCAAACAATAATTTAATGAGACTTGTATTACAATAATATCAGCATAATTTCTGTCATAATGGTCCCTGAGAAGCTGTTTCTCAGAAGAAAGAATCCAAGTTTCATTCTTTGTTAACAAAGAGAAAATTAAAGGGGTTGGGGAGGGAAGCCAGGTTAGGAACACTGAGAAGGAGAAACCACACTGATATATTTTATTAAAGTGCTTTAGGCTGTTGTCACAGCAACGGCCAAATAAGAATTTCACTCTTCATAATGCATCAGTACTGGTCTTTATTTAGTATTGTTTGTATAATCCTATTTTGGGGATATGAAATATACATCCATATTTTTTGCTCTTGGGAGATCCAATATTGTGAGAAAATTCTGTTTCACAAGCTGGTTAATAGATTAATATGACACAAGTTTTATGGTATAGTACAGGGGTAGGCAACCTTTTTGAGCTGGGGGCCGGGTTGCTGTCCCTCAGGCGACTAGGGGGCCGAAGCCGGGGGTGGAGCTTCAACCCTCCAGGGCGGGGCCACGTGCTGGGGGTGGAGCTTCAACCCTCTGGGGCGGGGCCACGTGCCGGGGTGGAGCTTCCACCCTCCAGGGGCGGAGCCTCATGCCAGGGGCGGAGCTTCCACCCTCCGGGGGCCAGGCCTCCCCATTTTTGCTGGCCCCTGGACGGGGCCCCAGGCCCCATCAGAGACCGGCAAAAAAGCTGGTGGGGGCCACCAGCGCTGGAGGGCCCCAGCGACGGCACCGGGCCTCGCAGAGGCCCCCTGCCACCGTCGGAGCCCTCATGGGGGGTCCCAGCGACGGCACCGGGCCTCCCAGAGGCCCCCTGCCGCCGTCAGAGCCCTCCTGGAGGGCCCCAGAGACGGCAAAGGGCCCCCCAGAGGCCCCTTGCCGCCCTCCTGGAAAGCCCCAGAGATGGCAGCGGGCCTCCCAGAGGTCCCCTGCCGTCCTCGGAGCCCTCCTGGAGGGCCCCAGAGACGGCAGCGGGCCTCCTAGAGGCCCGACGCCACTGCTGCTGCGACCGCCCGTTGCGGCTTTTCGCCGCTCTGGGCGCCGCCATTTTGGGCGGCAAAATGGCAGCGAGGTCGCGCAAGACTTCACCGCCATTTTGGGTGAAAAAATGGCAGTGCCCATAGCCCCAGAGGCTGCTATGGCGGCACCCAGAGCGGCGAAAAGCCGTGACGGGCAGATGTTGTGGCGGCGGCGGCAGCGGCAACAGCGGTCAGGGGCCGGTCGGCAGGCCTCTACGGGCCGCTTCCGGCCCGCGGGCCGGAGGTTGCCGACCCCTGGTATAGTATGTATGAACTACCACGCCAAATCTACAGAGGTGAATTTTGGGTGAATTTGCACCATGTTTTTTTTTAAATGGAAACTATTAAAACATTTAGCATCCAGTAACTGAGTACAGCAGTAATGAAAGGTACAGAACTCATCTGAGATGTGCATATGTGTGAACTCACTCTTTGTGATTCCACGACGGAACTTAGTGGTTTTGCAGCAGATTTGTATTTGATTTATAATGTTTAAATGGCATCATGGATCCATTCAGACTTTGCTCATAAGAGTACTTTGGGCAATTCTTCCATGATGTTAATAGTTAGTGACCTACTGCTTTATTTTAAAAGACCCTCTCCTGGGCCCAAATGTGGCCTAAGGATTTCTGAAATCATGCAGAAAATGCCCCCATGCCCCCAGAGGACATCTGGGAACATTCTGGAGCAAAAATGAAGGGTATGTGGGGGCAAATTTTAGCAGGAGGATGCAGTGGGGGGGGAGTAACACTCCAAAGTCTCCTGGGAGCCAATGTAGCTCCCTAGTCTCCCACAGCTGCCCACTTTTCTTTTAGATTAACATAGGCCATGATCTGTGATGTTATCATGGATGGGCTCGAACAGGCAATTATCTCATATTAGTTTTACAGAAGATCTGCTCCCAGCAGGGATGAAAACTGCTAGAACTGGTTTGTTGATATGGATTAACATAGCTGCATGCATTTTTCAACTTTAGTTGTGGACTTGGCTATGGAGACTGTCATAATAAGTGCCTGCAGTCCAAAATGTATCACTACATGATTTGAGCCCATAGGAAGGACATTGCATATTGCATCACAATTCTCAAATTCAGCAAAAGTATACAGCAAAAGGAACCTGCCAAGGAAACTGCCATGTGGGATAGGATTCAAAATGGCACTGCATTACCTCTGGCTCTTCGTAGATTTGGGGGTCCATTTGAGGGCTTATATATGGAAACAGGCAAAGCCTATCTCCCTTTCTCAGGCAATATTCTCTGCCATCTGGCAGCCTCAGACACATGTCTCGAAGGACTTCTCTGGTGATAAAAGGAGCTGCTGTCAAACGCAGAGTTTCATTCATTACGCTGTCTGCACAAAGAGGAAAACCAAAGTAGGAAATTATTGCAGCCAATAAAAATGCAAGAGGAAAGGCGTGGGTGGCTGTCTTTGCATCCAAGCACAAAGGAGAAGATGGCTCAGTTTCCAGTGATACACTTGTTTCCTAAAATTCCACAATGGAACAGCTTTCAAAAATCTGTTTGAAAAATGCAAGAGGCTCCTATCATTTCCTAAAACAGCAAAAAATGAAAAGTAACACAGACTCCAGTAAAGGTGATAGAACATTTGCTAGAGGTACATCACTATAACAAAGACAATGATACTGGAGAAGGTAGAGGGCAGTGGAAAGAGAGGAAGACTGAGTGCCATGACTCAGTCAGGGAAACCATAGGCCTCAGTCTACAAGCCCTGAGCAGAGAGGCAGAAGATAGTGGAGCTTGGAGATGTCTTATTCACAGGGCCACCATTAGCTGAGGTTGACTCAAAAGCAGCTAACAACAGTAAACATTACTATAACACTAATGTAAAAAACAGGTCTGCAGTTTTAAACAGCTTGGAGAACTAAATGTAAATGCCAGGCAGTTAAGGATCATACCAAAGACATGGGTATAATTCTCTGATCTGGCATGAATTTATTGGTGACCTACCTTGTAGGGCAGGGGCACCCGTTTTCCACACCACGGTTATAGTAATGTTTACTGTTGTTAGCTGCTT
>NC_056525.1:27668614-27669160 GCF_019175285.1 Sceloporus undulatus | reverse complement strand
GGAGAAGATGGCAAAATGCTAACAGGGGAGAGAGAAAAGGCAGAATTGCTCAACACCTTCTTTGCCTCAGTCCTCTCAGAAAAGGAAAAGGGGCTCAACCTGAGGATAATGAAGCAGAGGACAGATTAGGGGAATTTCAGTACAGAATAAGTAAAGAGATAGTACAGGAATACTTTATTAATCTAAATGAATTTATGTCTCCAGGACCACATGAACTACATCAAAGGGTATTAAATCCTTCTATGTGGAGGGCTATGCTTTTATTTGCCTCCTCCCACCCATAGCTACAGTGCTGGCAAGAACCTCTGGCTTCATAGATAATTCAGTTCCCACAAGCCCCAGCCAACATAGCCAACAGGAACGGATTATGAGAGTTGCAGTCCTCAGGCGGACCAAAGGTTGTCCAACCTTTGAGTGAAGCTGTTCAAAGTGGTATGCACTGTTATTTCCTTTTAACTTATAATTACAACACCCTACAACAGGGGTAGGCAACCTTTTTGAGCCGGGGGCCGGGTTGCTGTCCCTCAGGCGACTGGGGGGCCGAAG
>NC_056525.1:27599380-27668514 GCF_019175285.1 Sceloporus undulatus | reverse complement strand
AGAGAAAAGGCAGAATTGCTCAACACCTTCTTTGCCTCAGTCTTCTCCGAAAAGGAAAAGGGGCTCAACCTGAGGATAATGAAGTAGAGGACATCTTTTTGCCATCTTCTGCACACAGTGGCCCTACCGTTTCCTTCTTCTTCCTTTTACTGTGGACATATCCAAAAAAAGCCCTTTTAATTCTTTTTAACCTCTCTAGCAAGCCTGAGTTCATTCTGCGCTTTAGCTTTTCTGACTTTACCCCTACACATCCCTGCTATTTCTTTGAATTCCTTTTTCGTGATTTTCTCCCCTTTTCCATTTCATATACATGTTCTGTTTAAAACTTAGCTCAGTTGAAAGTTCCTTAGATTTTCACACACATCGTGATTAAAGAGGACATATTTTCGGAATAACCAGGTAATAACTAGCAACAAATCATTCACGAGATTTCCCCCTGAATGATTTGTTGCTGGTTAGTACCTAGTTATTCCCAAAATATGTCCTCTTTAATTGTGATGTCGTGTGAAAATCTTCAGAGCGATTGCACGACTTTCACAGGATAATGACAGTTTAACCCCCTCCCCTTTTCCCCGTCTGATAAAGTCCTTAGAGTATAAGGATGTATCCACACTGCACTGTTACAGAGTTCTGATATCACTTCATGCTATGGAATCCTGGAATTGTATAGCTGGCAGAGAATTCAGAAAGACCTCACCAAACTGGAGGATTTCATCTGATGGAGATATGACAGTTAAAGGGGTGTCAAAGTTTTCTAGTTTTCTAGTGTGGATATACTCTCAGAGGGAGGATAGGATAATAATATGATAAATATATTTGTGTACATGTTTCTTTGAGTCTTGACTGGACCATGACCCTGCACTGTACATAGGTGTTTAAGAATGCAGACCTGTGATTCATTCTGTGCATGTTTGGTTTAAGAAAGACATGTCTAGCACAGATTGACCTGTGGCAAATGCAAAAGTCATGTAAAGCATGAAGCTTCCCTCACTTCTACATTAAAAAAAAATATGACTTGGAAGTTCTTTGCTTTTATGAAAATACTCCAGGAAGTTCCTGGAACTACATCTCTCACTTCTTCTTTCAGTATAGCAGAACTAAAGGGGAAAGAATGAATCTTAAATATGTAAGGCCCAGATAATATATGTCTTTTACTAGTTGCAACCAATTCGTGTCCATGGTAGTATACAGACCACATAACTGAAAATACTTGGGATTCAAAATGCTGAGAGAAAATGGGTGTGAGGTGGTAATTTTTGGTACTGTCCTGTTTCAAAACCCAAATGATCCAGAGCCTTTGTTATCCCTTACATGGCTTGGGAAATGCCATTTATACCACCCAGTTCTGTTATGTAGACATATTAAAAACTCTTTAGAGAAACACTTTATCAGAAGATCAAACTGTTCTTGGATAGTCAACAGCTGCATAAGAGGTGAACATGAACAACTCACCTTTTTTTCCCTTGTAATCCTAATATGTAGAAATTTATATAGCAAGGAGAAACCTAAGCTTTCTTTCCAAGAAGCTACTTTTCTATGGATTTGGATTTTTCTCTTGTCAGGTGAGATGATGCAGAATTCAACCATGTACCGGTATTTCCCAGCTGCAGATTTAAGCAGCATGGTCCAGGCCTAAATTCACCATGTGACAAGAGATGTGACAATCTTTCAAGAGAATCGCTTTGTTCCAAGCAGTTATACTTGGGACAAACAGTCTTAGCCTTCATCAGCATTCTTTTGGTTTTAACAAGCTTATTGGCCATCTCCTCTAGCATCTGTAAAAGGTCTTTTGCATGGCATATGCTGATCTTTAGAAGAAGAATAGTGTGAAAATATGTCACTGCACAGACAAATCAACCCAGTGTTAAGAGCAGTTCCGAACACAGTTAATGAGCATATTCTTTAAGGAGATTTGGTTAATGGCAAAGAGCCTGTACTAATTCAAGACTTACAATGTTTAGAAAAGACACAGTAACTTTATAGTTACACCAAATAAATTCTACAATGAAAGACTGCTGTGATCTAGATCAATGCCACTCAAACTACCTGATGTGGAAGGGTAGCTATTTTTTCCCCCTAATGAGCCAGTTAATAATACTACATTTGTGTTAATTTGCTTCAGTTGTTTCATTTTTTTCCCTGGAAACTCACCATGGATTAGTAGCCAATGGCTTGTGGACTGACATCTGTTTATGGACTACACCTTAGAACAGCACTGATCTAGGGATTCCCCCATTACATTTTGTAAAAATGTTTTGTGTAGGCTAAGATGAAAGTTAAAGAAGAAGGTGCAAGACATTCAACAAACAAAAATAATGATGACAAATGAGTTACACAGCTTTAAAATGAACACTTTAAAATAGTTAAGAGTTTGTACATTTAGGCTCAATCATCAATCAAAATGGAGACTGTAATCAAGAAATCTGGAGAAGATTGTGACTTGGAAGGGCAGCTACGATGTAATCAGGTAAGATCATAAAGTGGAAAGATATATTATTGCATATCAAAGTCAGAATAATTTATTCCATAGTATTTCCAGTTTCTTTGTATAAGTGTGAAAGCTGGACAATGGAAAAAGCTGACAGGAAGAAAGTCAGCATATTTGAAATGGTGTTTGAGGAGAGTTCTATGGATATGATGGACTGCTAAAAAGACAAATGAATGGGTCCTGGAGTAAATCAGGCTTGAACTTTCCCTAGAAGCCAAGATGACTAAGCTGAGGCTGTCATACTTTGGATATATTGTGAGATGATGTGACTCAGAAGTGGACATGAAATAAAATCCAGTAGGAGAAGAGGAAGACAGCATTATAAATAGATAAAATCAGTTGACGAAGCCACAGTCCTCTACTTGCAACACCTGAGCAGAGTACTTGATGGCCAGGTCTCTTGGAGGACTCTCATCTATAGGGTCACTGTCAACATGATGACAAGCAACAACCACAACTGCTACTACTACGAATGGCTACACTCACTGGGATAAACTAAATCAGCTCTTCTCAAACCTTGTAAGAACTGTTGAAATAATGTTCAGGTATCAAGAATCCCCTGCATAAAAATTATTGTATCTACAGCTCTCTCTCTCTCTCTCAATCACACACACACACACACACACACACACACACAAAACTCTATCCTATGAGGAACGACTTAGGGAGCTGGGATGTTGAGCCTGGAGAAGAGACAAGTTAAGGAGTGATATGGTAGCTCTGTTTAAGTATTTAAACAGTATTTAAGGGGTGTCACATTGAGGATGGAGCAAGCTTGTTTTCTGCTGCTCCAGAGACTAGAACATAGAACAATGGATGCAAGCTCCAGGAAAAAAGATTCCAGCTCAACGTTAGGTGGTGTGGTGGAGTCTCCTTCTTTGGAGGTCTTTAAACAGAAGCTGGATAGCCATCCATTGGGGATGCTTTGATTGAGAGTTTCTGCATGGCAGGGGGTTGGCCTGGATGGCCCTTGTGGTCTCTTCCAACTTTATGATTCTATGATTCTATACCCCTCTAATGATCACCTGAAGAAACCCAGGTTTCCAGGGACCTTGGTTAGGAAACCTTGGACTAGATGATGCAACTGTCAGCAACAGAAATCTTCTTTTTTTAAAAAAAAAAAAAGTGCAAGAGAGCATTCAGCTTCTTTGTGATGATTATGTAAGCTCTTGCTAGATTCCAGCATTGGCCAGTGCAATTCACAAACACTTTTCTTTCCCATTACCAGCCCACATTAACAATAATCACATATTCACATAAATATTGCAGGAGAAACTCCACAGCAATTTAGATTTACAGTGCATTACGGAGCAGTGTAGGCAAACAAATTAGAGACAGTACTGGCCAAGCAACTCATTACACTTTTGATATTGATTCCTGGATAAGAGAGGTCTGTACAAACAGTAACCCTGCATTCCACCAGCCTTATTGAGGCCTACTAGTAACTCTATGGGCCATCCCAAGAACACAGAGCTCATAACTGATTCTGCCACAGGGGTAGCTTAAGAACATTTCAGCACAGGGCTTGTCATGATCCTACACTCCACTAGTCTCTTAGCTGAGAGGTCAAAGAGTATATCAGGTGAACACACAATGCTGGAGTACTGATTTACAAATAGGATTGTACCCAGATACTCAGATCTTGACACCACTTACTGGTTTGGGATGAAAGAGGGCACTGTCTAATGTGCAGCTACACTATAGTCCCAATAAGTGACACGAAGGGGGGTGGGGTGGGTAATCCAATAAGGATTAATTATTTGATTAGTAATTAAATTATTTAATTATTATTTAATTATTTAATTAATTATCCACCGCACATGGATAAAAAAGGTTTAAACTGGACTCTGAGATGATATTTGAATTATACACCATTTCCTAACCAGCCTCCCTGCCCATTTCTCTAGCCCTAGCGGAGGGTCAAATTTAGAAGAAAACTAATGAAAAAAATAAATAAACCTTTTCTGCTTGTGTAATGTGATCCAAATCCAAAAGTGGTTCCCCTATGCTTACTTCAGATTCATAAAGGAAGAAAAGTATAGCTCCATCTGACACATTTAGCCTGTTCCTCTTGTTGTTGTTGTTCCTGTTGTTGTTGCGTGCTTTCAACTTTTCCCCAATTTATGGCAACCCTAAGGTGGGGGGAATCTGTCAAAGGATTTTCTTGATAAGATTGATTCAGAGGAGGTTTGCCATGTTGGATTAGGACTCGGGGAAACCAGAGTTTGAATCTCTGCTCAGCCATAGAAACCCATTAGGTGATCTTGGGCAAGTCACATTCTCTCAGCTTCATAGGAAAACATTTAATGAGTATCTACAATGGGCCTAAATATTCATAAAGAAACAAATCCTGTTCAATCCTGGAAGCTAAGTGGGATCAGTTCTGGTTAGTGCTTGGATGGGAGACCACTAATGTATACCAGATGCTTTAAGCTATATTTCCTAGGAGGGAAATGGCAAAACCACCTCTGAGGATTCCTTGCTTACAAAAACCCTATAAAATTCATGGGGTCACCATAAGTCAACAGGCAACCTGAAGGCGCACACGCATGCGTACGCACACACACACATTCATCAGCATCTTAAGCACACAGCAGTTATCCATCCTTAGGAACTGGTCATGATCCTGTGAAACTTAATGCTGGCACTTGCTATATAATCTTGTATTTCAAATTCACTCTTTCAAAACTTGCACAGTTTCACACGGATGACTGACCAACACAGGACACAGACACACAATGTAATACTGGAAAATTCTGCTCTGATGTGTGACACAATGACACACTGTTTCTTACATTAAAGAGATTTCCTTGTGTCTGTGTAGGTGTTCCCAAAAACACTATCTAGGGCCAGGCAAAATAGGCAGAATGAGGCAGCTGCCTCAGGCAGCTGATTTTAGATGCCATTAAAGGACACCTAACTGTTAGTTGCTTGATTTATTATTCTTGTATTTTTACTATGGGAAAGAAGGAGAGGCACTTCTACCTCAGATGCCAAAACAAGATAACAAACCCAAAGAAATAAATTGCCTAAAATACTATTCACCTTGAGTTTTTAGGTGGAGCAACGTGTGCTGCTTGGCCTCAGGCAGTAAAATGTCTTGAGCTGACTCTGATGGCATCTGCATACTACTTGCTAAAACAAAGGCATACAAGAAGAAAGGAATTGTTCCACATAATTTTCTCATGATGCTTGCTAAACCCTCCAGTGCATGGGGAAAATTATTTGTTTGGACAGCAATGTTAATAACGTCAGTGGCCATGCTTTCTGAAGTATACAGGGATCTGTAGTCCAAGAAATAAATTTTCCATTCTATGCCCTATATATGAAAGCTAGTCCATCCATTCATATGCAACTTACTTCCTCCAAGTAACTACACAGATTTCAAAGATAAGGGGACTGGGCAATACCAAAAAATAGCTATCACCATCATAGTGATAATTGGAAACAGTACAACTGTAATGAGGGGGCTTATGATAAATCCAATGATCTTAAGACCATGTATGAATGGAATTTGGATGAATAAAAGGACAGTGGGGTGGAGGAAGAGGAACACCAAGACACACGATTGGAGGTGGGAGATATAGTATTAAACTATTTCATTGGATATATCAAGTTACTGGAGGCTAACACTGAAAGATTACTAACCAAAAATGGGTGTGCTGTCCAATTTCTCTTGGCTGATCCCACACACATGTCCAGTTGTATGTTTTCTGGAGCCCAATATTTTTTCCATTTCACCTTGAACTGCTGCCATAGCTGAAGGGTGTTTTAAAAGAAACAAGAGAAGCCAGAAAACTGCAGGTCCTGCATTACTCTAAAAATAAAGCAAAAACATGATTTACAACTCCAGAAGCAGTGTTTTTTTTTTAAGTGCCATAGGTACAAGAAGATCTATTGTGTCCTGTGGAAACCAGCCAATGTAAGTCACATGTTCATTAGAAAAAATGACACTTATTTCATCCACAATGTGAAAGGTCTCTGCTGGCAGTTCAGTAAATTAACAACAGAACAGCTCTTGAAAGATTGCCTTGAAAAGTTGTGAAATATCTTTCAGGCACTCCTGCATTATTAATGACACTATTCCCAGAACTAATCGCCGGGTTCAGAAACATGAAGGATCTGACAATAACATTATCAAAAAGGCAATAACAGAAGGGAGCTGGTCAAACACAATGAACTTAGACATACATCTGAACCAAAACCTGGGAAGAAAATAAATGCTTAGCTCTGAAGCAAACAGCACCTTCCACCAAGATTTAAATGTAGCATGTAAGAGACACCATAGCCTGTAAGGTGAATATACTATCCATCCCACACTAGCCATGAACAAGCATTGGCATCCATGTATTCTCAGAATGTATTGAGGAAGTGACAGAGCCTGTGTGCACTCACCACAGCCTCAAAGTCCTCATGATTGCCAGCTGCAGCCTATTCGTTGAACAGAAGTTGGATTGGGAAGTAACATTCTCATATATTCAGATAAATAGGGGGAAATCCATTACATAGCACAGAACCTGTATGGAAAAGGCTTAGGATGTTGAACCAAATATGTACAGATCCCATTTTGAGACCATCCAAAGGTCAGATACCCTTTTAAGGCAGGTTTTTTTAAACCTTTGACCCTCCAGATGTATTAGAATAGAATTCCCACAATCCCTTGTCACTGACAATGCTGGGTAGGGATGGTGGGAATTTCAGGCCAAAAATCTGGACAGCCAAAGCTTGTTACCCTGTCTTTAAAAGATCCATTCTTTATCAAGGGGTTGGAGCCTAAAGCAGTTTTCAAGGCCTCAGCTTCGGCCTCAGGGTCAAACTACAGAGGATAGTATTAGTACAGTGGTCCCTCCACATTTGTTGGGTTTAGGAATTAGAAAATAACACTTATTTCACCCACAATGTGGGGAAAAAAGAACACTATTCCTTTTACCTGAGAGAACACCACTCTAGGAATCTCCAGGTCCTCCAGTGCAACTACATGGTCAACATCTGCCAGAAACTGATAAAAGAATCATGCTGGAGGACCTACAAATGTGCAGCTCTGCTAGCAGTTGACCATAGAGTTGTGCTGGATAACCTAGATGTTCTTAGAGAGGACATATTAATTAAAATAGCAAATAATCAAATCCATAAGAGTCAAAGCCACAAATGTGGAGGGCCAACTGTACATTTCTCCACATAAATGGCCAGCATTTAATCCAGATGGAAGCTCCCTACAGTGATCAGGCAATAGGTGGAAAGCTTTTCCTGCCATAAGGAGCCACCACTTGGAATGGGACTGTGGTGAAGCCTCCATCCCCCTTTCATAGCTTGATAGCTCCCCTCTCATAGCTTTATTAAAAAATTAATCGCCATGAGGCTTGAAGACATGAATAATGTCATGCATAGCTTGGCTTTCATTTCTGCTGTGCTGGTTGGAACCAGCTGTCTGCCTGGGAATTCTCCACTGAACTGCAGATCTTCTGCTTGACTGAATTTTGGCCTTGCCTTAGCTTTTGAGACTTCACCTACTCTAACTCAGATGTTGGTTTTGAATCACTGCTGCCTGGCGCCTCCAACCTGAGTTTCATTATCAGTCCTCAAGGACTCCTGCAGTTTTTGAGCAACCAAGAAAGGCTATAAAATAACAATGAGTAGGGGCTGAGAACATACACATGTAAAGGAGCTTGAGTGAAGATATATCTGGGAAAGAGGGCTGAAGATAGAGATTTCTTAATAAGAAGAAGGTTTGAGACTGGCAGGTGCAAAATTTGAACATGGTACATCTGCTCCATCATGTGGGGCTCCCTGGACAACTTTATTTCAAAGACTGCAATACCCTTGGTAAGCCACAGTGAAAAACACAGTAAGCTGCCTTAAAGTGTAGACACCACTTTGGTCCATCTAGTCCAGTGGTGTCTACAACTGATTGACAGTGGTTCTCCGTGGTTTTAGACAAGAGGCTTTCCCAGTCCTATTTGGAGATGTCATAAACTACAAACTACAAGAAAAGAAATTCCACTGAAACATTAGGAAGAACTTCCTGACAGTAAGAGTTGTTTGACAGTGGAATACGGAGCCTTGGAGGATGATGGAGTCTCCCTCTTTGGAGGTTTTTAAATAGAGACTGGATGGCCATCTGTCAGGGGTGCTTTGATGGTCTCTTCTAACTGTGCGATTCTATGGCCTGTTACAGACAGGCCAAAATAAAGCTGCTTCGAGTCACTTTGGAGGTATGGTATTTCAATGATGCATGAGTCCTAAGAGTCCAAAAGTCACACCAAAGCTGCACTCAAGTCCTTAGGACTGGAGCGTGGCTTTGGTGAAGCTTTTGGACTCTTAGGACGCATGCATCATTGAAATACCATACCTCCAAAGTGACTCGAAGCAGCTTTATTTTGGCCTGTCTGTAACAGGCCAAAGAGTCTATTAAATTAAATCCAGAATCTTTTGTGTGTGAAGTATGTGCTCCATCATAAAGCAACAGTCCTTCCCTTTAGCTCCTTTAGGTTCCTGATATCCTTCACCTCAATACTTTTGTTTTGCAAACCAAAGGCTTCTATGAATCCTAACTGCAGAAAAGGTATTTACAACAAATACTTATACTTCAGTCTAAAGCAGAAAAGGGAATGTGTGAGGTCCAAATTTTATTCCATTTCTTTCCAAGAGTTGCTTTTGTTCCAGTCTAGATCTTTATTGAAACTGATTAGCCTATTCCCCCCTTTTTTTTCCCTGACCCTGTAATTGGAACTTGATTATGCCTGTTACAAGTATGAAGCCTCGTCCTCCAATTCACATAAGCATGTTTCCAAATAGAGACAAACTGCTAGAGAGCTAAGTGAAAGAGGCCCACTATTTATTTATTTGTTTGTTTATTCCATTTATACCTTATTTTCCTTCCAGCATGGGACCCAAAGTGGCTTACAATAATTTCAATTTACATTGTATAGGAAAAGAATTCTATATGAAATTTTACACAATCACTGCCAGTCAGTGCAAACAATGCAAACACAGTTGGACCTATTGTCTTACTTGGAACAAATAAACATATCTGGAGTAGCTGTGTAGGCCATACAACAAAGTACAATGATACCCAAAATCCACAAAACAGCAATATCTTTATTGGATTAACTAAAATGCATGAAATACTTGATGCAAGCTTTTGGAGCTCCATTGGCTTCTTCATCAGGCAAAAGATGTTAAAAATGAATGGGGCTGCTCTCAGTGCTGCTTATCATTGGGGAGGGGAGGCAATTTTGATGGTGAAGATAACAGCCAGTCTGGACTTTTGGGGAGTGAATAAAGTGCATGCACTGTATTCATGAATGTGCCCTTATTATCCTCTCACCTCCAGAGGCCAGACCAGTCACATCTTTAATGTTACAATCACCACTTCACTCTGTCCCATTCTCAACAATAAGCAGTCCCAGCCCCCACATGGGGTCTTAAAGCTGCTGAGGCAGAGAGAGGATACAGAATTGCATGGGCAGGGCATTACATTCTGCTTGACTGTCTACTAGGACTGCCTGTGGAATTTACAGTCTATGTCCAGTTCCAATGTTCAATTCTAGTGACTAATATCCTAGCAATAATTTGCACACTTAGAAATCCAAATCTGTATCAAGTTTTAAAAAAACTGATAACTTACATCATCGTCATCATCATCATCATGCTATGGAAAGGACCATAGAATGTAGACTAGACTCAGTTCATGTTCAGACCATTTCCAGAATTTGTTGTACTGCAAAATTTTGAGTTCCTGGAATATGTCCTCCATCCATCTATTGAATTAGCAGCAACTGTAAGACTAAGGCCCCATTCTCACTAGCCCATTTGCGCTGGATAGAACTGGGCAGATCCAGTTGCCCCCACACTGAATCTGCTCGGAAAGAGGTTCATACTACCCTTTACCTCGATCGATGCAATTTGCCCCTCTGAAGTTCACATTTGCAGTACCACTTTAAAATGGAGCCTCCTTTGTTGTCAATCAAATTCACTTCTGCTTTCATCAAAGGTGACATATCCTACAATCATTGGCCAACAGAACTGGTTCTGTCCCCCCCTCCTTTTTTAAAAGAAACTGGCGGCAGTGTGCACATATTCTGTCAACTTGTCAAATTTTAAAACCTCCAGGTGTGTGTGTGTTGTGTGTATTTGGGTCATTACATTATTATGGCAACCCTAAAACGACTCCATCCTGGGGTTTTCTTGGCAACATTGGTTCCAAGGACATTTGCCTTTGCCTTTCCCCTGAGGCTGAGAGAGTGTGACTCCCCCACAGCCGTCCCTCTGAATGCCAGCCTCTAGCTTCCCCTTTGCTTCCAGCCTAGCATTTCCTCCTCTTTGGAACCTCTTCCTTTCCCTTCCCATCGAGCCCAATGCCACCTCCGAAGCCCTTGCCTCCCTCCCCCATGGATTTTTTTAATATGTCAAATAATATGGTTCCAATAGGAGATATTCAGTGGCTTCTCTAGTTCAGTGGCCTGTTTGGTCTGCAGCTCAACCAAGCCAGAACAATCCTGTCTTTCCCCCAATACAGTGGGGATTTGGTATCAGGACCCACTGTTGATACCAAAATCTGTGGATGTTTAAGTCTCATTATATACAGGGGTATAGTAAAATGATGTCTCTTATATAAAATAGCAAAATCAAGGTTTGCTTTTTTGAAATTTATACATTTTTGGAATATTTTTAAGCCAGGGATAATTGAATCCATAGATAAAGAATCTATGGGTATGGGGGACTAACTGTACTAGGACTCAAGATGGCTTGCTAAATACATTATAGCATCTTATACACTCATGAGAAGTCTCCATTGAATGGCACTTTCTTAAAGTTTAGCCTTAAGAATCCCTTAGATTCTGAGTTTAGATTTTTTTTTTTAAGCTATGTTTTCAAAAATGAGATCCTAAAAAGTAACATTTCCAAATTCTGGTGTAAAGAAACACAAGAAATGAAACTCCTCCTGTTTGATGCTGATGGCTAGACAAGTTGAAATTAGAGAGCAAATGCCTGTCGGTGCCTCCTAAACTTCCAGCACTGCCAGGTAAACAATGAACTTGGGAGAACCATGGCGTATATTGCAGGTGGAAAATATTTATCTACTCTCTAGGCAGACAAAAGTGCTTCAAGTGCCCAAAATGGGATGCCCCACCTCCAGCCAGACAATCACAATCAGCCATTTCTACTGTTGGTATGCTGGGCATGGAGCTTCCTACAAAGAAGACCTCTTGCCAGGCCATGAAAGCTTTTGCCTTCATGAAGCCAGCAAAGAAATGCTCCTGGTAAGTTGTGAACCCACACTTAGAACAGTATTTACTAAGGCCCAGTACAGATGGGCCTTTTAGCACGTAAGGAATACGTGCTAGGCTTGCCTTGGGGCGTCGCTTACAGACGCCCTGCAATCCAAGCACATATTCCATATGTCAAAATGGTGGCGCCCTGTACAGATGGGCACCGCCATTTTGACGTGACAGACGCTTAGCGTCCGCATGTCGCAACGCACTTGTGACATCCCGAGTGTGCCATTGGAGCACTCGAGTGTCACAAGTGCACCGGGAAAAGAACCCGCTTTTTGCAGGTTCTTTTTCTGCTGGCGGGAAAATGTGCGGTTTATCTGCTGTGGCTTCCCACCAGTGGAAAAGGAGGCGCCAGCAGAGCATCCTTTTAGGACGGTCTGTATCGGGCCTAAGAGACCTTGTTTCTGTCCCTCTCCCAAACACCACAATACCCATCTACCCATCATGACAAAGCTATTTAGACTTCAGGAAATACACTCCATGCCCAATGAACGGGAAAGGAAATAATATTTGATGGCCCAGCACTATCTACTTTTCAATGCTTTTCTTTTTCAAAATTGTGATGATTAAGTGAAATGCAATATAGCATCACCACTGATAGCAAGTGCTTCAGCAGTACATTAAATCCAACAGAGAGGAGTGCAAGACATAAATAATGCATGTTGTTTTTTAGAAGGGGGAAGTGCAAGCCTATTCTGCCCAACTTTTCAAGGAGGTGGCTGCTCTTTTAATTAAAGTGCAGGCATTTAAAGGGGGGGAACAAAGTGCACATGGGTTTTTCATTATTCATGTTGTGAGCAAATGGGTTTATTCATGCTTTAGGAAAATGAAGGCTCCTCCACTTCACTGGAGACGGAATTCCTTAAACCTCCTATAACTATCTACTAGGGAAAATTGCTGTGAATGCAAGGAACGGGAATATTTGGTGGGACGGAAGAAGCATCAGATCAACAGTACAGGTGTACCTCAGTTAACAAAACATCTGACAAAGAAGCTCCTGACTGGCATGTTGAGAAATTACATCACTGTAAATTGTCTTACAATCGCATAAGGTTGGATTGCTCCATTGTGCAATGTTTGTATTCCCAAGAGAGGAGCAGAGATGTAACTGCACCATCAGGACCATTGAGCAAGAGGAGCAAGCAGCATGGTTCTTATAAAATGGTCCTGAAGCACAATGTGTCCCAATGCTTGACATTTCCTGACATGCAATGGGAGCCGCATTGTGTGTCATCACAGTTCACCAGGATGGTTGTGTATCATGTCAGCAATATAGCTCTATTATTATAAAGCACTGTAGCCATGATGCAAGATCTTAACTGTTTTTTACAGTCTTCTCATATCTGTCCATACTCTAAAGGCACCAGACCCTGTCTGATGTTGGAAGCTAAGCAGGGTCAGCCCTGGTTAGTACTTGAATGGGAGACTCCCAATGAATACCAGGTGCTGTAGGATATAAATTCAGAGGAAGGAACTGGCAAAACCACCACAAGTATTACTTGTCTAACCCTATGAAATACATGGGGTCACCATAAGTCTGCAGGCAACTTAAAAGCACAAACAGCCATTTCCCTCTTTGTCCTCTGTCTAGCTGGAGGGTTTTTTAGCAGTAATAATACTGGGATGCAGTGGCTTAGTGGTTAAGATGCTGACTATGACAATTGTAAGGATGGCAGATTGGCAGCTTGAGACTCAAGCACCACATGACTGAGTGAGCTCTTGTCACTAGTCCCAGCTTCTGCCAACCTAGCAATACAAAAGCATGTAAAAGCGCAAGTAGATAAATAGGTACCACTTTGGTGGGAAGGTAACAGCATTCCATGCAATCATGTTGGCCTCATGATCATGGAGTACTCTTTGACAACACTGGCTCCCTTGGCTTAGTAACAGAGATGAGCACCACCCCCTACAGTTGGACATGACTAGATAATCTTGTCAAAATGGAAACCTTTCCCTTTTTGCCATTGATATTACTTGAAGGATAGTAAGGGAAGGCAGCAGCACGCCACGCAACCCTAGTTCGTGGTGGCAGCGGCATGGGCACATGGCCCCATCTACATGGGGCATATGTCCATGATATTACTTGTGCACCCCACCAAATGCCAGGGCGCAGAAAAGACGTCACTGTGCCGCTGGAGGCACCTATGGCGCCCTATCAGCAGTGCGAAAAGGAGCCCCGAAATGGAGCTCCTTTTCACTATGTGCATCATGCCCACAGCAACCAAACGGCCATGGGAACAATGCCAAAGAGAAAGGGGCCGGGCGGCTCCTTTCTTCCCTGCCTCTGGGTGTCCGGGGGCATGAAGCCCTAAGGACACCCCTTTTCTGTGCCATGGAGAAGTGGCATTTTGCCACTTCTCCGTGGCCTGGAAAATATCTGGATTGGGGCCGCAGGGCTGCCGATGAGACTGCATTGGCTCCAATCTGGAGTGAAAAGAGGTGGGTGCAGGCTGCCCTAAAGGATTGGTCTGTACCGCACCCATGTTGACTTTTTATGATTATGGCATTTTTTTCTAAATGCTGACAGACTCTCTGTTTAATTATCTGCTCTAGAATCTTTCATGGTATTGATGTCAAGACAGGGCAGCAATTGTTAGCATCCTACTTTTGCTCCTTATTGAAGATGAGGATAAAATTTGCCTCCTTCTAGTCCACTGGGACTTCTCCTCTTCTCCAGGAATTCTCAAAAGATTATTGCCAGTGGCTCTGAGATAACTTCTTCCAGTTCTTTTTAATGCCCTTGGATATACTTCTTCTGGCCCTACAGACTTGTGTTAATTTAGATTAACCAGATGTTCCTGTACTACCTCTTTACTTAGTTGCCTATCATGGTCACCCAGTAGGTTTCAATGGCTGAGGATTTGAACCCTGGTCTTCCAGAGTCCTAGTGCAACACTCAAACCACTACCCTACATTGGCTCTCACTAAAATATTACATTAAGTTTTTGGCTACAAATATTTATGTCTCTCACTTTAGCTTTTTGTGATCCACATGAATGGGAAGTAGGCCATTCACTCTTCCTTAAGTTACAGAAGCAGAGAGTCCAAATCCTAAAAGAAAAGTATTCACTGAGAATGTGAAATTGCATTTTTTTACCTGAGTGCTCCAGAGCTGAAGCAACATGGCTCGAGTTTGCATATCTTCATCCACTCCCATGTTGACCAAATGCTGCTTATAGCAATCCAGCCAAACACTTCGGTTTGCTCTGCCATCCAACCTTTCGACAGAAAGTAATTTCCAGAGATCCTTCTTGACACTGTCAAATTTTTTCTTCTCCTCTACATATGTATATAAAAATACAGCATCAATATATTGCTAACCACAACAGCATTCTACCCTTCCTCTGAGGAGGACAAAGCAGTATATATGGAGGCTATCCCACTTTATCCTGACAGATATGCTCTGAGATTACTATACCATGATATGATATGATCTGGTATGATATTTGGAGTATGTCTAAGAGTTGAAAGGTGAGGTTTAAGGGATTTTATCAAATAAAATTAATCAGGAAGCAAATTAATTTACGTAAAAGAAAGAAATTTGTGTAATGCCATCAACTGGGCTTCATGGCTGACCCAGAATTCGAAAGGTAGGTCCAGAACTGTATGCTCTGCACAGTGATGGGTTTTTCAATTTTATATGTGGTCTACTGACTGTTTGGTACATTTATTGCAACATTTTAGCATTTGTTTATTACATAGTCATTGATTTATTTACTTCCTGATACTGTCTTTTTATTCTTCACTAGTTCAACCTCCTCTGAATATTTTGAGCATCAGAACTGAGATTACCTGGTTACCTTTGGGGCCTGGGTGGGTGACCTTTCTTGTTGTTTTAGGGTGTCCACTTCCAGCAGCATTTATGGGCACTTGGAAGCATTTTCAAGCAGAAACAAATATTTTTCAATATTTTCTCTGAAGATGCCAGCCACATCAAGAATAAACTATTCTAGAACATGGCCACATAGCCCGAAAAACCCACAAAAAATTATGGATGCTGGCCATGAAAGCCTTTGACTTCACAAATATTTTCCACTTTCTCCAAATATGTATTTTGGCAAAAAAAAAAAAGTGGAGGGGGGGGCCGGGGGCCTTTGGGGGGTGGTTAAACCAAGAGATGCACTGGACTCTCAAAAAAAAGATACAATTCCTGATGTGGGGGGGGGGGGGGGGGGGGGGGAGAGACAAGATTCAGTTAGGTTATTATCTTGTTATTATTATTAGGTTATTATCACTCATGGGGTGACGTTAGACAAGTCACACTCTCTCAGCCTCAGAAGAAGGCAAAGGCAAACCCCCTCTGAACAAATCTTGACAAGAAAACCCGATTATAGGGTCACCTTAGCATCGCCTATTTCAGAGATGATGTAAAGATACACAACAACAACAACAACAACTCTACAACCAATTTTAAGACTGAAACAAACTATAGGTAACAGTTAGCAACATGTTTTCTTCCAAATAACGTTTTTTCCATTTTAAACATTGAATATGAAGAAGAATTTTATGCGTCTTGAACCAGTAAATACCTCATATAATAATTTGCTTTTCCCAGCAAGCATCATTTTAATGGATAATCAGAAGTATCTGTTCTTGAAGTTCCTAGAACATACTGAAAGGTTACACAATGGTGCCATCTACTGCTCATTCTTTCCTTCTCTCCTTATTTACATTGCAATGGGGTCTAGTCACCATCCTGGTGCCCTTAAAGATAAACAGATGTTTTCTATCATAAGATACTTGTGATGGAATGGACATTATCTTAACAGCTTTGGCCATAATATATATAAGGTGCCAAATAACTTTTTGTTGTTTTATTGCAATAGATCAACAGACCTTTCTTGCAACTACCACTACTATCAGCCTTAAACAGTCAGTGGCAAGGAATTATGAGTTATATTCCAAAAGCATCTGGAAGGCTACAGTTGCCCATGGTTGAATTTCATCAATTCAGAAGAAGAACAAATGCACAACAAAATAAGACACCGCACTGAGTTGTTACTGCAAAGACTGAGAGACCATTAAACCAAGAAACCTCCAGTTTGATTATTAGAATGTGATCATTCTTGACCAATAATACCAACCTGCACTTAGGCTGGAGCGGGCAGCTTTCATCAATAGACGGTCTAGTTTATAAAACTCATTATATACTTCCAGTGATTGAGCCTGGTCTTTTGCTTGATTAAAGATATCTTGATAATCCTTCCCTTCATTCCCATAGAGTGTCAGGTATCCAGCTCTGCAAAGTGGGGAAAAATACTTTTTAAAATGCTTGTACTCTAAAGAGCACAGTCTTGAGCAGATGTATTCAGTCTATGTCAGTACCACAGTGGAGTACCTTGGCCTCTGTTTCCATGCGATGGCAGCTGATTGCATGAGCACCTCACTAGGCCAACCAGCATATCCATCGCCACTGTGGGTCACTCACTCCTGAGGTCAGAATGAAGTGCCCAGTGGCAATGATGCAGCTGGCCACCTTATTCTGACCTCAGAATGAGTGGCACATGTTAGAGGTGGACATGCTAGATGACCCAGCAGGATGTCCCTGAATACAGCCACTGTAACACAAGAAGGGAGGTCTCTGTATCTTCCTGGAAGATATGGAGCAACAATATGTTATTTTACTCTGTTTTAAGACTGGTACAGCCCAGTTCTGGTGCAAAAAATGCCAGACATTGTTTGGACTGCTCACATCAGAACTGGGGTTTGGGCTGTGAATCGTCCGGACTGTCGGACAGGACACCTCCAGAATGGGAGTAAGAGGCCTTTTGGCTCATGCACACAAGGTCCCAGAGGCCCAGAAGCGAACCTGAGGACTGATAATATATGTGAATAGACCTTCTTTATATGCCTTGAGGTTACCTTTACCTCTTCCTTACAGAAGGCCCCTTGTCATTGACACCTGCCCTGCTTCTACAATTTTAACACTCTCCATAAGTGTATAAGGGCCAGGGTTCCAAGTGTCTTCCTCTTATTAAATCAGTATCTTAGGTAGCATATTTGTCTTTGTTTTATAATGTCTAGCATTTGCTTAGACATACATTTTGACAGATTGGTAAAGCTCAGTTTTGGTGCAGAACATGCCAGACATTGTTTGGACTGCTCACACCACAACTGGAGTCTGGCCTGTGCATTGTTCAGAAAAGGACACCTCCAGAACAGGAGCAAAGGACCTTTTGGCCCATGCAGACAAGGTCCCAGAGGCCCAGGAGGGGAGTGATAATATATTTCCTTAATTTCTTTAAAATTGATTAACTTTGAAACAATGTAAATACAGAAAACTTTAAAACCCTGTGTAAAGATTTCTGCCTGGTTTCTCGGGGTCTCTAAACTGTCATCAGGTGAGCCAAGAAAGCCACTCTTCAGGGGTTGCTCCCACATACTTTGTTCTTTCATGCACAACCCCTTTCCCTATTGGTTTGAATCTGTCACTCAGGTAACCCATTGGTACTTGGCCACCCGCAGCCTTCCACATATCAAACAGATCTGCTGCTGGCAGAGCTGAAAAGTACTTTCACCAACATTTGAACCTGCTCTTAGTGGCACTGCCATCTCCTCCTTCCAAGGGAATGTCATACTCACCTGAGCATAGTACTATAGGAAAGGTGAAAGAGGCCCTCCTCTTTCCACTGGCGAGTAGCACTTCTTGGGTCAGAAAGCAGAACAGTTTGCAAATTGAAGGCCATTGCCTTTGTCAGGGAGGAAAGATTCTTGTTTTGCAGAGTCCTATGGAAATAAATGTTACTGTGTTAAACTTCAGCCTCCTTCTCATCTGTACTGGGTTTCATTCAATGCCTAGTACAAACAAAACAACACTTTCAAACTGTGTCATTCTCCTCTTGAAGAACTGCCTCACAAAACTGTTGCTATGTTGGAAAATGTAAGTTAGAAGAGTACCCCTCCCCCAAGATGCTGTTGAACCCCATTTCCCATCCATCATAGCAAACCTGGCCAATGTGTGGGAAGCTGGGAGTATTAGTTCAGTAATAACTGGAGGACAAAATGTTGCCTTGCTTTTGTCCATAGGAAGCAAGGTATTATAAGGTATGAATGCCCTGTAGGTGTTGCCTATTGCTATTTTTATCCAGTTTATGTGAGGAGAAAGCAACTGCTCATGTGGCATGCTAGTTTTCAGCTGTAGATTGGCAGGAAGTTACAGCAGAGTGTCACTTTCAATTGCAACTTCAGGCCCTTATGGGGAGATTGGGGAGGTCAGTTACAGCAGCAGCAGGAACAAGAGGTGGCATTCAGGAGCAGCAATTACAGTCGGCCCTTCTTATACACTGATTTCTTATACACGGATTCAAGCATACACGGTTTGAAAATGTTAAAAAAAAGTATAAATTTCAAATATCAAATCTTGATTTTCCATTTATGAGTAACGTTAGTACAAAAAACATTACTGAGTATTCTGCTTGGTGTGATTATTGGGGGGGGGATTGATATCGTAAGTTACTCCACCAGATGATGCCTATTGATACCACTGGCAAAAGGTATTAATACAGAAGAACACATAACCTAGGAGAGGCTGCAGTGGTTTACTTTTGCCTGAACCTACAGGGCAGGAGAAGATTCCTCCCCTCCTTTCCTCCCACTGATTTAATAGAGTGCAAACTACATTTAACTTTGAACTCAGTTTGTAGTATTTAAAGTAAGCTGTGGACAAGGGAGGAAAATGGGAAGAAGGGGAGAAAATGGGATATTTTAAAAGCAGCTTGAACTGGCAGAGGATTATTTGAGACTATTTCTGTCAAATCAGGACAGTTGGAGGGTATATAGAGTGGACCTTTGTTATACTCTGGGATTTGGTTCTAAGATCCCCCATGGATAACAAAATCCATGGATGCTCAAGTCCCATTAAATATAATTATATAGCAAAATGGTGTCCCTTATAATCTCCTGGATCGAATGAGGCATGCCCTTTCTGTCCTTCTCTGGCTGAAGGTAGGTACGACTTCGTCCTACTCCTCTATGTCTCCCAAGCCTGGAATCTCTGCTGGAGGGAGGCTGGGCTGCTGAGTCACAGGCTCTGCTGCAGCTGGCAGAACAGAGCTAGAGCCTGGCTCCACTGACTCTGCTGGAGCTGACATAGCTAGGGCCTGGTTCAGCCTCCTCCTCTGAGTCCTCAGCCTGGCTGGCCATGACAACGACCCTATCTGGGGTTTTCCTGGCAGAATTTGTTCAAAAGGGGCTTGTCCTTGGCTTCCTCTGAGGTCAAGAAAATGTGACTTGCCTAAAGTCACCTAGTGGGTTAACATGACCAAGCAGGGATTCAGACCCTGGTCTTCTATTATACTAATATTCAGACCATTCCACCATGTTGGCTCCCCTTCCAGACTCCTCATCATCATAATTTATATCCCACTTCCCTCCCAAAAAAAAATTGGGATGCAAGGTGGTTTATAGAATATTAAACCCAGAACAAATTAGTAACATGCAATAGCATCAGTGACACATGTGAGTGTGTTTTATTCTAAAAAGTAATTAAGCAATCTACACATTTAAAACCTTTTAAAACTTGTTGAGTGACAGAATATAAAGAGCAGACCCATACTCTACTAAAAGCCCATTATAGTCAATTCCTAAAAGCCTGTTGGAATAGAAATGGGAAAAGAACAAGGAGGAAGCCACCCTGGTCTTCCTGGGGAGGGAGTTCCAAAGTTTGAGAGCTTCTACCAAGAAAGCATACTCCCTTGTTCCCACCAAACAAGCCTGGCAAGGTGGTTGGATCATGAAAAGGGTCTCTCTCAAAGATCTTAGAGGTTGGGCAGTCTCATACAGGAAGATACAGTCTTTCAAATATCTTCTAGATATCCTTTTATCCTCATAATGACCCTGTGAATTTAGTTAAATGGTTGATCTATGTCTGTCCTTAAAGAAGCCCAATGAGACTTCATTCCTGCATAAGGTTTGAAGTCAAAACTCTTCATTTTTAACACTCTCTTCCGTATGCTGCACGGGCCTCTTTAACCACAACTGCATCAATTCTTCTCTTAGAGTTAATGCCAGTAACACCTGAAGGGATTAATTATGCCATGTTTTTCTTTACACACCCAGTCAACAGGAAATTTCTCCAACAAAAGCTTTCACATGGAAAGAGAAAAGCCACTCCTGTGAAAGGACGCTTGACTTGTTTACAATAGCTAAGACTAATTTAGTATGCCCTTCATGCTCATTTCATTTACCTAACAAGGTTATAATCCATAACACTGAGATCTTTCCAGTTGGGGTGCTAAAAGAAAGGCGCTGCCTTTAATATCAGGGCTCTTGTGTATAATACAGAGCTATCGTCAGTTAGTGTGTTATAATGGTTAGGAGAGCCAACTGCAGATCCAAATATCCCTGCTTCAAATATCACTTCTACATAATTTTTCACTAGGTTGCCTTAGGCAAGCTATCCACTCTCAGCCTCATTCTTCTGTCCCATCTGCAAGACAGGAGATATCAATATTGACTTGCCTTAGAGCAGAGGTGGGGAACCTCTGATCCTAGACATTAATGGACTACAACTTGCCACAGCCTCAATTACTTGCCTAGTAGACTGGGGCTTGTGAGAGCCAGACTAGTATAGTAGTTAAGAGTTATGGGCTAGGACTCTGGGAGATGAGGGTTTAAATCCTTGCTTGGCCATAGAAACCCACTGGGTGATCTTGCACAAATCACACACTCTCAGCCTCAGGAAAAGTCAATAGCAAACTCCCTCTGAACAAATCTTGCCAAGACAGGTTCACCTTAGGGTTGCTATTGATTGGAAACAACTTGAAAGTACACATACACAAACTGGAACATATGAGAAATGGGGCCCAACCACACTGGGGAGAACATGTTTCTCACCCTGGTCTTACTGTGTTACATTGCAAGGTGCTTGGAAACATAAAGATGCTACATAGGTATTTTATAGGATGATGATAACATCATGGGATAATACGAATATAGAGTGCAATCTTATACTGTCAGCCAATTGGTCTATCTAGGCCAATTCTGTCAAAACTGATTGTCTGTGGCTTTTCAGGGTTTCTGGCAGGAATCTCTCCTAATCATACCTGGAGATGTTGGTCTGGGATCTTGTGCTCTCTACTGATCAACAATAGACACAACATGAAAAATAGAAATCACATGCATTGGAAAGTATAGAAAAACATTATGGTCAATCAATTAATTGAATTTAGTGAATTCTTCAAGGAATATGTCTAAAACGTTCATATAACAATTCTTAATTCTCAGAATTCTGAAGTAATTATAGTGAAACAACTTTACTGAAATCTATCAAAAGTCCTTTTCTTTGTCCTGTTAGCAAAAATGCTGAAACACAGATCAACAGTGTCAGTGTAATTTATGTCACAGCAGCAATTCAAGCTCGTTGTTTGGTAGGTCTTAGAGTAAAGTCAAAAATCATAGCTGTAATGGTAAATAGGTCAGAGATCTGTGATTCAGCATTTTTGGTAACAGGATAAAGGAAGAATCTTTTCGTGGATTTCAGTAAAGTTGTTGCACTACAATTACTTCAGCGTATTGTACAGAGAATTAAGAACTGTTCTATGAACTCCTTATGACACGTTTCTTGAAGAATTCAGTAAATATATTAATATTAACCGATTGACCTTTTCTCCTGTTCTTTCCCATATATGTAATTTCTACTTTGTACATTGTGAACGTGTCTGCTGTTGATCAGTAGTTTTCATGTATTAGGGTTGTTGGGTTTTTGTGTGTATGGTTTTTTGTTTGTTTGTTTGTTTGTTTTGTGGTTCACAGTTGTGATCTTGTGCTCTCTCCCTCATCTACAGCCCTTCCAATAATGTCTCTTTCCTTTCAAATTGCTTAACCTAGCTCTTCCAAGAGTTGTAAAGATACAGACTGGAGGAGAGGATGTGATCAAATAGCCATTTATGTCACTGTTTATCATTCTGGACAGTCTTGGAAAACTATTTTTGCTGTTTCAAGTAGCTGAACCACATAGTCCAAGAGGTAACCCCAGGACCTCTTGCCCATGGCTGCATTTCTCTAATAACTTACTGCTTTATGTACAGCTCTAAACAATCTTTGCCTGTGACCAGTGACCAGTTAGGTGGCTCAGAGAAATGGGTCAGCCAAAGTTCCTCCCAGTGGGAATTGCACTTTCTCGCAGTTTTCAATTCAGCTTTGATACAACTGCTGGCACAGCACAAGGTTATTTCCAAGAATGTACAACTCACAAATATATTCTGCTGCCCATCCCCACCAGTACTACGCCTGGATTTATAAACACACTCTCCTGATGCTTCTAGTCAGATTGTCCCAGCTCCATCTACATGTACTTTTCTGTGTGGTAGTTTTGTCTCCCTTTCATTTGCCAGCATAAACTCTGTGGTCTGCCTATTTATGCTTTCAAATAGCTTTCTCTCCCCCCTCACTCCCATAACACATTCAGTTTTAAAGGGCTTAATGACGCTTGTAGCTAGGCTGAAGATTTTGAAAGTGTGAGTGAATAAAACCAGACACCTTTAAAAATACAAAATTCAAACCAGAAGACAGATTTTTTTTAAAAGCAGCTGCAAAGCTGGGCTGTTTCTAAAAAAAGCTTTTATTTTAATGAATTTTAAATGATGTAACAGAATCTGAACCACACAACATTTTCAAATGTATCACTTAGCATAGACCTATTTTTGCACATGTTGTTGTTGTTGTGCATCTTCACGTTGGTTACGGCAACCCTAAGGTGAACCCATCATGAGGTTTTCTTGGCAAGAGTTGTTCAGAGAGGATGTGTCATTGCCATCCTCTGAGGCTGTGACTTGTCCAAGATCACTCAGTGGGTTTCCATGGCTGAGCAAGGAATTTGATCCCTGTTTTTCCAGAGTGCTAGTCCAACAATAAAACCACTACATCAGTCTGTCTCTGTTGCATGTTACTGTAGCTTATATTACTGCCTTCCAAGTCTATACCATTTCAGACTGTAAGTAGAGAACTGAAGGATTTTTTACTGAAAATTTTGACAGAGATGTCTAAATTAATGAGGAAAGAAGTCATATTCCATCAGCCCATATTCCATCAACCCATCCAAACCCTGTTTGGAAAGGATTAATCCAATAGAACAAATGATTACAGAGTGATTCACTTGTACAGCTGCCCCTCTGTTTTTGTGGGGGATCCGTTCTCCTCCCCCACCCCCCATGAAAATGGAAAGCACCCATTATAGGCCCCAACAAGCCCAGAAATTACTTTAAAATGTTTGTATGTTTTTGACTGTATGTTCTCCATGAGCACAAGATCTGAGGGGGCAGTGCTTCTGATTTCTCATTTGGTTGCTGGTGAAGCAAAAGGCTACTGGCACTGTATAACTACAGCCATATCAGTATGTGTTATTGCACTCTGAAAGAGGTTTAAAAATAAATGCAGGGATGGAGGCAGAACGGTATGTCATTGTTTACTGCAACATGTGTCCAATGTTTGTCTTCCTGCTAGAAAATGTCACTGACTACACTTGCATCAAGTGCAAAGTGGTAGCTCTCTTAGAAAAGAAGATTAACACACTGGGCTTAGACCTGATGGCCCCTTCCAACTCTAAGAATCTATGAAAACATAAAATATTATTTAAAAACATAAAAGCAGTAAAAACTGGAAATCCACTTCCAGTTTTGATTTGGGGTCCTTAGGTTTGGCAGAGCCAGAGACCACTGTTATATGTTAACAGATGTTCCTAATGGCCTCCAAATGTGAAACCCCCCCCCCCCCCCCCCCCCCCTCTCTCTCTCTCTCTATCTATCTATCTATCCATCCATCCATCTATCTATATATATTGATTGTAAAAAACATTTTCTTGTGTTGTGGGTCATCTACAAGCACCATGTTGCTGCCTATGGGGCACAGATTGATATAAACATGTGACTCAATGCTCTCCATCCAGTGTCACGACTAAAATCAGGTCTTGATGTGTCTTGTGGTATGCTTGAAATGGTCAAGCAAACTGGCAAGTATTCTCAATCTATTTCTAAGAGGTACACTTACATTCTTAACAGGGCCTTTTCTTCATTGGGGTCATAATCTGGGAGTCTGACATCAAACATTCGGTCCATTAAAACACGTGCATATTTGTTGAAGTCCAACTTGGAGCGGGATTCCCAAAGCACCACATCATAGGAGTGAGGATCCAGCAAGATGGTGATAAATTTCCCTGCAGCTTGAACCTTATATACAAACAAAGTAAGGAAATCAAGATGGGGGCAGGGGAATCTATCATTTCAATTCAAGGAAGCCAATGTATTTTAAAATGAACCAACAAACCCTGACCTCAGTAAAGGTTGTGCTTTTGTCAATTTCTAGTCTATTTCTATTTTGAACTGGTAGTATTGGCAATAATCATAAAATAAAAATAATTACAACTTGAGGAGTGGAGTGTAACTCAGAAAGTGAAAACTGCATTGAAGTTATTGCTTTATCCATTCTCAAAACAATTCTGAAACAAACCAATATGTTTCTAATGATTTGGTTAAACAGAAGATCAAGTTGAACAATGATGATACCTAAAAGTATTCAGGAAATGCTTGTGTAGGCCTTCGTATCTATAATGCTATTATTTACTGAATAGCCACACTTACACTAGTGTGAGAAATAGAATCTGATCCTATGTGGTTAGTACTTTATAATAATGGGAAATATCTACTTTTGATGCAGGTAAAGTATCTAGGGTTAAGCAGAGAATAGCTTAATTCTATAGGATCTTGTTCTTTCTATTTGCTTTATACAGTAGTTTTATTTATTTAAAAATGTTAACACCACTTTGGAAGTTCAGTTCAGCTGCTGCAAACTGAAGTTCTAAAGTGGTTTGCATTGAATTAATTCAGCAGGGAAAATTAATAGGAAGGGGTGTAATCTTGCCCTTCCTTGCAAACCCAGGCAAAATCAAACTGCTTCATCCTCTACTTGTTTGTGTGTTTCCTGCTCATTAATTACTTTTGCCATCTTGACCACACTCTGATGTCCCTTGGCCACATACATCGTGGTTTTCACCTATGAAACATTGGAGGGTGTGTTAATGCACAGTGGCACCACCGACCATCACTTTCACACCAAAGTAACATATGATGTGCCTCCAGATGGATGGCTCCCAATGATCCCTGGCAAAACATTGAAGCTATTCTACATTTTCCTCTTTAACAGAAACTATTCTATTTTTTCTCTCTATTTTCATCATTATGGAAGCCGCTTTGGGCCCCAGCCTGGGAAAAAGGCAGCATATGAATGAAGTAAATGAAATAAAAAAATATATCTCTTTAATAGTTTTTCTGTGCAAAGATGATGATATGGGAAAATATGGGAGAATTACAAATGGAAGATGAAAATATCCAGGATCCCTTGTAAAATTCTGAGACTAAGCCGAGGCAATTAATTACACAATAAAAGCCATGAGGAAACATTTGTTAGAATCAAAGATTAATCAAGGAATCAAAGACTAAGATTACTAAGTTTTGTACTACAGTTCCCAGAATGTTCTTACCACCATAGGCAAATGTCTAGGCTGGCTTGGGTTGGGATGTTTGAGAGTTATAGTCCAAAAAAGAGCAACTTTCCCCACATTATGAGACCATATGCCTTGGGAAGCACCTCCAGGAAGGTAGCATCAGATACTCACTGTGAAAATATCACCATGCTTCTTCTTCATCTCTGACAAGAATTTGGCAGCATCTTTCCCAAATTCGAGAGCATGACCAAGCCAAGGAATGACACCTTTATCAAGCGGAGGTTCATCTGGTCGCCTGGAAACAATATGAATTGATATAGAAAGGAATCACTGTATTGTTGGTTAGGAATTTCAGATTTTTCCACAAATAGCCCTGGATTTAACAATATTTAAAAACAAACAATTAAATAACTACAGTAATAATTGGCAGTGCTGGGGGGAGAGAACCAGCAGGGGTCCATCATATATATTTTTTTAAATTAAAAATTGCTGGATGGAACACAGCCACAATGACTTGTTAATAATAAATAATAATAAATTTTATTTGTATTCCGCTTTTCCATAGATCAACGCGGTTTACAGACTATTAAAACCATTACAAACCATCTCATAAAATCCAATAATACAATCATACAATTATATAAACTCTAAACACAATCATTCAAGAGGGTAAGGCACAGGGTAATAGGCTGGCCATGTGTCATAACACCTTATTGCATGCATTTTAGGTGCGGTTTTGGGCACAGGCAGGGGACGCTCAGGGTTGCACATTTCTGAGGGAGAATGGATTTTACTGCACATCAAAGTGTCCTCAGGCCAGCCCCATTCCATCACCTGGTGCCAGGCTCTTCCCATTCAGTACTGAGGTGCGTCATTTTGCTCCGATGGAAGCTTTCCGGCAGAACAAACTCACGTACCTCAGTACTGAATGGGAAGAGCCTGGCACCAGGTGATGGAATGGGCTGGCCTGAGGACACTTTGATGTGCAGTAAAATCCATTCTCCCTCAGAAATGTGCAACCCTGAGCGTCCCCTGCCTGTGCCCAAAACGGCACCTAAAATGCATGCAATAAGGTTTTTAGTTTATGGAGACAGCCTTCTATTTGAAAATTTCCTCTGTTTCAACAACTGTCCAGTTCAAGTCCTGCTTAAAGATAAAGAACCATAAAAGAGAGCAAGGAGCCACTAACACCAGGCATCACTTGTGAAGCTGTCTGAGCAGGCATGTAGGTTACCTAGTCACAGTTTTCCTTGAAACTGATTGTTGAAAATTATAGTAACTGGCTAATATTCTGTATCAGCTATTTAATTAAACATACCTAACTAACTAAGTAGCTGATGCAGAATATTGACCAGTTATTATAATTTTCAACAGTTAAAAGTAGTGGCATCACTAGGGTTGGTGCCACCCAGTGCAGTAATTCAAGGTGTCATCCCCAACATTGACCTCCTCTCATACCACAGCACACAGAATCTTAAGTAATATTTTTGTACTAATGTCATTCAGAAATCATAATTCCCATATATTACTGAATGTAATGGCAATAATTGTGATGTAAACAACTAACAAAATTAAAATGAAACCTTTAAATTACAATATCATATGCACAGTCTAAATATATTTACATATACACAGTTTCATGCAGTTAAAATGAAACTTTTGGTAAAATGTGATGCTTTTAAACAAAAATTTTAAAGACTAAACAAATTATTTAAAATAAAAATTAAAAAAAAACTCCGTACGCCTCTCCTTTAGGCTTCTTCCCACTGAACCTTACTGATACCATCTTTTCCACTTGAGCTGCAGCATTTTAAAGGGATGCAGACAACCACCACAGCCCATTTCTGCCAAAAGGCAGCTGTTCGGAGAGCAATAGTGTCACCCCCCTCGTAGGGTGTCATTTGGTGTTGTCCCCAACCCGTACACACCCCCAGTGATGCCCTTGGTAAAACTAAGTAACCTCTCCTGACCGGACACCTCCCCAAATCTGATTGAAACATTATTCACTCATGCTCGCATCACCACCAAAATGGACCTTCTCCTCATGCAGCTGATGCCCAGTAATCATGACTACTGTAGTAACAACTGTGAATATGGAACAGTGACATAACTCCACCCTGCTACTAACTGGAGCAAAGGCGAATGGTATTTCCATCAGGTTTGGGATTGGTTACTTACTTATTTATTTATTTAGGTATTTATATCCCGCCCTTCAGCCCTAATGGCTCTCAGGGCGGCTTACAATATTATTTTTAATCAGACAGTTCCCTGCCCTCAGGCTTACAATCTAAAAGACACGAAACAAAAGGAGAAGGGAATGATGGAGGGAAAGGGGATGAGGTCCAGTGGTTCTTCTCTCCCTCTGAGGCCTGGACCAAGCCAGATGGATTGGAGGGAGGGCTCTTCCTTCTTCCAGGCTAGTCCTGATGGAACTGGACTTGCCTGGTGAACTCCCTCTCAGGCCGGCAGATGGCAGTTGTGGAGGGCGGAGTCTCCTTCCTTCAGGCTTAGTCCTGATGGAACTGGACTTGCCTGGTGAACTCCCTCTTAGGTCCAAACCACACTGCAGAAATAATCCAGTTTGAGACTGCTGCAACTGCCCTGGCTCAATGCTAGGGAATTCTGGGAACTGTAGTTTTGTGAGTCATTTAGCCTTCTCTGTCAGAAACCTCTGGTGCCACAATAAACTACAATTCCCAGGATTCCCTAGCATTGAGTCAGGGCTGTTAAAGTGGTCTCAAACTGGATTATGTTTGCAGTACGTGATGGACCCTAAGTAGTTGATACAGAGTATTGGCCATTATTTCTAAATTGGCTGGGATGTGTAGCAATCACCATGTGTAAACATTCTACAAATACACAGCTTTTTTCATGTGTGTGTGTGTGTGTGCATACATGCACACACACACACACACACACACACACACACACACACACACACGGTAGTGTATAAGTGGCCACATTATTTGCAGTCCAAAACTGGAACTATGGTCAACATCCTTTATTGTGCCAGTGAATCAAAGATCTATACCAGCCTACCTCTGCTGGGCTTCTGCCGATGCCAGCTTTGCAACACCAGTCTGAAAGGCTTGGGGGCATCTCTATAGCCAATTAGTGGAACAAAGAGATTCATAGTCTTTAACTGGCTGCAACAATGCATCTGAGAAAAGGGAATAACCATCTTCCTCCTGGACCCATCTGACAGACCAGCTGTGTTCCGTTCAGTATAAGGCAGCTTCCAATTTTTTTAGTATTACTAACCTTCTTCTGGACAAGCATAAAATAAGCTTCTAAGGAATCCTAGGGTTCCTCAGAACACAATTTGAAACCCAAGGTAAATTAACTGTGTGATATGAGGGATGCAAGGTGATTTTCCTTTTGGCTGCAGGTTTTTATTACAGAATAATTAAAGGATACAGGCACCAGCTGTTTATTAAAAGTACATTTTTAGTAAAGGAGTGATTGAAATAAACTGGCACAACATGACCAAGGTTCAGAGGGAGGGAAAGGCAAATAAACTCTTTGGGGAGGATCTTGGCAAAAACAGCTGTCCAGCAATGCTTCTAGACAAGGCTTTTATTGTCCAATTGCCCTGCTTCAGTCATGGAATTTTATGGAAACAGAACAGCTCTAGCCACCCACAGGAAGGAGATGTCTGCAAGTTCGGGGCAAATCCAATTAGCAGAAATTAAATACAGTGGATCCTTGATTTACGCAGGGGATACTTTCTGCCCCCACATAAAGTGAATTGCACGCATCCTCAAGCCCCATTTAGATGAATGGGATGCACTCCTGTGCATGGTGCGGTATGTGCGGCATGCATGCACACCATTCATTTAATAGGGCTTCCCATCCGCAGACCTCAAGTCCACATATGGGAATCCCACATATGGGGTGGGCCAACTGTACAATACAATATTTTAGGAATAACCCGTATCTCCAACCTAAGAAGAGATGGAGTGTGTTCAATGGCCATGGAATACTGTTTGGGGAGGCTGGGCAGTGGACAATCTGAGATGGAGAAGTGAACTGAATGGCATATTGTGGAGATGAGCATGACTGATTGATATGAAATGGCAACTTTAGGGTTTGACACCACCTCAAGTGCCATAGCTCAGTGCTATGGAATTCTGAGAATTGTAGTTGTGTGAGATAGGCCTGTTACAGACAGGCCAAAATAAAGCTGCTTCGAGTCACTTTGGAGGTATGGTATTTCAATGATGCATGAGCCCTAAGAGTCCAAAAGCCACACCAAAGCTGCACTCCAGTCCTTTTACCAGAAATATTTTTCCTAGGTATTATGGATAAAGAATTTGACTTTTGTAGAGCCAGCATTGCATAGTGGTTTGATTGTTGGACTGCAACTCTAGAGACCAGGATTTGATTCCCTGCTCAGCCATGAAACCCACTGGGTGATCCTGGGCAAGTCACATGCTCTCAGCCTCAGGACACACCTCCTTTGAACAAATCTTGCCACTAAGGACTTTATCAGACAAGGTAAATTGGAATTATAATCCAATGGCAATTTGAACGCAATCATGGGGTTTAACGTTATTGCGTGATAGACTACCACATGCAATTTCAGGCAATGGGAAGTCATTCCGAATGCAATCATGGGGTTTCACATTATTGCGTGAGAAGTGATCACACACAATTTTGGGCAATGGCAAGCTATTTTCAGGCAATGGGAAGTCAGTCTGAACGCAATTCAAATTCACATAAATTCGCTGAACTAGCGAATTCACGTGAATGCATTCTGGCCCTGCTTTCTTTTCATTCGTAATTAAGAGAAATTCCTCCCATGTGATAAACTCCAAAGAGCCGATGATAGGGTCATCTTAGGGTTACCATAAGTTGGAAACAGTTTCAAGGCACACAACAACAACATACATCTCTGATACATGATAAAAGCAGCAAGATTATTGTTTGCTCAAATGGAAATGGGCTGAGGCACCAACAACAGAGGACTGGATTGTTAGAACAAGTGTGTTAGCCGAAATGGCCGAATTGATATGAATTTTAAAGGATAAACCAACTGAAAATGTTTTGAAAGATTGGACACTGTTTATGGACTTTTTCTGAGAAATAAAAAAATACCTCTGGTTATAGTTGTTTGTAATTCAGTAAGATTAGTCAGCTGGATCTGTATTGGTAGAATAATATATTATTTTTTCCTCTTGTTTATTTTTTCTTTCATTACAGTTAGGATTATTGGGGGGGGGGTCAAAGCTTTTGTTGTTCTTGTTTTTGCCGTTGTGCACCTTCAAGTCATTACCAACTTACAGAAATCCTAAGGCAAATATATCACAGGGAGTTCTTGGCAAAATTTGTTCAGAGGGGTTTTGCCTTTGCCTTCCTCTGAGGCTGAGAGAGTGTGGCTTGCCCAAGGTTACCTGGAGGGTTTCCATAGATCAACAGGGATTCACTCCCTGTGTTTCAGAGTCAGGGTCCAATGCTGAAACCACTACAACATGCTGGCTCTTTACCATCTCTTAATTAAATGTTCTTCCACATTTTTTCTCTTCTTTCTTCTCTTTTCTATATATCTTTTTACTTTTTAGTATATTTTCTGAATGCATACTATATTAATTTTGATCATCAGTGAGACTGTTAATATTAAGAATCAATAAACAAATAAATCTATGGATATACACCACACCAAGAGATTTACGTATTATCTAATTAACTATTATCTAACATGCATTCCAAAGACATAAGAACACTGGAAGTTTCTGGGGATCTGTATCCAGACAGCTACCTCTGGAAAGTTCACAAACAGGACATAAATGAAAAACCACCTTACTTTTTGCGATCTGCAGAAATGGTCTACAGAAGCATAGTGGAGATAATATACAGCCTCTGGAGGAAACAATAACTATCAACAAGCTTATCCTGCATGCACCTTTATAACTCTATTTAAAACCATCTCGGCCAATAAATAAGTCATCACATCTTGTGGCAGTGTGTTCCACAAATTCATCATGCAACTCAGTTGAGAATCATAGAATCATAGAGTTGGAAGAGACCGCAAGGGCCATCCAGTCCAACCCCCTGCCATGCAGGAAATCCAGATCAAAGCATCGTCGACAGATGGCCATCCAGCCTCTGTTTGAAGACCTCCAAGGAGGGAGACGCCACTACACTCCAAGGAAGTGTGTTCCACTGTGGAACAGCCCTTACTGTCAGGAAATTCCTCCTAATGTTGAGGTGGAATCTCTTTTCCTGTAGCTTGCATCCATTGCTCCGGGTCCTAGTCTCTGGAGCAGCAGAAAACAAGTTTGCTCCCTCCTCAATATGACATCCCTTCAAGTATTTAAATAGGGTTATCATATCACCTCTTAACCTTCTCTTCTCCAGGCTAAACATCCCCAGCTCCCTGAGTCGTTCCTCATAGGGCAAGGTTTCCAGACCTTTCACCATTTTAGTCGCCCTCCTTTGGACACGCTCCTTTCTAGCTATCCACCCAGACCTTCCTGCCATTTTGTTTGATTTGACAGCATCAAGTTCACATATTAACAGGAAAGAGAGGGGATTTTTCCCGACCCACTTTCCTTAATATTCATATGAACCTCTATCATGCTCACATTCGCTTTCCTTCAGCCACCCACTACCACCAAAAAACCTCCAAATATTCATTTTAGCCTTTCTTTGCTGGGAAATTACTCCACCCATCATCATCCAAGTACCTGATCATTTTGGCTGCCTTATGTGGTTTTTAGTCCACTAAAAGCATCCCCTACAGTTCACCTGCTTGCCTTTAAAATGGCAAAAACCTTGCCTACAAGTGCTTGTACCATTGTTATTGTTCAATGCTCTCAAGTCAACTACGAGTTATGGTGAAGCAATGAATGAGAGACTTCCAAGTCATGCTGTTATCAACAGCTCTGCTCAGCTTCAATTTATTATGACCGCCTTCTTTGGAGGTTTTTAAAAAGAGGCTGGATGGTAATCTGTCAGGGGGGCTTTGATTGTGTTTCCTGTATGGCAGGGGGTTGGACTGGATGGCCTTTAGGGTCTCTTCCAACTCTCTGATTCTATGAATGAGAGGCCTCCAAGTCACCTTGTTATTAAAAGCCCTGCTCAGGTCTTGCAAATTCAGGGCTGTGGCTTTATTGGCTGAGGCTGCATCCACAGTGCAGAAATAATGCAGTTTGACACCACTTTAACTGCCATGGCTCAATGCTATGAAATACTGGGAATTGTGATAGCACTAGAGCTCTCTGACGGAAAAGACTAAATGTCTCACAAAACTATAGCTCCCATAATTCCACAGCACTGAGCCATGGCATGTTAAAGTGGTATCATCAACCTGTATTATGTCTGCAATGTTGATGCAACCTGAGTCTTTCCACCTGTAATTCTGTCTACCTCTTTTTCTATTGCCTATCTTCTTTTCTAATGACATGGCCAAAGAACACAGCCTCCATTTGGACATTTTGGCTTTTAGGGAGAACCAGTCCCATTGAAACTGAAATATTTAAGAGTCAGCCCAATAAGCTAAGATCCTTGATATAAATCAGGATATGGGAATCACACACCCCTCTGCATTTTTAAAAAGTTTCTAGAGGGTCTATATATACCTTTTTAAATTTTTATTGTTTTTAATGCATTTTAATATTTTAATTGTTTTAATATATGATTATTTAATTGCATATCTTATACTTTCATTTAACTTTTGCAGTGTTTTTAATCTGTATTGTTTTAAAATGTTGTTAGCCACCTTGAGTCCCATTATTGGAGGAAAGGCAGGATATATATGAATAAAATAAATAACCCATGGTTAAAACTGAACTTGCAAATTCATACCCACAGGTTTCTGAATTTCAATTGACATTCTTACACATAATTAGTTTATATAGGTCTGTCTCTGGATTCTCCACTCCAAACATCCATCTGAGGAAGTAGGCTCAGGTCTATGAAATATGTTACTAATTTATTTCAGTTAGTCTCAAAGATGCTACAAGATCGCTTTGCAAACTGATTTTCCAGACTCACATGGCTTTGTTGTTTGTCAATTGTTGTTGTTCCCCACCTCAATCCATGGGAAGAAGCGGGTAAGAAATCATCATGATTATTAATACTATGTTGTTGTTATTATTGTTTCTTGGAAAATATTGTTTGAGTGAAACGCCCATCATCCCTCACCCCCAGTCAACAGCTGTTGGGACTTGCAGTTCAATAACACCTGGTGGGCTGCATGAGCCCAACACCTTATTTATGCATGCATTTATTTAATATACCCAAATTCAGCCTAGTCAACGAGGAAACTGAAATAGTTAAAAGATTTCTTGTACCTTGGATCAAACACGGATCAGAACAGAGACTGCAGTCAAGAGATATAAAGACCAGGAGTGTATCACGTGGAGGAAACCCTGTGCCGAAACAGGGGTTTAAATCAGAAAAAATCCGCAAAAGCTGGTTGATTTTCACACAACATCGTTGTTAAAGTGGTAAAGTAGATGGCAAGGTACACAAAAGCCACTCCTTTTTACTTTCAGAAAATCATGAAAGTAAAAAGGAGTGGCTTTTGTCTACTTTCCATTCAGGTTAACACCAGTTTAACAATGACTTGTGTGGAAATCAACCCACTTTTGTGGTTTTTTTCCAGCTTTTAAATCTCGTTTTTGCACAGGATTTCCCCTGTGTGACAAACTCCTAGAAATGGGGAGGGCAGCCATGAAGAAACTAGACAAGATCTTAAAGAGCAAAGATATTCAATTGAGCACTAAAGTTAGAATCATCCAAGCCATGGTACTCCCCATCACTATGTATGGAAGTGACAGCTGGACATTGGAAAATGGGGCTAAAAAGATAATCAACTTATTTGAGATGTGGTGTTAGAGAAGAGTGCTGAGGATACCATCAAAAAGACAAACAAATAGGCCCTTGAACAAACCAAGCCTGAAATACCCCTAGAAGCCAAAATGATTAAATTGAGGCTGTTGTACTTCAGTCACATCATGTGAAGGTATGATGCATTAACAAAGACAATAATGTTAGGAAAGGTAGAAGTTAATAGGAAGAGAGGAAGACTATATGCCAGACAGATGGACTCAATCAGGGAGGTCATGGACTTGAATCTGCAAGAGCAGTGGCAGATAGGGGTCTTGGAAATGTCTCATCCACATGGTTGCCATGAGTTGAGATGGACTCCATTTACTTATCACCTGCCCAAATTACTGGGGGGGGGGGGGGGGAGTATTTGGATCTAGAGGCACAAACACAGTGGAATATTGGATCTAATGCAGGGTGACCAGCTGTCCTCACCACAGAAGAGGACAAAGCACCACCAAATGGAGGACATTCAAGGAAAAATTGAGGACCTGATAGAAGGTTGAAAGATACAGCATGTCCTGGAAAAGGAGGATGTTTGGTCACTCTTGATAGACATAGAAATCACTGCTTCTTAGTCCTGCTTAGACTGGAGGTCATTTTGGAATGCCTCCTCTTGGACAGAAGGTTGACAGGTGGGACATGTCCTGGAAAAGGAGGACGTCTGGTCACCCTGCTTCTTCTTCTTCATCTCAAAATCTGACTCCATTTACTCATTACCTGCCCAAATTCCTCACTGGTTTATTTGAATCCAGATTCACAAAGACAGTGGAGTCTGGGTTCTGAAGCAGGATGACCTAACCATAGAGGAAGACAAAGCACCACCGAATGGAGGACATTCCAGAAAAAGCATGGAGGACCTGACCAAAGGAAAGCTCAAAACCCCTCATAGACACAGAAATCCCTGCTTCTTAGTGATGCTGAAACTGGAGGGCATTTTGGAATACCTCCTCCTGGACAGAAGGTTGACATGTCCCAAAAAAGGAGGACATCTGGCCACCTGCTTCTTCTACATCTCAAAGTCTGACTCCATTTACTTATCACCTGCCCAGATTACTTACTGGAGGGTATTTGGATCCTGGCTGACAAACACAGTGGAGTCTTGGATTCTGATGCAGAGTGACCAGATGGCCTGACCACAAAGGAGGACAAGACACCACCAAATGGAGGACCTTCCAGAAAAAACATGAACTGACCAAAGGAAAGCTCAAAAACCCTCGTAGAAATGTACATTTCTGCTTCTTAGTGATGCTGAAACTGGAGGGCATTTTGGAATGAAGGTCGACATGTCCTGGAAAAGGAGGACGTCTGGTCACCCTACTTCTTCTTCATCTCAAAATCTGACCAAATTACTTACTAGAGGAATATTTGGATCTAGACTCAGACAGTGGTGTCTTGGGTCTGATGCAGAGGGACCAAATGTCCTCACCCCAAATGGAGGACCTTCCCGAAAAAAACATAGGAGGACCTGGCCAAAGGAACGCTCAAAAAACCCCATAGACATAGAAATCCCTGCTTTTTAAGTAATGCTGAGACTGGAGAGCATTCTGGAATGCCTCTTTCTGGGCAGGAGACAGTCATGGAGGACATGTCCTGGAAAAGGAGGACGCCTGGTCAGTGGTCACCCTCTGCTTCCAGCTGTGGGGATGGTGGGGATCCCCAGCATTGTCCACTCACCGAGATCTTCCGAAACGAAAGGACACCAGAAGCAGGAGGAGGAGGAGGGCGAAGAGGAGGAAGGCAGTTGTGCTCATCATGGCAGAGGCTGCGCTGGGCTGCAGAGGAAGATGCCTTCGAAGGTGAGCGAAGGAAGGAGCCAGGCGGGTCCACCGAGAGAGCGAGGGAGGGAAGGAAGCAAAGGCAGAAGCCCAGCTTCCCTAGTTCGCTCTCTCTGGCTGCTTCACTCCTTCGATCGGAGCTATTTAAAAGCAGCTCCGTCTCCGCCCCTCGCTCTTCCTCCAGCCCCAGACAGACATCCCAGCAGAAGTGGCTGGCATGCTGGCCCTTTTTCTCCCACCTGAAACCTATCCTCAGTTGCACAAACTCTCCAGTTGCAGTGGCATCACAAAGGCTGAGGTCACCCGGTGCGATCACTCATAATAGCCTGCATCCACACTGGAGGGATAACCCGGTTTGGTCCCGCTTTAACTGCCCCCTGGATGACATAAACAACTAGCAACATTAAAAAATTAGACTTTCAAATTGCAATATCATACACACCACCTGAATATATTTACATATACTGTATATATAGTGAAGACTGGATTAAAATGTGATGTTTTTAAAGAAAATTGGAAAATTATTTTTTAAATTATTTTTTTTTAAATTAAAAATTTGAAATTTGAAATTTTAATTTCAAAAAATCTCCTAGGGCCTCTCTCCTCCCACTGAGCTTGGCCCCACTCCCGCCATCTCTGAAAGGGTTTTAAAGGGAAGCAGATGAATGCCTCACCGCATTTCTGCCCAAAGATAGGTGTTTGAGGAGCAGTGGTGTCACTGTGTGGACCCTAATTTTACTGCCATGGCTCAATACGATGGAATTCTGGAATTCATAGTTTCTTGGGACACCAGAGCGCCACTTCACTACACTTTGGTCAACAAGGTTGGGTCACAGATTATGATCCTGAAGCAACAGTAATGTGGGACTTGTGGGCTAAACTGAGCCAGTAACCCAGCAATTCATGCCCTCAATCTACACTCAGGAGTAAGTTCCGTAGATCCCATGGGACTCGCTCAGCATCATTAGTCCAAAACACACTGCAGAAAGAATCCAGTTTGAGGCTGCTTTAACTATCCCGGTTCAATACTAGGGAATTCTGGGAACTGTATATTTGTGAGACATTTAGCCTTCTCTGTCAGAGAGTGCTGGTGCCACAATAAACTACAACTCCCAGGAATCCCTAGCAATGAGTGAGGGCAATTAAAGCAGTCTCAAACTGGATTATTTCTGCAGTGTGTTTTGGACCATAGTTTGTGATTCCACTTGCTGCATTCTCTGCGTTCCAGCAGATGGATGACAACAAATCAGTTCATTATGCCATTAAAATTTTCCCCTCAGCCATTCTCTTATATTTTAAATATCTTCTGGGCAGCAGATGTTTGGTGATTTTAAAAAAAAGTGATTTAGCCCAAGTTTTAAGCATTTTATTTTTGTAATTGATTCCTGGTCTTATTTTATATTATTGTGGTTAACTGTCTTCAAGTTGACCCCAGCTCATGGTGACCATGTGGGTGAGACATCTCAGAGATTCCCTGTCCTCAACTGCTCTGCTCAGATCCTTCAGACTCAGGCCCACGGCCAACTTGATCTAGTGAGTCTAACCATCTGATGTGCGGTCTTCCTCTCTTTCTAGTGCTTTCTACCTTTCCTAGTATCGTAGGAGTTTATCACACAGGAGGAATTTCTCTTAATTTCGAATGAAAGGAAAGCGGGGCCAGAACGCATTCACATGAATTCGCTAGTTCATAATAATGTGAATTTGAATTGCGTTCGAACTGACTTCCCATTGCCTGAAAATAGCTTGCCATTGCCCGAAATTGCATGTGATCACCTCTCACGCAATAACATGAAACCCCATGATTGCGTTCTGACTGACTTCCCATTGCCTGAAATTGTGTGTGGTAGTCTATCACGCAATAACTTTAAACCCCATGAGTGCATTCGGATTGCCATTGGATTATACTTCCAATTTCCCTTGTCTGATAACGTCCACTGTTGTTTCTAGTGATTCATGTATTCTCATGATGTGATCAAAGTACCACAACACCCACTACCATTTGGGTGACCGAAATGGTGAAGAGGTCAGGAAACAATGACTTATGAGGGGAGGCTTAGTGAGCTGGGTATGCTCAGCCTAGAAAAGAGAAGGGTAAGAAGTGATATGATAGCCCTGTTTAAGTATTTGAAGGGGTGCCATATTGAAGATGGAGCAAGCTTGTTTTCTGCTGCTCCAGAGACAAGAACACAGAACAATGGATGCAAGCTACAGGAAAAGAGATTCCACCTCAACATTAGCAGGGACTTTCTGACAGTAAGGGCTGTTCAACAATGGAACAAACTCCCTCGGAGTGTGATGGAATCTCCCTCCTTGGAAGTCTTTAAGCAGAGGCTGGATGGCCATCTGACGGGGATGCTTTGATTGAGAGTTCCTGTGTGACAGGGGTTGGACTGGATGGCCCTTGTGGTTTCATCCCACCCTATGATTCTATGATACCATTTGCTATTAAAATTCTCCTTTGCAAATCATTATTTGAAAATAATCCAGCATGAATCCAGGTTGCATCTCCATTGTTCACATGCATCCCTAATGCACCTGATTAAGTTACCGGGGGGGGGGGGGGGTGCCAAAAAATCCTCTTAACTCAGGATAATCAATACCAGATTTTTTCCAAGGTTGTTTGTTTGTTTGTTTGTTTAAAGATTCACATCGTCAGCAGTGTGAATAATGAAGACGAATAGAGCTGGGATTAAACTCTACATACCTTGAACATCTTTTGAATATGTTCGTATCAACTCCATGTTTATTCGGGTGCAAATGTGAGCAACCGAACACAGAGAGATGTGCAGAGATGCAGGTCCATAGTGTGAATAGCTATCCTGGAATGCGTGAGTGAGGTTATTTCCACTAAAAAAAAAAAAGATGTAATGACCCCCAACTGAACTGACTGGGAGCTTTAAAGGCTGTTTTGCAGAGTGTTTCCTGATTCTACCATCCAGTGATGTGCAAACTAGAAAAGCATTCTAAGAATAATAACAACAAAGAAAAAGGAGGGAGATATCCCTTGTGTATATGTTACTGCATTATCTGTGCCATCTCCATTTACAATGTATGATTACTTCTTCAAGTCACCTGTTGATGGATGGCGTCCCAATGAATTTCATAAGGTTTTCTTTGGCAAGGAATACTCAAGAGGTGGTTCTACCAGTTCCTTCTTCTGAAATATACCCTGCAGAACCTGGTATTCCTTGGCAGTCTCCCATCCAGGTACAAACCAGGTCTGACCCTGTTTAGCTTCCAGTATCAGGTGGGATTTGGTGTCTTTATTTAGACTCATTATTTACTGTAATTTTGTTTTTGTTTGTACCTTGCCTTTTTAATTCATTTCAGTTTGCTTTTAGGCTTAGTTATGGGATAGAGAGAGGGGCTTAAATACCATAAACGCACCAGTTCCCATCTGATAGTGGAAGCTAAGGAGGGTCAACCCTGGTTAGTACTTGAATGGGAGACTGAACCTATCACACAAAGGCAGTAATGGAACAGTAATGAGATTGAGAGCCTATTGACAGGTGGCAGTGGGGCTGTTAAGGAGGAAGAGAAGGAGAGAAGACTGCTCTAGTTCAGCAGCAGCTAGTGCAAAAAGACACAAATAAAGAAAACCACGAAAGTAAAACCCGCAAATGTGGAGGGACGATTGTATTGTTTAATCTGTTGTAACATATTCTACAGGGGGTTGCCTTCCATAAGTATACAGAAACTTCAGCTAGCCCTTATGGCTTGTCTATTCACTTGGAGCCCATTTACACTACACAATCATAGTTCTACAGTTGGTCCTCCATATCTATGGATTTTTTATCCATGGATTCAATGATCTCTGGCTTGAAAATATTTTTATATATATATATATATATATATATATATATATATATATATATATTCCAATAAGCAAGCCTTAATTTTGCCATTTTTCATAAGGAACACCATTTCACTTTGCCCCTGTATTTAATGGGACTGGAACATCCACAGGTTTTAGTATCTGTGGTGGGTCCTTGAACGAAATCCTAGGGAATACCAAGGGCCCATTGCATTATCCCACATTTACAATGTCCCATCCTATGGATTTCTGGATTTGGAACTTTAGGGGGTTTTATTTAAAATTCTCAGAACTCTAGTGTCATACCAATCTACAAACCCCTAGGATTCCATAGAATGGAACTTTGTGCTTTCTCAACATTGTACTGATTATTGTTTTGAGGCGTCTACAATATTGGGATAGGTGGTCTAACAAGGCAAATACTGAGATCCTTGCTAAGATAAGCGCATTGTATGTGGTCAGATGAACCCAGTCTTTGGTAGCAAATATCCTATTCCAAATACATATAAGCTTATATGTGTCTCAGCTATCAGCATTTGGCTTGCTTTGAACTGTTTATTTGTTCCAATAGGCAGAGTCAATTGACATGTCCAGTGTCCTGGAAACCATAAAAGAATGTAATTTTAAATTACAGTGTGTGGAATTCGACAAAGCTAGGCTGGAAACCAATAAAGTTACTCAAAATCTCAATCACCATTCAGGAATTCCAAAACAAGAAATACCTTGTTGTGGTAAGCAACTAGCTCTCCCATCTAAAATACCTTGATAGGGAGTGTTCAGGAACAAAAAGAAAGAACAGGAGAATGGTTGTATTTTTAATTATCAAAGGAATTTCAGCAGGTGCAGCTGTTATGGCTCACCTGTATCACCTGCTAAAAAGCCTTCATGTGCACCAGCTTTCCTCAACCAGATGTCCTCTAGATAATTTCTATCTCCTTAATAACTTGGTCACAGAGGTACATATCCCAATAATCTCAAAATCATGTATGTACCATTACATTTGATTGTCTTGATGTATAATCTATACACAGCAAGAGGCTATTGTAAGAACAGAAAACAGAGAAACAGAATGTTTCCTGGTTGAAAAAGGGGTCAGACAAAGGTTTCATCTTATCATGCCATTTGTTCAACGTATATGCAGAAAATATCATATGCAGAGGAGGCTTATACACATAGAATCATAGAGTTGGAAGAGACCACAAGGGCCATCCAGTCCATCCTCCGATTCAGGAAGTCCAATCAAACCACCCCTGACAGATGTTTATCCAGCCTCTGTTTAAAAACCTCCAAGGAAGACCCCACCACTCTTCAAGGGAGTGTATTCCACTGTCAAACAGCTCTTACTGTCAGGAAGTTCCTCCTAATGTTGAGGTGGGATCTTTTTTCCTGTGGCTTGTCCTATTCTCCAGAGCAGCAGAAAACAAGCTTGCTCCATGCTCAATATGGCTACCAGGTGCTATGTTTCCCAGGGCATCTTCAAGTATTGAGCAGGCCCTGACACAGTGGATTTTATTTACAGATTGCAAGTTTTAGCCCCCCCCCCCCCGCACTCTTCAGGTCAAAGCAGACCAGAGACATAATCAAACCATAAAAATTTAAAGGGCAGGGATCCGTCTAACTAAAAAGATTGCACGTACAGCGCTGTGTAAATTTACAGCGCTTCATAAATAAAGGTTAATAATAATAATAATAATAATAATATAAAGGGTAAAACATCACTTAAAATGACAGAATACAAAAACAGTGTCACAATGGAAATAATCAACTCTGTGGCTTAGGCAGCTTCAAAGATGTATTTAAGCATGACAGTTTTAACAATCTGTCTAAGCACCGCTTCTGATCTGTTAGTTACAAAGCTTTGTGTATACCTAGTTATCTAGCAGAAGCACTAAGAAACCCCTTTACTGAATTGTGAGGATGTGTGATGGAACATCCATTAGTGCCGAATGTGCATTAGGACTTATGTGATGTAAATCAGGACTGATGCAATGTGCACTGGGGCTGATATGCATCAGTCCCACTGTGCCTAACTCTCAGATCCCACACCAGGATAGACCCAGAGAAAAGGAGAGACTCCCTTGACAATAAGGTATCCAACTCTGGTGATCCAGAATGGTTCATGGCTGTCACCAGACTCAAGGCCATTTGGGGGTGATTGCCAGATATACACCAAGCAGAAAGAGGGTGGAGATTTCCAACCCAAAATGTGGCCCTAGTGGCTGCACTTGCACAGAATGCAATCATGCATTCATACACACAAAAGCCTGCAGGAGTCTCCACAGGTTTCCCTACATCTGACACGACCTAGACCACATAGGTTTAGGAGGTGCAGGGTGCTGTCACATTCTCCACTACTCTGTTACTCAAAGGGGGTTGCAGTGGATTATAATTACCTGTCTGATGAGATGACCATGAAAAGCTGGAGTGGCTGAGACTGGGAGGTCTGAGGGCAACACAGAACATACACAAAGTGCAGGAGTACATGTCAGCTTTATGTTGTCTCTGTACAGAGGTTAGGTTTGCGAACCATATTGATACCTTAAAACTAGCCCTAGACAATGGGCTATCTTGTCCAGGTAACAAAAGCCGAATGACTTGTCTCTGAACTCAGTAATGGGATTCCAGACTGGTTTATGATCTTACCAAATGTATACAGAAAAAAACCTCAATTTTTCAATAAGATTATAGTGATACATATTTACACTTATACATTCTATTAATATAGGGGCTAAACTGACTGGCACTAAATGCCGGCATGGGTTGGAGTGGGGGCATGGTGACCGCACGCCAGATGTCCCGTCTTCTCCCTGATGCCCCGCCCAATTGCATGGCAGGTGGTGGCACACCCCTTCAGTGTAGCATTTAGATGAGCTGCACCAAAGGATCGGCAAAAAGTCACCGCTACGGCAGCAAGGGCAGCTTTTTGCCACTTTAAGAAAGAGTGGCATTTTGCTGGGGGTTGCTGCAGCTCCAATTTGGCGCTCCTTTGGTGCTGTCTGTACAGACCTTTAGTCCATTTCAAAACTTCTCTTGTCTTCCCCCTTTATTCAGATTATTTCTATAAACAATTCAGGTTATTTTATTCTTATTCCCTTAGTTGGATTAAGTTAATCTCCTGTGGTTAAGCTTCTTCCTTAGTTATTATCTTCCTTATGTTTTACTTGCTCTTTAAACTATTGCCTGAGGTTTTATCTTTTTCTTTTTCTTTGTTTGTTCTCAGTATTGTTGCTACAGCATGCATTCTGAGTTTTTACTCTTTGGCTTATTTCTTCTCTTTTTCTATTCCTATTTCTCATTTTCTTATTAAAGCTATTTGGTGCTCTATATTTGATTACAATACTCAATGATTTTATCCATTCTAACCCTGAATTTTCTGAGGATTTGCCATTTATCCAGCAAGTCAGTTTATTCATTTCAATAGCATCTATTAGTTTTATTAACCATTCTTCTACTGTTGGGGTAGAAGTTAATTTGTTCAAGTAGGATTCTTGCTGTGGAGACCATGTAGAATATTTTTTCCAATGTCCTTTTCTATTTGAATTTGGATTTTATTAACCATGTTAAGCAGGTAGATTTCAGGTATCCTTTGGGAACTTAATTTTGAGCATTTCACAGACAGTTGTATGTATTTTCTTCCAAAAAGTTTTTATTACCGGACAGTTCCACCACACATTGAACCACAAACCAGCTGCTTCTCAACATTTCCACCACTTATTATGATCTACCTTGTACATCTTAGTAATTTTAACAGGTGTTAAATGCCATCTAAAAGCCATCTTTAAGTAATTTTCTCTCATGTTTTGGGATTTAGTCAATTTAAATGTCATAATTTTGTCATAAATCCAACTGTCAAAGTCGATTTCTTTACCTATATCTCTTGCCCATTTTACCATTGTTTCTTTAATAGTCTGTTGTTCCAATTTTCTTTGTAGTAGAATGGCATATAATGTTGATATTTGTTTCCTCTCATTACAGCCCAATGAATTCCAGCATATATATATATATATATATATATATATATATATATGGGGAGAGAGAGGGGGGGCTGAAATGTGTCAGGTGTGTGCTCATGCACACATGTTTTCCTCAGGAGCTACATAAAAAGAAAAATATAATTATAAAAGGACACTAAATAATAATATAAAGCACACATAATATAACATAAGAAAATTCATTTTAATCTCAGTATACTGCCTATGGCCTGCGTACACCAATTTAAAATATGACAAAACCATATGCAACATAGTCATGTTCTGGGCCCCCTTCCAGACTGTCAAGCCCTGGTAATCTGTACCAATTCCCCACTCATGTCAGCCCTGGTCCCTGCTGTACCTAAGGAAGAGAGAATCAGAAGCCTGTGTGGCCTTCTTAACAAGGAATTTCTCCTGTGTGGTTGTGGGGACATGTACATTGATTGGAGCAGTGAGGTGACGGAGTGATCAAGTCCTAGAAACAGAAGTTCTACATTTGCCAAGTCGCTGTGTAGCTTCCTTGGGACCTTTGCCATGGGAAACACTCTTCTTTCATGCAAAGTTATTTTTAGAAAGAGATTTTGCCATTGGAGAGAAACTGTCCAAACAGTAACAACTCCTTATGTGTATACTTCCCTGTTTCAAGCTACAGGCAATATGCACGCATTCACTTGCTTTTTGGCACAGGCACAAATGCGTCTTAGGGGATTAGAAAGTTTGGGCTGCTTTGAATGGAAAAAGTGATGTTAGACCTCATTACATTTGTTATGGAATGTGCTCTTTCCTTCCCACTTAATATGTTGACTGCTGCATAGTAAAGACAGTTGCCTTTAAAAAATCATTACCACATGAGTTTATCAGATGAAACATCATCCCACTCCTTTCTAGTAGTTTTCCCTGATTTTCCAAGGGATATCCATTTCAGAGAGAAAAGAGTGCCTACATTCAGCCCTGGCTACATTCCCTGCCTACATTCCCTAGTAAAACATAGGCCTGTTACAGACTGCCAAAATAAAGCTGCTTCGGGTCTCTTTGGAGGTATGCTATTTAAATGATGCATACATCCTACGTATCTGGAACCTGCACCAAAAGCTACACTCCGGTGCTTAGGAATGGAGTGTGGCTTTGGTGCGACCTCCGGACTCTTAGGCCCCATGCATCATTTAAATAGCATACCTCCAAAGAGAACCGAAGCAGCTTTATTTTGGCAGTCTGTAACAGGCCATAGCCAGGAAAGTGATTGGACAGATCAGCTCTCTCCATCTTAGGGTGGGGAAAGTGGCCTGACATGGGAGATTTCTTAGGTAGACTTCCACAGCACTAGCTTATTCAACACTGAATATGGTGAAAGAATGGAGGAATGGTAACATGACATGAGCAAATCATTCAGCTATGCCTTCCACATGGGATCAGAGGAATTAAAGCCCTTTCCATTGCTGCAGAAGAGTGCCACAGTATTTGCGCAAACAACTAAGGGGTTTATCCTACAGGGGAACTCCCGTGCAAAAATAGGATTTAAAAGGTAGGGGAAAAACCACAAAAGTGGGTTGATTTTCACACATGTCATTGTTAAACTTGTGTTAACCCAAACGGCAAGTAAACAAAAGGTACTTTGTTTTATTTTCGGGATTTTCCGAAAGTAAAAAGGAGTGGCTTTTGTCTACTTTCCCTCCACTTTCCATTCAGGTTAACATTATTATTATTATTATTATTATTATTATCATTATTATTATTATTATTTATATAGCGCTGTAGATTTGCACAGCACTGTACATAAAACAATAAATATACAGTAAAAGAGTAAACTTGCCTATGGCGTACAATCTAAGAAATAATAGGATAATACATATAAAATACACAGCAATACAGGAAATGGTTCAATAAAACAGGCAACAAAAAAGAACATCAAATAGCAAGTGACAATCACCCAATGCCTGAGAACGCTTCTCTGAACAGGATGGTCTTCAACTCCCTTTTGAAGCTGGTTAAAGAAGTGATGGCTCTTGCTCGCGGGGGAAGAAGGTTCCAGGAGTGAGGGGCAGCGAGTGAAAAGGGGCGAATCCGAGATGGGGCAGAGGAAATCCTGGGCTGGGACAGCAGACCTTGGCTACCAGAACGGAGGCCCCGAGTGGGAAGGTGAGGAGAAAGAAGGTCTGATAAGTAAGGAGGGGCCAACCCATGGAGGGCTTTAAACGTTGACAGCAGGAGTTTATACTGAATGCAGAAAGGGAGGGGGAGTCAGTGAAGGGATGCCAACAAAGGAGAGATATGGTCAGAGCGGTGGGCAGATGTGATAATGCGTGCAGCTGAATGCTGGACAGAAATTAAAGGACGGAGGTGAGAAAGAGGAAGCCCAGCCAGGAGGATGTTACAGTAATCAAGTCATGAGACCACTAGGGCATGGACCAGGATCTTGGCAGTAGACAACATTAAATATTAGTTTAACAATGACGCCGTGTGAAAATCAACTCACTTTTGTGGGGTTTTTTTTCCAATTTAAACCTCTGTTTTTGCATGGGATTTCCCCCATGTGATAAACTCCTATGTGCCTACAGGGGGAGGCAGAGACAGTTCTTGTTGAGCTCCTTGTTTGCGTTGTCTGTTTGGCTGCTTCTCTATCAATAAACTGATACTCTCAGGTCTTCCACTAGCCCCATCTCCTCTGTCAGTCATCTTTCTCAACAAAGCTGTAACCAGTAGACACCAGCCTTCTCTTTCAGATAGGCAATTTCTCTAATAAATACTTTTCTCTTAAGATGCCCTCCTATATTTGCACCAGCTTCCATACCTGCTAAGAAACCCCACCTCCAGCCCTGAACAGAAAGAAAACAGGAATGCCACTTATCTTTCCTTTTCATCCTACCAATGTAACTGCTGACAGTAGGCCCTTTCACAATAAACTGTTATTGGGTTATGATTCCACTTTAACTTCCATAGTTTCATTCTGTGAATTCTGGGATTTTTAGTTTAGGGTGGTGCAATTGTAGTTTAGGGAGGTGGATGTTGTAATACAAAAAGTAACTTTTCTGGTCCATCCTACTTGCCACAGTAGCCAAACACCAGGGAGTTCATAAACATCACTTGTGGGCAATGACAATCTCTAGCTGAAGTTCTGCAGAAAGTAGTATTTGATGGCAAAGATGAGGAACATTTTCTCTTCCCAATATTTTAGACTACAGCTTCCACATCCCCTTACCATTGGTCCAGCTGGCTGATGCTGATGGGAGATGGGAAATATATACATATTAATACATCTTTTTCAACAAATGCTCCTTCCTGAACCTGGTGGTTTCACATCTCCATCATGACTAAGAAAACCATGGCTGTAATGACTAATTTTTCTAGACCCATGAATATATGCTATGATTTAAGTGAACCAATGGTGTGTGGTTTTTTTCTATTTTGGACAATGATATTTTCCTTGCGGTTTCTGCTGTCTGCCCAGTTCAGAAAAAACTCCTAGGAAATGACTATTTGCAGAAGCATAGTGACTAAAGGTATTACCCACATTCTGTGGGGCCTCTTACATTTGATCCAATGTAAGCAGGGTCAGACCTTGGTGACAAGATATGCATAATAGCTAATACAGAGCTGGGAAAAGATTTTTTTTTAGAGCTTTAACTCCTATAATCTCTGGAGATTTCTGAGAGTTTTAATCCAAAAAAGTAACAATTCCAATTTCTAGAATGGCTGTTTTTTTTTTAAACTGATATGGCAAAAGTGTCACACAAAGATATGCTGGTGAGGGGCAATAATCTAGCAAACAGTAACAATCATGCATGTTCATTTTTAAAACTGTCATTTTAATCATTATCATAATTTGACATTCCAAAACTTAAAGTCTTGATTTTTCTTTTGTTGCAGTTGTGTTCATGTGGTGTTATTAAGCCCAACAGTGTGGATTACTGAAAACTAAGGTCTCACCCATTCTGGTGATTTGTGCTCATTTGTGACTCACTATTTTAATTTCACTTCTTGCCATTTTCTTGCCAAATGTTGTTAACCTTCCTCCTCCTGATATTAAATGTGGCATATTTCTGGTCACTTGTGGATATCCATATGATGTGGATTGTTATGGTATATGTGGGAGATTTTAATCACCTCCCTCCCTCCCCATTTTCCCTAGATACATCTCTACTCTGCAGCCCATACCAACTCTCCCTTTCTCTCTCTCTATTATCTATTTATACTTGTTAAATTATTTTTAAAATCTTTTTTGAAATCACTTGATGCCTAAAACTTAACAAATGGGTAAAGCAGACTTCGATTGATATGGTATGACTGTTGTTGTCAGCTGCCTTCGATTCGACTTCAGCTCATGAGGACCCCATGAATGAGACATCTCCAAGCCTCTCTGTCCTCAACTGCTCTGCTCCACTCCTGCAGGCTCAGGGCCATGATCTTCTTGGTTGTGTCTATCCATCTGGTGTGTGGTCTACCTCTCATTCTACTGCCTTCCACCTTTCCACTCATTATTGTCTTTTCCAGTGATTCATTCCTTCTCATGATGTGGCCAAATTATGACAGTCTCAATTTTGTCATCTTGGCTTCCAGAGAGAATTCAGGTTTGATCTGTTCTAAGACCCATTTGTTTGTCTTTTTGGCTGTCCACAGTACCCTTAGCACTCTTTGCCAGCACTACATCTCAAATGAATTGATCTTCTTTCTATCAGTTTTCTTCACTGTCCAGCTCTCACAAACATATATAGTGATGGGAAATACAATGGCTTGGACAATCCTAACTTTGGTATTTAATTTCATATCTTTGCACCTCACGACTTTGTCTAGTTCTTTCATAGCTGCCTTTCCCAGTCCCATTCTTCTTCTGATTTCCTGACTGCAATCTCCATTCTGGTCAATGTTTGAATCAGGGTATGGGAAATAATTAACTATTTCAATTTCCTCATTGTCTAAACTGAGTTTTTGTAACTGCTGTGTCATATAGTATATTATTCCATATTGTCTACAGCAAAGATACTAAAGTGTGGTCTGTGCTCCAGTGTTGCTAGCTGCCCTCTTCAGCAAGTTTGCAGGGAATTCGAAGGCTTTCATGGCCAGCCATAGCTTTTTGTGGGTTTTTCAGGGCTATGTGGCCATGTTCTAGAAGAGTTTCTTCCTGACGTTTTGCCAGCATCTGTGGCTGGCATCTGAAGAAGCCAGCCACAGATGCTGGCAAAACGTCAGGAAGAAACTCTTCTAGAACATGGCCACATAGCCCGAAAAACCCACAAAAACTTTGCAAGGAAGACAGAAATAGTTGTAGCCAATGGATACAAGTCTCCATTGGCTACAATGGACATTCTCTTACCTATATTTGTTCCCAGGGGATTTGCCTTTGCCTTTCTCTGTTACTGAGAGTTTAACTTGCCAAGATCACGTAGTGGGTTTCCACATATGAGTGGGGATTTGAACCCTGGTCTCCAGAGTCACAGTCCAATACTCTACACCACACTGGTTCTCAAGCTCTGCTCATACTGGAAATTATGCCATGTATAAGGAAGGGAAACCCACCAACCTCTTGTGCTATGGGAGAGGGTTGACCTAAGGAAGGAAGGAAGGTCAAGGCAGAATGAAGCAGCTGCCTCTGGCAAGAGATACTCAGTGGCCAATCATTCCTCTTTGGTTGCTGCCACACTGCAGACTTAGTGTGGTTTGACAGCTTTAACTGTTAAAACTCCATTCTATGGAGTCATGGGATTTGTAGTTTGTTGTGACACCAGAGTGCTCTGACAGAGAATGCTAAATCTGTCACAAATCTATAAATCCCAGAATTCCATAGCACTGAGCCATAGCAGTGTCAAACTGTTTTAATTCTGCAGTGTAGATGCAACTCATGTTGGAAGACATGTTCCAAAACATCTTTCCCTAGTGCTCCCAGGGACAGTGTCTGATCATCACTGTTGAGGAATGATTCAGCATCCAGTCTGTTACCTTGGGCAGGGAGAAGCATTTTTCCCTTCAGTTTCCACAGCAAAAGGTCTTTGGGCAGGATCAGTGCCAATTCTGAGATGGGTTCCGTGTGGCTGGTACCAGTCAGTGCCCTGTTTTGCAATACTTACTGGTTAAGAATATTATGAGTAGTTAATTTATCACTTGGTGGCTGAGAGGAAAAGAAGCATAAAAATAAATGTTTGACTACAGAGGTTTCCCTATGATTTAGTTTTGTGTTGGGGTTCTCCTCCTACCCCTACCAACCCACAAAGATCATGACTCTGGTATTACAAATTTTCTGATATACATGTGAATGAAGCCCTCTTGACTCTATTTGCATATGGCTGCAAAAGAGGAGGTTGGTATTAGGACCTGAACAGATTTGTGCACAAGAAACTTGTTCTTCTTAGTGCTTTAAAAAAAACACCACTGAGAGGAAATTATTACAGGCTTAGAATCTAGAGAATCGAGTCTGCTATTATATAGAATATCCTCAGATTTCAGCTTCAAGATGGTAAAATTGCCATATTCCAGGCCTTCAAATCCAGGCATCTAATTTGTGTATTATGCAAACTATTATAATTATGCATATTGTTAACTTGCATTCTAATCGATCTAAAATTGCCTGGAGAGCTCCTTCTCTCTGTCCCACCACCTTCTCAGGCTCATTTGGTGTGGAAAAGGGAGAGGGCTCCCAGGCTCTGGGAACCTTGCTATCCTTCTGTCAGCAGGTCAAAACATTTTTGTGCTGTCAGGCTTTTACAAACTGAATAGGATTGGCCCTTTGTTCAGAATCTAGAGTAGAGGTGTCCAGAGCTTCTGTGGACTCTGTTATACTGGATCATTTTGAGTCTGTAAGTACTGAGGATGTGGACAAGATTCTTCGTAGTGTTAGGAAGACGACATGCTCTCTCGATCCCTGTCCTTCATGGCTGGCAGCTCAGGGAGGAACGGTCGTAACGGACATGTTGCGCCATATTATCAATTCATCCTTCAGGGAAGGGCGGTTTCCAGCTAGTTTAAAAACGGCCATTGTAAAACCTTTGTTTAAAAAGCCCTCCCTAGACCCCCTAATTCGGAACAATTATCGGCCTGTCTCACTGCTGCCTTTTTTGGGGAAGGTGATCGAGAGGGCAGTTGCCTTTCAGCTTCAAGGGATCTTAGATGAAACGGATTTTCTACACCCATTTCAAACCGGCTTTCGGGCAGGCTATGGAGTTGAGACTGCCATGGTCGCCTTAGTCGATGATCTCTGTCTGGGCATGGACAGGAGTAGCATGTCCCTGTTAGTGCTTTTGGACATCTCAGCAGCCTTCGATGCCATTGACCATGGTATCCTTCTGGAATGCCTGAGAGAGTAAGGTATCGGGTGCAGCTGGGGGACTGTCACTCCAACAAGAGGGCCCTTACTTCTGGTGTCCCTCAGGGAGCGATTTTGTCCCCCATGCTATTTAATATTTACATGAAGCCGCTGAGAGAGATCATCCAGAGACACGGGGCGCAGTGTTATCAGTATGCTGATGACACCCAAATATGTTTCTCTGTGTATCCGACTGATGCAGTGACTAAGGATGGCATCTCTCCTCTAAATGCCTGTCTGGAGTCAGTAATGGGCTGGATGAGAGAAAACAGACTCAATTTGAATCCAGAGAAAACGGAAGTACTGGTGATAGGCTCTCCTGGCCCGGGGAAGGAAATTTTTCCACCTGTCCTAAATGGAGTCACGCTCCCCGTGAAGGACTCAGTTCGCAGTCTGGGGGGTGCTTCTGGACTCGTTGCTCCACCTTACATCTCAGGTGGATGCGACGGTCAGGAGCACTTGTTACCAGCTTTGGCTGATATGCCAGCTGCGACCCTACCTGAGCCGGGGGGACCTTGAAACGGTGGTACACGCCCTGGTAACCTCTCGGTTGGATTTCTGTAATGCGCTCTACATGGGGCAACCCTTGTACCAAACCCGGAAGCTTCAGTTAGTACAGAATATGGCAGCAAGGTTGGTTACTGGATCCTCCAGGTCCAGCCATATAACACCAGTTTTGCAAGATCTACATTGGCTGCCTGTTCGCTTCCGGGCGCAATACAAGGTGTTGGTTATTACCTGTAAAGACCTAAATGGCTTGGGCCCAGGGTACTTGGAGGACCGCCTCTCCCCATACAGTCCACCTCGCACTCTCAGATCAGGTGGAAAACATTTATTAAGAGTTCCTAAAGCAAGATATACTTCATCTCGGAGGGCATTTTCCATCTCAGCCCCACAGCTTTGGAACTCCCTGCCCAACAAGCTCCGCGTTGTCACCTCCCTTGATGTATTTAAGAGGAATTTGAAGACCTTCCTATTCCGCCAGGCTTTTCCCCATGTGCCTTAATGTTATCTTTTATCTCCCCTTGATGATGTATACTGTTTAATCCAGCTATTTATTATGGTTTTAATGCTTTGTAGATAATTGGTTTTAGATGCTGTCTAGTTTTAATTGCTATTGGTGGTTGGTTTTGCACATTGTTGGGGATATATGTTGTTTATAATTGTTTTTGCTGTAATTTTTTGTTGGAAACCGCTATGATCTATACAGGAATAGCGGTATATAAATAAAATATTATTATTATTATTATTATTATTATTATTATTTTAATGCTGTGCAGTACTGTTTTAAAGGATGGTAGGTCATGGCTAGCACTGTGATAAGAACAGTGGGATTTTCCAGTCTTTCCTGGGAAATTGATATCTGAGCAACAATTTCCTCAGTGCTAGAACCATACTGAGTAAGATTTATTCCTGCTTACCTAAATGATGCAACCAGAATATTTGGAAGGTCTTTTGGATGTTGCAAATGTTAAATTTATGAAAGGGGGGAATAAAAATTATTTGAGTCACTTCATGGTCAGTTTACATTCTGCAAAATCCATTTTTGGGAAATATTTGACATATGAAATAAGCTGAAATTGGACATTTCAGATAAGCAAAGTACCCTTTTTCTTTGGAAGATTTGTAGATAACAAGGAATTAAGAGTGTATTACCAGATAGCAGATTAATATTTTCTGCTAGTTAGAGCAAAATTTGGAAATGTGACTTTTTAGACCACAACTGCTGTTGATCATGCTGACTAGAGATTCTGGGAGTTTTAAAGTAGTCTTTAAAAAAACACCTAACTTTCTCAAGCTAGGTTTCCTATTTTTTACTTGAGACCTGTGCTTACCATGCTTGTAGCACAGGCAGATTTGTAAATTCTCCAGTGAGTAATTAAAATGTGAACTGAAATGAAGTGAGGAAGCATGAGGCATAATGTCTTGGGCAAAGTTGCTCAGGAAGTACGCTTGCTTTGAAATGTGCCTTTTCTCTCCAGAATTGAGCTTGGAAACAAAAAAGTACTTTGGCCAAGTTTGAAATCACGAATATGCCAACTGATGGCCTTCTGGTGATATCACTGTAAAATCACTACCACAATATTTCAGTCAGTTTTGCACTTCTTTTTTTAAAAGAGTTTCTTTGAAGTGACTGCATAAGATAAATGCATGAATTTTCATGCTAGACTTATAGGAATGAAAATGCGTGTTGTTATTCTGCTTGAAGCACAGTACAGGCAAGGCAGAAATGGGAAATGGTGTGCTGGTATGTGTATATAGTGTTCATTTCAGATGGAAAACCTGGAGAAGGTGGACATATCATATGGCTGAACAATTCATAGGCCTACATTCTGTCTGATGGCTAATCTCAGGCTATCTGAATATAACCTACTGTAATTTCTGCAATGTTAATTTTTCAGTTAAAGCTATGGCTCATATCATATTTAACCAATTCAGCATCAGAAGTTTATCATAATTTTTCCCATACTTGGACTACCTGCATCCTTGCAGCACAGACCAAAAGTAATATAGGGTCTTTATTTGATAGATTCTCATGTCTATTTTCAAACCGAGAGATAAGAATTAATGCCCCTCTGAAGTGGACTTTTTCTCTTACTTTTTGGCTTATCCAAGTTAAGATCTCTTCCCAAATATTTGTATCTTTGGCCATAATTTTAATTTGTATTTTAATCTGTAAGCCGCTTTGATCATCGCGGAAAAGCGGGATAAAAATAAAATTCTATTATTATTATTATTATTATTATTATTATTATTATTATTATTATTATCATTATAGCAACATATGGTTCCAGTTTGCTAATGCTCCATATCCTCTTCAACATAATTTTGATACTCTATTATTAATTCTGTGCAACCTCAGAGGATAATAGTACATTTATGGATAATTTTCAGTGTATTCTCTCTAATTTGAGTCGATATTGATTTATAAAGTAGGGTTTTCCAAATTGAATTCCATTTATTTTCAACTATTTTTATCTTCAAATCTCATTCCTAAGCCAATCTTATTCCTTTAGATTTGCCAAATTTAGCCTCATGTATTATTCAATATAATTTTGAATCTTGACCTTTTGTATTATTTATACTGTTATTACATATAAATTCAAATATGATGCAAGCTCTTAGTGGGCCCTCTGTGCTAATAAATTTAGCCAGAAAAGTATTTATTTAAATTAATTGCAGCCATGATAGCCTTATTGGTTGCAGTTTAATTTTAAGATGATCAGTTTGCATAGGTTTACCCATTGGAAATATGTCAGTTATTCTGTACACTCCTCTCTCTGTTCCTTTAACTGATTACACTTATTGTTCTATTTAAATAGGGAGTGTTCTAGGAATGGACAGAGGGGTACTAGTGCGAACAGCTTTGTGTATCTAAACCAATGATTCCCAAACTTTGGTCTTCCAGATGTTTTAGAATTCAGCTCCTGGAATTCCTGACTATTGGTCAAGCTGACTGGGACTTCTGATAGTTGAAGGCCCAAACACCGGGAGATCAGAAGTTTGGAAACCACTGCATAAGCATCCCTTCTGTGAATGGGTTACCTATTCTTTCTCATGGATTCTTAACTCTGAAAAAATGTTTTCCACGAAAAAATTCAATAATGTACTTCTCTCTATTTGTATCTATGCCACAGAATTCTCATCTTCTACAAATGTTCCTAACTGAATCAATTGAGACACATCATAATCTAATTATAAGATGGGAAGTGCTAATCCTCCTTGTAATGGGTGAACATATTTAGTACTATGAATAAGCCTAAAGGTTCATCATCTACTCCATTCCCAGACTTCAAACACTATGCAAGAAGGTCTGAAGGGCATTTGTACAGCTGCTTGGTTACCATGCAGAAGTTTTTTTTTTCTTATATTCTATTGGACATACATAGAAGCCCCTTTTAGACTTCCTTGATGAACACTAGAAGGTCAGAGATGAAAACAGTAGCACTAGTGCATAGGAGTGTCAGAGAAAGGCCAGTATATACCCAGAGCTTAAGAAAAAAAATCTTTTAGACTTCAAATCACATTATCCTCCTAGCTACCATGGCCACAGGGGGATATTGGTCCAAACGCTGCACATTCCACCTATGCCCATTCCAAATGAGGCCAGCAGAATACTGGGTGGGGTTGGAGTGTCACCAGAATGGTGTGGAGTATGTATACTGCACCAGAAGACACCCTGAGAGGGGATAACCCCACTGATTCCCAAACATTTGCTTTTGGGCCAAAACAAGCTATGGAATCTACCTGCATTCCTGCAAATTGCTGAAGAGATGGTGTGAGTGGGTCTAGACTTAGTGGGGGGAGAAAGGAGAAGCCCCAGGTTTTTTTTTAAAAAAGTAAATGTTTAAACTGTTTTTCAATTAAATTTTTGTATTCTTTTAAAATTTTCTTTAAAATAGCGTATCTTAGCAAATTTTCACTTTAACCACATGAAACTATGTGCATTTAAATACATTAACCCTGGTGGTGCAGTGGTTAAATGCCTGTACTGCAGCCATTCACTCGAAACCACAAGGTTGCGAGTTCAAGACCAGCAAAAGGGCCCAAGCTTGACTCAGGCTTGCATCCTTCCGAGGTCGCTAAAATGAGTACCCAGACTGTTGGGGGCAAATTAGCTTACTTGCTAATTAACTTACTTGCTGTTCACTGCTATGATCTTTGGAATAGCGGTATATAAATAAAAAAACAACAACAAAACAAAAAACATTTAGGCTGTGCGTATGATATTCTAATTTAAAGGTATAATTTTAATTCTCCTAGTTGTTTTATGTCACAACTATTGCCTTTACATTCAGTGATATAAGGGAATTATGATTTATGAATAACATTACTACAAAAAACATTACTAAGAATTATGTATGGTGTGGCATGGGAGGAGGTCAATGATGGGAATAACACAATGAGTTACCGCACTGAGTGACACCAACCATAGTGATGCCACTGGGTGGGGTTGTATGTGGCTGTGGGAAAAGCCAAATGGAGTGTTCCTCTCTATGGAAGGACAGTGATATGTGTGCCACATGGCCTGTCTTGCACTCACCAAGGTAATTTACTGCTGTCTGTTGTGACTGAGTAGAGGGTCTCATTGCCAGTATCAAAATCAAGTTATCAATTCATTCAGCTTCTGCAGGTGGAATATTGGTATTTTAGCTATCAGTGAGATAGTTATATGTTACTTTCCATTCCAGAGGTAGTTTACTTTGGTATACTACTGGCTGGAGAACATGAGCATATGTGCTGTTTGTGGGTTTCCCACAGGCTACTGGTTGGGCACTGTATGAATGGCATGCTAGACTACATTGGTTTTTGCGTTCAACCAGGCATGTTTTTAATGTTCTTAGTCCACATCTTTGTGGTATCATGGAACTGTAGAAAATTGCACAACACAACTACATTAGCATTTCTTTATTCCATTCACTGCTTGGTTGTCCCTTTAGGGAATAAAGAAATGTTAAATGCTGATGACATAATTTCTTCCTTGACTATCAAGATCTGAGTGGGTGAGATGGATCAACAATGTCCACCCATTTCAATATAGTGTATCATTTGGGACTGAGTTTTTCTGATAAGAAAACCGTCAATTCTGTGAAGGCCTGAATTGCTACACATTTCATTTAAAAATGAAAAATGATTGAGTGGAAAGAACAGTAATCTCTTCTCCCTTTCCTTTGTCCAAAATTAACTTTCATATTCTAGCTGGGGTGAGTAATTTCCCTAAAGGCACATCAGGTCAGTGCTTCTTGAACCCACGCTTGCTTTTCTGTAAATACATCTGTTCCTCCTCCTCCCTCCTCTGGGACTTCTTTCACTGGCCTCTGCTGAAACATAATCCAGATGTTATTTTGCTTGGCATAAACTTAGAGTGGAAAAACTCTGCAGAAATGATGCATACCCTGAAGTCAGGGTGTGCCCAACAGAGTCAAACAATTGACTCTGGCAGGCATCTTGCTCACCAAACTGGTGTGCAGTGACAACAACTGTGGTAGGTAAGTGAAGGGAAGTAAATACATTATTATGTGACTGAGGGCTTTACCAGACTCAGGCATTATCAGGTTGCTGAAGAGATGGCATAGCCATCCAAAGCATAGAAAATTTATTTCTTTTGTATTACAGCTTCCAGAATCTCTTAGCCAGCAGACCCACTAGTCAGGCTGGCTGGGAGGATTTGTGGAACTGTAGTCCAAAAAGGAAATGTTTCCAAAGTCTAGCTTTGACTAGGAATATATTGAGAAATATATTAGGAAAGATAACTCCGTGGCAGATCAAGTAGTTTGCATATTGATGGTCTCAAGGCTAATCCATAGCATCTCCAGTTAAAAGGGATGAGGTAGCAGGAAGACCTTTGCCTGAGACCTTGGAGACTGACAGACTGCAAGTCAAAGTACATAACCCTGGACATTCATCCATTCTCATCCAATCTTTTCTTCAATAACCATGGTGTGCCACATATGGTTTCCCTCCTTTCCATTTTATCATCACAAACAGCCTGTGATATATGCTGAACTAAAAGAGGAACTGGCCAAGGATACTCAGTTAGAGTCATAGCTTAGTAGGGACTTGAACCTGGATTTCCTACATCTGAGTACTATACACTAGTGCTGACACCACACTGCTTAACTAGAGAAATAATCTGAGCTACTGTAATGGAGCTTCTCAGATTAATTCCCATTGTAACAACATGGTTTCATGGACAGACAACTGGCTCTTCCATCAGAGCTAATGGCTATTTGTTAATGGGGTGTCAAAGGCATCACATTCTCTGGAGGTTCAACTGGGAGTGGAGAGCATACAATGCAGCATTTGTTTGGCTGATAGATATTTGAGGAAGGAGCGGAATGGTTGAATGGATTCTACATGTCCCCCTTGTCCAGAATGTATAGCTCCACTCATAGAAGAGAGAATGAGCTGTACATATGCAGGTATGTTGAAGGGAAGGGGTAGATATGGAATTCAGAAGGCCACAACTGGCTGATTTCTCACTATAAAACTGAGCACTGGAACTTTGTCATGTTGAATTAGATCAAAGATCGTGTTTTTTGTGGGTTTTTCAGGCTGTTGAAATCCACATACATCTGGATAATTTCAACCGGAAAGAGGAAGCCCTTAAAGTGAACAAAATTTGGCTACCAGTCCTGAGGAATAGCAAAATAAAGACTCAGCAAATGCAAATGGGAAACCATTCAGAGTCAGGGGCTTACCCAGCAGATAATGATCACCAATTATCAGACATTAATCCTCGTTTGCATTAGCCTCCCAGCCTGAGGCCAGCCATCAGCACAGAACAATACACATGCAAATCACTCCTGCATTCCCAGGCTCACACAGTATATACACACCCAACTTTTTCCAGGCAAAGCATTCTCTGACGATGCCAGCCACAGATGCTGGCGAAACGTCAGGAAGAAAATTTTCTAGAACATGGCCACATAGCCCAAAAAACCCACAAAAAACCATGGATGCCAGCCATGAAAGCCTTCGACTTCAGACCAAAGATCCATACAACAATCTGTCTCCAAAACTGATGGAATAGATCCAGTTAAGAAGCTCACCAAAGGTCATAATCAGGAAGCCCACTGCTTATTGTTTCCCCTCAACATACGTGCCAATGAATATAGAAGATTGTTAGTAATCATAATTAGTCACCACTGGTATCTTCCATTAATTTCCCTGTTCTTTTAAATGCATGTCATTTCTTGTGCCCATTATTATTTCTTCTATAAGAAGATTATCGCATTGACTTTAAGGCACTTTATTATTGACAGGATACAGGCATCTTTCATTTTAAAAATTGCTGTTATCGCACTCAGCCGCAGCCAGATGAATGCAGCCCATATACAGCCTGGATGCCAGCCAGGCTTATCTGGCAGCTTTTCAAAAACAGTATTTTCCTGTACTTGCAAAACCGCAGAAAAAGCCCGGCTGGCATCCAGGCTGTATACGGGCTGCTTTCATCCAGCCGCAGCTGAGTACGATAACACTCTTTTCTAAAATGAAAAGCGCCTGTATCCCATTTGAGATAAGGCACCTTAAACTCAATGCAATAATTTCCTAAATCATTCATACATTCAATTAAAAGCTATTTCTTGCTTTAAATGTCACAATTAATCAATAAATTTCACAGAAAGCTCTCAAGGAGCCCTGCTGGTACAGTGGTTAAATGCTGGTATTTAAGCCATCATAGCCACAAGGTTGTGATTTTGACCCCAGGCAGGGCTCCAGGGTCCACTCAGCCTTGCATCCTTCCGAGGTTGCTAAAATGAGTAACCAACTTTTTGGGGGCAATTAGCATACACATTGTAAACCGCTTAGGGAGTGCTTAAGTATACTGATAAGCGGTATAGAAATGTACTTGCTATTGCTGTTGCTAAGTTCTAACACAGAGAGAAAAGCTCAATATTTATTCTAACCATACTATTCAAATTGAATTCAACTGTATTTTGTTCAATTTATGAATCACTTCCCACACCCAAAAGAGATCCCAAAGCATTATGTAATAAAAAAATACAAAAGACAAAATCCAATATGTAAAAGCATATTCATTAAAAACAACAAAAATTGCAAAAAAGATATCCATCTTTTTTTAAAAAACCGAAGGACAAAAAACAGCCCCCATAGGATTGAACAACAACAGCTGTGGCTGGTGGTCCTTAGATTAATCAAATATTATGGAAAATAGAAACATCTTCACCTGTTAATACTGGCCTCAGCATGTGTTGCCTTGTATGTGTCTGGCTAAATTCCCATCCATCCACTTTCAGATAAATAAAAACTCATCTTTATTCTAGAACTTTGGTGGAAAACAGATGAGCTGGAAGGAGTGTCCAGAAGCTGCTCACAGCCCAGTCGCCCTGGAGCCATGGCGAACATGGCCCCGGCACAGCCACATGGCGGCTTCAGGGCACTCCAGGGACATTTGTCATCTAAATGCCACATACCCCAGAGCAGCTGGTAGCCACCCCTCTCTCCCCCTCTGTTTCAGGCCTTTGATATTATGTTCATTTGAGCCATTTCAACCTAAGGCAACCCTAAGGCAAACCTATCATAGGGTTTTCTGAGGCCAAGAGAGTGTGACTCACCCAAGGTCACCCAGTGGCTTTCCATGGGCAAGCAGGGAAGTGAACCCTGCCTCCAGAATCATGGAAGATTACTGCACATGGGTTTTTAAATTGTGATTAAACCTGGAAAAAAGTGGCTTTGATGCTACTTTTGCTACTTATTGCACAACATCACCTCCGACCCATAGCTGCTGTTTCTGTGGTTAAGGCATCCCTTTTCATTGATGGGGGAAACGAGCAATTATCTCCCAATCATGCTAGTTCCTGCGTGTGAAACGTTGCTGCTGAGCAATTGTATTATTGGCAGTCTTGTGCTTCAGTGTCCCTCCAGTCCCCGCTTCCCCTCACTATTCCAAAACAGCCTGGTTACCTTTAGGTTTTTTGTTTCTTTGTTTTGCTATTCCTTTTCTTTTATTAAAAAATTAAACAGTGGTAGAAGAATTGTGCAAATAAAATAAAATAAAATAAAATAAAATTTAAAGTCCCTGAAAGGCATGCTAGTTAGGGCATAGGGCAGGGCAGTGAGATTATGAGAGAGTGTGGAAGAGAGTGCAATGGTGGCAGCAGCCCCAATTGCATGACTGTGAAGATGTGTGGCAATGGCTATTACACAAACATGTACAATTCTATTTTCACTGGCAACTGTGACTGCAGCAAGAACGGGGTTTATGCTGTAAAGCTCATAGTCCAACACTCAAACTGGCTCTCTATTTTAAAACAACACAATAGCAACTAAAAGGGGAAATTAAAAAAAGGAAGGATTGGAAAGCTGAAAGTAAACAGTTTCACAACACAAAATTACTGTCTAGCACTATGATTCCACTTTAACTGACATTCTATAGAACCACATTCTATAGAATCCTTGATTTTCTAATTTGATGAGGCACTAGAGCTCTCTAGTTGGAGAATTCTAAATATACCTCTCCAAACTGCAAATCCTAGGGTTCCATAAAGTTGAACAGTGGCACTGGAATCATAGCAGTATAACTATGTTGTGTGAGAAGGCCCCAAATAAAGTTATGATAGAATGAAGTGAAAAGGGGATGAGAAGACCAGGCTTTCTACACTGCAACTTAAATTGCTGGTGACAGATAGGCAAGAGAGGGGTGATCTGCTAGGGAAAACAGGCTAAACACGACCCAAAATGTCAAGTTTGATAAACTGCTAGCAGATAAGTACACATATTCTCCAAATGTCCTGATTTGGCATTACCAGTCCCAATTAACCCTCTGCCATCCCACTTTTTCAGCTGCTTTTAAAATGTCCCAGTTTTATTCTCCCCCCCCCCCCCATTTGTCTCCTTTTGTCCTCAGCTTACTTCAAATGCTGCAACCTGAGCTCAACTGACAAAATAAGTTTGCACCCAGTTAACTCTGCAGAAGTGAGAAGAGAGGATAGAAGAGAAGAGATCAGAACCTTGCTCTTCCAAGTAGGTCCAGGGAGAAACAAACTACTGAGCCCATGCTTGCTTATGTTCTTTCCCATTATAACTTTTGCCATCTTGCCGCCACTCTGATGTTGCCTGGCCATGTGTCCTTGTTTTCATCTGTGAAGTGTTGGAGAGTACATGTGCAAATCAACAAAACTATGCAACTACAAACCTAGGACAATCAAATATATTACAGAATGCCTTGCCTGGGCAGAACATGACAACTAAAATATGACAATATTAGCACCAGATAAGCTTTCCTGTGAAAAACATTACATAATCAAGCAGCTACACAAGAATTGTTATGTTTTCTTATCTACCAAATTCATCATTTTCAGGGCTTAATATAAGACCAGAGGTAGAGTGGTGGACAGCATTATTTTGTCTCTTGCCTTGAAGAGATGGAGAACTTGGGTTACTCCTGAGTGTTCTAAAACTCTTTATTTTATTTATAACACAAAATCAATACAGAATTGTATGTGTTTTTGTTAATTTTAAAAATTTGATAGACATATTTTGATGATCATGGTTCTACTTACTAACTTTCCTTTAAAGCAGATTTGGAATCTGCACCAATAGTGAATGTGCAGGCTTAACTTTTCTTCAAAATGAAACTGTTGTTAAGTGAGAAGGTTAACTTTTCATGATCTATGATATTGTTTATATTTTAACATTACCATTTTAAAAGCCTTTAGTGAAATTAATAATAAACTGTCAATGGAGTTAATGGAGTAAATGGGCTAAATCCACTCCACTCTCAACAGAGTTAATGAACTAAATCCAATTTTGGGCCTACCTAGAGCAGTAGCATCACTGGCGGGGCACAAGGGGGTGCAGACTGCAGCGTGTGACACCCCAAAAGGAGGGTGATACCTGGTCAGCCCCCGCATCATCCCCCATACACTGTGCATGCACCTCCCATGCATGCACCACTCCTTCCCCCTGCATGTCATGTGTTTCCCTGTGCGCGGGCCACTCCTCCCTCTGCGCACCACTTCTTTTCTCCTACATGCATGCCTCTACCTTCCCCCCACATGTGCCTTTCTTAACCTCACACACACGAGAGAAAGGGAGTAGAGTGCTGTCCCCAGAAGCCATGGCTGTAGAAGTCCCCATCCCAGAGGCCTTCCTCACTGGATCACACATCAACATGGATAGGACTTGTTAGTCACAGTTTCGATAACTAACAATGTCTGCAAAACAGATGTAAGTTTGGGTTCAAGCATTTGTAGTTCAATCAGACTGTGGAGTACAATTGCAAATCCCCTTGCTATGAAATGATTCAGAGCTGGCATCAAGATTATAGCCTTGAGGTGCCCAAGTTCTTTTGGAGTAAAAAAAATGGAGTGACAGATATTAGATTAGTTGCCTTATGAGTTTCAAAGAAAGTTTAAACTGTGAGGGCAAGAACTTTCCCCTATCTAAACTGTAATGTTTTTGAAAAAGGTCTCTACACAGCCTAATTTGGTCAATTCAAGGATATGTTATGAAAGGATGGGGGAAAGGATTATTTCAGAAACCAGTAACTTTTAGTTATTGTTGTGTGCCTTAAACTTATATCCTGCCCTATAAATTCAATAATGTCTTCAGCACAGAGCAGGCTGAGCAAAGGGTAGGCCCTCCAGATGTGGATAAAATGCAGTTCCCAGTATTTCCCACCCTCAGCTAAATAGTTGGCTAAAATAGACTGAAATAATAATAATAATAATAATAATAATAATAATAATAATAATAACAAAGTTTATTTATATTACATCATTACATCATTAAAATAATACATAGTACAAAATACAATCAATAAAACACTAATACTGAATTCACCAACATTCCTATTAGTTCTCTAAAATAGCAATTCAGCAAATAGCCAACATAGTCAAGAGTGGGGCGATCGTCATAACTTTTGATATGGAGTCCGATGGCTAAGTCAGCCAGAAGAGATCCGTCTTGAGTACTTTCTTAAAGGCCTCTAAGGTAGTGATAAGACGGATCTCTTCCTGTAGGCCATTCCATAATTTTGGGACTGCGGCAATGAATGCATTATGGGAGTTTGTCATTAACCTGGTATTATGATGTTCTAATACAAACTTCCCAGATGTTCTAAGAATGTGGGGCGGATTATGTAGGAGAGACGTTCCCGCAAGTAACTCGGGCCCAAGACATTTAGGTCTTTAAAGGTAATAACCAATACCTTGTACTGTGCCTGGAAGCTAATTGGCAGCCAGTGAATAGATTTCAATACTGGTGTTATATGGTCAAACCTAGGTGTTCCGGTGACCAATCTGGCTGCCGTATTTTGAACCAATTGAAGCTTCTGAATTTGATACAAGGGTAGCCCCAAGTACAGCACATTACAGAAATATAAATGAGTGGGATCGGCTACGGAGGCGCGAGGAGCGTTCTGGCGGGGCTCCGCCAAAACTGCTCTTTACTCAAGGCTTTTTTTTGTTCCGCAAAAGAACAGAGTGAATGAAGACAAGCCCCCCTAGCACGGGGGACTCAAGGGCACCTCATAGGGGCTCAAAACCCGCTCTAAACACCCCACTTTCACAGGACTCCGGAGGGATGACAAGGGAAGCGCGATGCAGAAAGCGGAGGGAGCCGCGAGAGCCAAGCCTCGGGTAAAGTGCTCTTTGGAGCATTAGCGCCTTTGCTGATTTTTTTTAGTTTCAAGCCATTTGGCTGAAGTTTTAAAAGACTGAGCAATATAGAATCTAATTGGGACTTGGCAACAGCAATTCTTTTGGGACTACATTCGATGCGCCACTCAAGAGGCCAAGATAATTAACACAATATGACATAAATGTACTCAGAACTAAATCATGTTACATTCAGACAGACATATTGCAAGGTACAGTATCCTTGTCCAACAAGGAAAGCACAAAATTGGGGAGGATGGGATTATAGGTTTGCAGGCTAACATCCTTCAACTATCATCACCATCACCTTGTTTTACTTGTGTAATAGCTTGGAAAAGTAAATATTTGGATTAAAACTCTCAGAATCCTCCAGTGGCCATGCTGTCAAGGGCATTTTGGAAGTTGTAGTAGAGGGAGTATCTTTTCCAAACTCTGGTCAGTTATACAGTGAAGGAGGAATAGGTCACAATGCTTTTCTGTTAGCATTCCACAGAAGAAACAAATGGCTTTATCTGCTAGAGTGACACAGTTGGCCCTCTGTATCCATGGGAGATCCTTTCCCGGGGAGGAGGACTGGGTGATTGATGGCTCCCTCTGACCAGTAGCTGATGAGAATGTGGAAGAAGTGGGGCAGAGGCAGCCTGGCGAGCCCCAAGTAAACTTTTTGTGTTTGTCCAAGAGCAATTTCTCTAGCCTTTTGAGCCCTCAGCCAGGAGGCAGGTAAGAAGCCCTAGTGTTCCTAATGGTGGTGTGGCTCTGTGGCTGCACCACCATTGGTAACAACATGGGCTTGCCATCCATTGATGCTTAAATCCACGGATGACAAGTCCACGTATACCAAGGGCCAACTGTATTGGCCAACTCTGTAAGCTTAGGAGTTTGGAGAACAGGACTAACCTAGTTTGTGAATCTTTGGGCTTGATTGGCTAGGTTCAGGCCATGAACGACTGGCTCACCTAAAGTCACAGGTGAACTTCATGGCTAACCAGGAATGTGAGCACCAAAGTCCAACATGCTCATCAGCATACCACCTATTAGCATAGACAAGCAAACTGTGGCTCTCCAGATGTTACTAGGTTGCAGTTTACATCATTTTTCATCAATGGCAATACTGGCTAAGACTGATGGAAAATGCACTCCAGAACCTGGAATAAAACACCCCAGCTCAGTATTCTATGGCCATCAGCTGATCCTAGCACTTTGGATAATATGGAATGTGTTGCTGATCTTTGGGATGCAGAAAATGGGTCAGCACAGCTACCTGTATTTTGAGACTCTTGTGAGTATGGTGCCAGTCATACTAAGCAACCTTAATCCATTATTAATCATGACATAATTTTTACTAATTCAGCACTAGGGGTAGAAAGACCCTGAATACTTTGTTACTAAATATGCTAACACTCAACTCATGACTTTTATCCCATAAAATGACAATAACGCTGCAATTGTATGCATACTTGCTGAACAATAAGACCCACTGAACTCAGTGAATCTGACTTCTGGATGCTCATGCATAAAATTTTGGGATTTTTTTTAAAGGTAAGTATTATGGGATTATTTTTAAATCGTGTTGATAATTTTTTCATATATTAAAGGACAATAAGTGTGTGTGTGTGTGTGTGTGTGTGTGTGTGTGTGTGTGTGTTACACCTGGTCTATAATACCCGAAATGTTAATTTTTACATTGGCCTCACAGATCCATGGTAATATGATTAGTGCATTCTTTAAAAAAAAACTCTTAAAACTTCCTTCATGGTTTCCATACCTTTCACCATTTTGTTTGCCTTCCTCTGGACATGCTCTAGCTTGTAAACATCCTTTTTGACTTGTGGTGCCCAGAACTGGACATAGTATTCCAGGTAAGGTCTGACCAAAGTGGAATACTACATTCATCTCTGAATATTTGTTGCCTAAGAAAATGCTTTCAAATTCATGGGTTCACCATAAGTTAGCAGACAACTTGAAGGCACACACACAGAGACGCACAGACACCACTTATTATCCTGACCATTGGGCATAGTGAGTGGAAAATTCTGGGAATTTTAGTTTCCCAAAATAAATTTTCCAGATCCTGTTCTTTGTCCAACTCATAGGATGAGGCTGATGGAGCTGGAGTTGAACAAAGGACAGGGCTTTGTCCAGTGGTTAGGAATATAAGAGCAAACACTGAGCAACTTCTGATGGGCCAAAGATTCTTCACCTCTGAAGAAGGGCAATTATTTGAGCTTTTATCCACATTCATTAGGACCTACGTTTGTTTTAGAATGTGTTCAGGAAAATTTGTTTGGGAAAGATTAGGGAGAGGTTTGATAAAACTAAAATAATATTTTGGCTTACGGAAGAAAAGCAAGCAACTAAAATAAACCTTTTTTTAACTTTAATTATTTCTGGCAATTGACATGCCACCAGGAATTGTTCCCGCCATGAAGTGTCACAAGCCCAGTTAACATACACAAAACAGACCTATTATCTGGGGCCATTTTTCATCCTTGCTCCTTTTTTTGAATGCTAGACTCTCTGGGCAGTTTCTTGGACCCACACATATTCTCTATTTATAAACATCTTGCATCCTGCTTCGGAGTGGGATTGCAAATTGTGCATAAGCTTTTTTGTTCATTTCAGTAAGTTACTTAATTATATTTTGACTGTCCCTTAAAACATTTTTTGCATTATACTGGTTTCCTCTGTTATCAGATCAGGAGTTGATAAGGTATCTTGTTACTCAAATTGTAAGAGTCCCAGAGGGCACCCACAACAAATATTTAATAGGGAATTTTGATAGCTCAACTAAAGCTGCTGACAGTGCTTTGGGCAACTAAAAGCAGGGATCAAGCCTATGTATATCAGTTCTGAGAAACAGAATTCCAGAATGCAGGGTCCAAATGTAGTTTTATTTGTAGTTAACAGGGAATCATCTCTTGCACACACACATTCAGGAGCTAACAATATAAAAAGTAGTAGCAGATAGCGATTTAAGGGACTGCAGAGGGTAACACCATACTGGTTCCAGAAGTGGAGGTTCCAGTTGATTGGATGGGTTCTGTGAGATGGAAATGGCTCAGCAGCTGCCAGCAATGATGAGGAGTCAGATGAGATACAGATAAAGGCCGCATTCCCACTCACTCATTTGCCCTGGGTCGATCCAGTCTGGATTCGCTAAGCCAGTATTGAATCTCCCCGGAAAGAAGTTCCTACTACCCTTTACTTTGATTGATGCAATTTGCCTTGCTGAAGTTCACATTTGCCATTGCGCTTTAAAATGGAACCTCCTCTGTTGTCAATCAAATTCACTTCCGCTTTTGTCACAGGTGATGTGTCCTACAACCATTGGCCAACGGAATGAGTGCTTTCCCCCTTCTTTTAAAAAAAAAAAGCAGGTGGCAGTGTTCGCATATTCTGTCAACTTGTCAAATTTAAAAATCTGTGTGTGTGTGTGTGTGTTGAGTGCCAGCCTCTAGCTTCCCCTTCACTTCCAGCCCAGCATTTCCTCCTCTTTGGAACCTCTTCCCTTCCCTTTCCCTCCAGACCAATGCCACCTTTGATGCCCTTGCCTCCCCCACAATGCCAGCCTCTTCCCTTCCCTTTCCCTCCAGACCAATGCCACCTTTGAAGCCCTTGCTTCAGCCCCGAATGCCAGCCTCTTCCCTTCCCCTCCAGACCAATGCCACCTCCAAAGCTCTTGCCTCCCCCTAATGCCAGCCTCTTCCCTTCCCTTCCCTTCCCTTCCCCTTCCCGACCAAACCACACTTGAAGCCCTTGCCTCCCCCTGAATGCCAGCCTCTTCCCTTCCCTTCCCCTCAGACCAATGCACCTTTGAAGCCCTTGCCTCCCCCTGCCACCTCTTCCTTTCCTTCCTTCCAGACCAATGCACCTTTACGCATTCCCCCCGAATGCCAGCCTCTTCCCTTCCCTTCCCCTCCAGACCAATGTCACCTTCAAAGCCCTTGTGTCCCCCTGAATGCCAGCCCCTTCCCCTCCAGATCAATGCCACCTTCGAAGCCTTTGCCTCCCCCGAATGCCAGCCTCTTCCCCTCCCTTCCAGCCCAAAGCATTTGCATAATCTGTCATAATAATAATAATAATAATAATAATAATAATAATAATAATAATAATAATAATAA